>NC_134688.1:452091779-452437404 GCF_050947455.1 Rhinoderma darwinii
TGAATCTCAGCCAGAGCAAGATAGATGATGACCATTTGTCCATCAAATCACTGAACACAACCTCTTTTTCCCACCAACCCAGATATAGGTTGGCAAAGGTGGGTGCACATGGACTACCCATGGCTACTCCTCTGAGTTGATGGTAGATCTTCTGATCAAATAAAAAGAAGTTGTGTTCTAGGACAAACCTAAGTAGTTCAATCACAAATTTATTGTGGGCCTGGTATTGTATCCCTTTATCCATCAAGAAGTGTTCAATAGCTCTACACCCCTGATTATGTGGAATGGAGCTATATAGGGACTCAACGTCAAGAGATGCCAATAGAGTCTCACCATCGCAGCGTATACCCTCAAGCTTTCTCAGCACATCCATTGTGTCCCTCACATAGGATGGCAGGGACACAACGAACGGCCTAAGAACCTGATCAATGTACAGGCTAGCGTTTTGTGTGAGGCTCTCAATCCCCGATACAATGGGACGACCCTTCAACGGGTTCACCCCCTTGTGTACCTTAGGTAAGCTATAAAACGTTGCCGTTTGCGGGTACTCTGTTAAAATGAATTTCATTTCCATATCATTAATAAGGTTATCCGATTTCGCCGGACCAAGGATGTCCTTTAATTTCTCTTTGAAGGTGGTCATCGGGTTACTGGTAAGGACCCCATAGCAGTTATGATCATCCAAAATGTCGTGACACATCCTGCTATATTGTGATCGATTCATCACCACTATATTCCCCCCTTTTGCAATGTAGATAACAGTAAAGTTTTTTTTTGTTTTTTTTTAAACGTTCATTTTTGGCCAAGTTATGAGCAATTTTATATATATGCAAATGAGATTTGAAATGGAGAACTGGGTGTGTTTTTTTTCGTATGTCCAACTGGGCGTGTATTGTGTTTTTAACTGGGCGTGTTTATGTGTATGACGCTGACCAATCAGTGACCAGTCAGCATCATACACTCATCTACATTGATTTACACAGCACATAGTGTTCTTACTAGAACGATGTGCAGCCACATACACAAGTGTCCTGATAATGAATACACATGACCTCCAGCCTGGACGTCATGTGTACTCAGAATCCTGACACTTCTGACTCTTTTCTGTGAGATTCCAGCAAGCCACGCGTAATCTCGCGAGATTACGAGGTAAACGAGATTTAGTTTCCCTTGCTGGAAATCTCACAGAAAAGATTCAGAAGTGTCAGGATTCTGAATACACATGACGTCCAGGCTGGAGGTCATGTGTATTCATTATCAGGACACTTGTGTATGCGGCTGCACATCGTTCTAATAAGAACACTGTGTGCTGTGTAAATGAATGGAGAGGAGTGCATGATGCTGATTGGTCACTGATTCGTCAGCATCATACACTTCTATTCACAACGCCCAGTTGTCCATTTAAAACCTCATTTGCATAAATATAAAATAGCTCATAACTTGGCCAAATATGAACGTTTTTAAAAAAAAAAAAACACGTTACTGTTATTTACATTGCAGCGCCGATCACATGCAATAGGAGATAGGGATTTGAGAATCTGGTGACAGAGCCTCTTTAAGTTTCATAGGACCAGTTTTTTTACACATTTTTGACGCGGAAACCGCGCCGGAAAACGGGCCAAAAACGGCTGAAAATGCCACCCATTGATTTCAATGGGAAGCAGAGGCGGTTTTTTCCCGCGAGTGGGAAAACGTCTTGCGGGAAAATGAAGCGACACGCCCTATCTTCGGGTATTTAGGTCTCTGACCTCCCATTGACATCAATGGGAGGCAGAGAAAGCGTATTTTGCAGCGTTTTTTGCCCACGGCCGAAAAACTCGGAGAACGACGTGCAGGCAGACCAAAATCGGTCTCAAAATTCCAGTCAGAATTTTGAGGCAAAATTTTCTGCCTGCAAAAAACTCTGTGTGAACATACCCATACGTGTTAATAAGTGGGGTTTAAAATAATGGGAACAGATAGAGCATTAGTTGCCCTCCGCCTCTTTATACTAAAAGGTGAAAGAAACTGACAAGAATATTGAGAAAATGTGAAGTGATCGGCTGCACTACAGCAGGATACCATGATCCACTCAAAGTGCTTGAAGGCCATGTACACCTTTGACTGGATTATGTTTTTCAATGTGTTTAGCGTTTTTAAGGACTTTTCTAATTTACGGTTATTAAAATATGTTTTTACTTTTTACAATACAGCTTCCATGTATCCTGTATACATAGAAGCTGTTTAGTTCTCTCAGCCAATTCCATCAGTTCCGCTGAACCGACGACTCGGCTGAGAGCAGGTCCTGCGTTTCTCTGTCACACAGGACCCACGTAATATCTATATTAGCTGGATATTGAGGGCATATTTTTATAGAGAATATTTCACCTGCCCATACACGTGCAGCTGAGTGCAGCATGTAATGGGGAGGGCTGCACAAACCCTGGGGCATTTTACATTTTTTTTCTACCCTCCTTCGTTATTTAGATATCGATGCGGTTACATTTGGCGCCCGATATCTAAATAACCCCCTGACCTGTCAATGTAATGGCAAGGGGGTGTGTTACTATGGCTGTGACACTGTCCAATCAGCTACGGACAGTGCCACAGCAAGAGGTGGAGAGAGGATAGCGAGTGCGCGCACACTCTCACTCTTCAGCTCTCGGCAGGACAAGACTGATCCCTCGCGAGAAATCACAGTCTTGTACTTCTCTGCCGAACTGGCAAGGAGGCGTGTAACGGCAAGGGGGCGTGTAACGGCAAGGGGGCGTGTAACGGCAAGGGGGCGTGTCACTGCTACAGACAGTGCAAGAGCTGGTAATACGATGCCGTACAGAGTCGAATAAATTCCCTAAGGCACCAGAGCGAAGGTGAGAAAGTTGTGCAACACAAATGACAAGAAATTTTAATCATGACTTAAGACTCAAGAAGATAAAGTCCAAAGTATATTTTACAATCGTCGGATTGAATTTCAGAGCAACACCAAAAAGTAGAGTCAAGTTTTTTTAAATGTTCCTAAAGACACATTGGTTCCTCCAGGACAAAATAATGAAATAACTTACTCTAACGTGTAATGAAAGCTACCAAAAATTTGACATTTTGTTCCGTCTCGGATCGTTGACCAGAGAGGGTATCGGCTTCCAGGGGCTATTTGAAATTCTGATCAGCGCTGAGATGGGGATCCAGTCTATCTGCGAAAGTAGTTCAATGTATCATTCACATCTCAGAGATTAATCGCTTCCCTTCAGAAAAGTACGTGCAGGTGCAGCCAAAAAAACTCCCTCTGCATTTTAATAGGCAGCAACTGCAAAGTGAGACTGTTTATGGATCAGCGCTTCCCCAGCGCTTGCTATAAATAATACAAAAATATACTGGGAAAGACGCAACATATTTTACCTGCGCAGACTTTACTGGCAGGTTAATTAATGGTGTAAAGTAGTGAAAACACAACAGAAGTAGACATAAAAAATATACACAAAATAAAAAAGTATGAAAACAATTACTGTTCTGAAGTGTAATAATATTAGAACACACCAAAATCAGGCCCTGTTCACACAGAGTTTTTTGACGGGGAAACCGTGCCGCAAAACTCGTCAAAAACCGCCCGAAAATGCCTCCCATTGATTTCAATGGGAGTTGGACGAATTTTTTTACCGCGAGTAAAAAAAACGTGTCGCGGTAAAAAGAAGCGTCATGACCCATCTTGAGGCGGTTTCCACCTCCAAAACCCCATTTCGATCAGTCAGAAAGAGGAAAAAAACGCCTCGACGAGTGTTTTGACGAGTTTTTGTCAAACCACTGTGCAAAAACCTACTGGAGCCGTTTTTGCAGGAGGAATTTTCCTCCTGCAAAAAACTCAGTGTGAACATAGCCTAAAAGAGTCATCATATCCAATATTAAAGGAAATGTATCGTCAGAAAACAAAATGATTTAAATCAGGTTTTTGTTATACACATCTAAAAAAAAAAAATGTGTGCGTTTTTTTTATTTATTTTCTCGGTGACTATACACAATTTTTTTTTTTAAGTATTGAAGTTTTCCCAGTGGTCACTAGAGCTGATATTTCATGTGCTACGTAGCTCACTTTTCAGCTTTGCTGTATATACAGGCACAGGATGAGGATAATAATGTCATTATTAGAGGTTGGGCAAGTTGACAGCTGTATTGTATGGCTGGAAGCCTAGATAAGGTATTATAACAACATTATACACCGAGATAAGGCTCTGTATGTATCTCCCCTGTTCTCTGAAGGAGGGGCTCTACTCCACTTCCTGGAGACGGTCAAAATCTAGGAGATTTCTGTCAATTTACTCCAATTAATTTCAGCTGCCAAAAAGCGCGCACACCCTGCTTTACTGACTGCACAGGAAGTAGCAGGAAGGAAGATTTTTGTCTTGAATATGGCCGCCCCCAAGGGAAGGATTTATTAATAAAAAATAAATAGCCACAAAATTAAAGAAAGACCAAACACATTTATCAGCTATACACTTAAATCTAATTAATGGAAATAAAATTAAATACACGACACATTCAGTATAAGGGTTCACACGGGGCGGATATGCTGCGTAAAAGGTACACAGCGTATCCGCCCCAGTGGCCGCAGGGAATTCCACGTGAAAAACTGCACCAAATTGTAGTGCCAATTTTCGCCAGGAATTCCCACTGCGTAAAACTGCAGCATTAGCCGGCCTGCTGGGATGACGTTTCATCCCAGGAGACCGCTGAAGACTGTGATTGGCTGCAGCAGCGGTCACATGGGATGAAACATCACCGCAGGAGGCTGGCCCTCTGACATCCAGGCCGGCCTCCTGGGAGGACGTTTCATCCCATGTTACCGCCGCTATAGCCTGTAATTGGCTGCAGCGTTCACATGGGATGAAATGTCATCCCAGGGGGCCGGCCTGCAGAACATCAGAGGTAAGCATAAGGTGGGTTTTTTTCTTCTAAGTTGCGATTTTTGTGGCATTATCGTTGCGAAAGGCGCAACACTTGAATGTTTGTTTCGGGTTTTAGATCCCCATTGAATTTATTGGGGAAAACCCGCAACAAAATACCGGCGATTCCGCAACCACAATTGATATGCTGCGGCTTAAAAAAAACAGACTGCAGGTCAATTTGTATGAGGGATCTCCGCATATCACGTATGCAGCTTGTGGATGAGATTTCTTGAAATTTCATCCACTCCTTAGCTAGTGTGCTATGATGCAGATGCAGACTTTCCGCAACAAAATACGTAACCGAAGTACGCAGTATTTACGTGACGTGTGGACTAGCCCTAAAAAGCATACTGCACATTATAGTTCAGATTGTGTAGTAATAATAATGTATATGAATGAGAGAGTCGATTGACAGAGAAATCTACTCAAAATATAAGGCAACAGTTGCAAAATGTGTGCAAAAATTTGAAAAGGTTGCACTGCCCATGGTGACCATTCAGATTTCAATGGTTATTTTTTAGTCATAGTTAGAGTATGTTCACACGGCTTATTTTCAGCCGTTTTTTCGGGCCATAAACGGCTCATTGATTTCAATGGGAAAAACAGTTCTGTTCCGACTAGGCCGTTTTGAAAAACAGCAGCGTAAAAAAACGTCTGCAAACAAGAAGTACAGGTCACTTCTTGGGACGTTTTTGGAGCCGTTTTTCATAGACTCTATAGAAAACAGCTCCAAAAATGGCCGTAACGACGCTGCAAAAATCGAGAGTGGCTTAAAAAAAAACGTCTTAAAATCAGGAGCTGTTTTCCTTGAAAACAGCTCCGTATTTTCAGACGTTTTTGTGTTTGCGTGTGAACATACCCTGAGGATTCAAAGAAAAGCATTTGACTGGTTTTCATGGGCAACACCACTGTCCACGGGAGTCTTTATATAACTCCCTTCATGACTAAACTATCCCCCAAACGACAAAATCTGCGTTCAATTCCCCACCCTTAATAGGTGATACAATACATCCCATCCCTATAATATATGGAATAGATTACATTGCATAAAGAGAAATCAGAAAATGCCTCATTAACTTATATGGGCAGTATTGTAGGCATGCTCCATCTCATGTGCAGTGGTTACTGAGTTAGGAGAGGGAGGAGGGAGAAGGAGCCGAGCAGTCTTCCTAATACATTGTCAAAGAAATAACATTGTATAAATACAAAAAAAAAAAAAGATGAGAGTATATTGTGCCGAGAAGTCGGAAAATGATCCATTGACTTATATGGAAGAGTGTTGTGGTCATGCTCGGAGGTGCACAAGTCACTGTGCAGGGAGGGGAGGGGGAGCTGACCTGACTTCATCATATATTATCAAAAAAAGAACATTGTGGCCAAACAGACATTGATCTTGTTACTTTGTGACTTGACCAAGTACAAGAATATGCCCACGTCTGCCCCTTGTCTGAAATGTTGACATTCATCGACTAAAATGTATTGTGTCCTGTACACTATGGGGTCACCTTTAAAAACACATATTGACTGCTAGATGTAGTAATAAAATAGGCTTAAAATGCATTGATTGTACTAAAAAGGATATACAGAAATAACCTATTGTTGTTTCATAGAGAAACCCAGCTTTCCATCCATTATTTTTTTAATCCCTTCTGGGGAGTGTTTTTTGGCAATCAGCGCTGACCCAACTCTATTGCTGCAATTGTAAGAAGGGCTTTTAAGGAGATTAGTTTCTCAGAGTTTCATAAAATCATCCATTAGTGCAAAACTGGGCTAGCAATTTAGTCATGATTATACTTTACATACTGTGAGGGGCATAGTAGATTTTATTTTTTAATTTCTTCTTGCAGAGGTATAATAATATTTTTAAAGTAATGGCCCATTCTAAAAAAAATGCCACAAAAATAGCCACTTAAAACATAAAACCACTCTGCATTGTATGACTTTCCCTGGCTAATAACAAGCACAGACTATCAAGCAGGATTCCTGGGGAACATTCACCTTTTTCGTAATTAATGGATATTTCATCATTAGGCAAACCCCATCTACAGTGCACAAGGTTCACCCCGGGGATACATGAAGACTTTTAAAGGGAGCACTAATGTAAAAAAAAAAGTCTTTGCTTAATTACCTCAAGTTCATAGGAATCTATATGATGCATTTATTTGTATTCTCTCCTTTCGTCTAGGC
Source organism: Rhinoderma darwinii (assembly GCF_050947455.1). Taxonomy (NCBI): domain Eukaryota; kingdom Metazoa; phylum Chordata; class Amphibia; order Anura; family Rhinodermatidae; genus Rhinoderma; species Rhinoderma darwinii. The sequence continues at coordinate 452,098,883 of NC_134688.1, forward strand.
TCTGTTCACATTAGCGCCATGGCTTCTGTTTACAATCAGTTTTTAACAAATCTTGACGAATCCCAATAGAGAATTTGCATTGGGGTTCAGGAACTTAAAGTAACGCCGCTTTTTGAGGTTATACTATTTTACAATTTTACATGCCCAACTGAACACGTATGTGGAGTGAGGATTGACGAGATGCTTTAGTCCCAAAAATGGACATAAACATTCATAGACCTAAAACGGTCTTCGGTGGGATCTGCCAACAAGAAATTAATTGTTAAAAGCACCTTAACAAATTAACTATTTAAAAGCTGTCATGAGGACAACCCCTTTTTTAAGTAAAGCCGCCCCAGCAATCTGCTGATCACTGTTGGTCCGGTTTCTAGATAACCCCTAACATACCGTCTAATCACCGGGGAAAGCTGCGCCTGATCATACATTTCCACTGCCTGGACAGCCTGGGTCTATCAAAGCGATAGGCGCCCTTTGTGACGTCCATATGCAGTGTTGGGGCATATGGATTGGGGTTTTCTTCATGAAACTATCCCTTTAATGGAGAAGAGGACCGGAATAATGGAAGTTATTTATGCCAGCCTCCAACACAAAATAATGGTCAGCTGAAGCACCTATTTGGCCAAGATGACACGCTTAGTTGGCACGGCAAAATATGTATTTTAATGATGGGCAGCTGCCAGACACTTTTGGTAACACTTATCTCGGGGAAGACAATAGAATAGCAAAGAGCAATTTTTTTTTAGCAGTCAGCTATTGTCTGCACATAGGGGGAAGATGGAAAAGTTTGCTTACTACTCTTGCTAGACCTAAAAGGCTTATTCCGCAGTGGATATGTATGGAAGAGATGATCCTTCATGCGGTAAGACAGTGAGCCTGTGAAATGAATGGGTCTTGGACAGTGGGGACATTGGATGATGAGAGTATTAATTACCGTATACTTCTATGATATGTATGGGGTGAAATTGTGCTCTATATGCCGATGAACACATTGGAACCTGGACGCGGAGATCAATAATTATATAGTGTAATCTGCATTTTCCACAATGCATAGAGCTGGTATTTCAGCCAGCTCCAGAACCGCATAGCACAACTCCTCTGTTTTCAGAATGACCGCAGATTGGTTCACCATTGGTCGCTGGGAATGGCGCAGTGTAGTCAGCAAGGCTTGTGTGAAAAAAGAATATTCACGCAGGTGCAGTGGAGGCAATGGACTGAGCATGCGTGGAGGAAACCGTTATTTCGAACCACGCATGCTCTGGAAATAATTGAGCCTATCCGGCTCCCCACCCTCGTACATGACATCAGTAATGTCGCTCCGTACATCGAGCAGGCCGGAAGGAAGTGTGGACAGTGAACGGACGGGAATTCACTGGAAGAGTGAAAATCAGATGGAGTTGGCGTCACGTGACTCGCGATGCGATCGGGAAAACCGTACAGATTCTCCAGCGTGAGTAATTTGAAAAGTCACTTGTATTGGCAGCTGTAGGTGATTGACCATGACGTGTCAGGTTCTGGAAAACAGAGAGGACTTTGGTTCCCTTAGACCCAAGGCTCAGGTGCAACTGCTACTTCTGAACCCCTAATAACTGGTCCCTGAGAGAAGCTAAATGCGTACTACGAACAAGCGTTTATTACAAGATATTAAAATTATGTTTTCAATTTCAACGAATTTCTAGTAAGTGACTGTTTTAATAAGCCTTGAATTTTAAAGACCACCTAACATTTATATTCACTCTATAACTGTGCTGAGTGTGTGGTTTCTTCCTGGTGTGGTGCTGGAGAGCTGTGCTGCTTGCTCTGACTAATCAGAGGTTTCCTCCCTGCTCCTCCCTCTCCCCTCTCACAGCAGAAGTCTTACACACAGGCAGAGGCAGAGAGACTGCAGCATCATCTCCCTCCACACTCCCTTTCCTCTTCCCTTTGTCTTCAGCTACTGTGTTACTGAAGATGAGCTTTTTGAGGATTACAGGCTTCTTGAAGGTGTAGAAAATGCCACTTTACCCTAATATATATTACAAAGTTTCATGTACTCACATGTATTTCTGATTAATACAGAAAATGAAAAAAATTAATTATAAACGACAGGTATGCTTTTAGATTCACTATATTACTAGCATGTGGACACCTGACCATTGAACCTACATGTACTTGTTGTAATAAACTATAGGGGTTAATATGGAGTTGGGCCCCTTTTGCAGCTGTAACAGCATCTACTCTAATGGAAAGGCTTTCCACAGGATTTTAGGATGTATCTGTGGGAATTTGTGCCCCTTAATTTGGACGAGAATGTCTGGCTCACAATCAGCCTTATAATTTATCGAGTTCTTCCACACCAAACTCGTCGTACCAAGTCTTTATGGAGCTTGATTTGTGCACAGCAGCCTTTTCATCCTGGTACAGAAAAAGGGCCTTCCTTAAACTGTTACCCCAAAGTTGGAAGCATACAATTGTGTAAAATGTCTTTGCGTGCTGTAGCATTAACATTACTCTTCACTGGAAATAAATAATAAACCCTGAGTAACAGCCCCAGACCATTATCTCTCCTCCACCAAATTTTACAATATGCACTATGCCGGTAAATAGCGTTCTCCTGGCATTCGCCAAGCCAAGATTTGTCCATCAGACTCAGATAGTGAAACGTGATTCATCACTCCCGAGAACATGCTGCTCCAGAGTCCAGTCACGACGTGCTTTATACCACTCCAGCCGACGCTTGGCATTGTGCATGGTGAACTTAGGTTTGTGTGCAACTGCTCCACCGTGGTAACCTATTTCATGAAGCTTCTGACGCACAGATCATGTACTGATGTCACTTCCAGGGGCAGTTTGGTACCCATGTGAGTGATAGAACAGAGGATAGGCGACTTTTACATGAAACGCAATTCAGCACTCGTCAGCGGCGGTCCGTGAGTTTGTGAGGTTTACCACTCGTTGGCTGAGCGGTTACTCCTAGATGCAATAATAGCACTTTCAGGTTAACACGGCAGGTCAGAAATTTCACAAACTGACTTGTGGCAAAGGTGGCATCCTATGACCGACATGTTTAAACTCAATCAGTTCTTTACCAATGTTTTTCTATGGAGATTGCATGGCTGTGTGCTTGATTTTATGCACCTGTTTGCAATGGGCGTGGCTGAAACCCCTGAATTTAATAATTAGCAGTTGTGTCCACATATTTTTGGCCACATAGTGTATGCAGTGGGATATATGAGACATTACCTCTCACTTGCGCTAGTAGTAGTCAGCACCAAATCATAAAAGATTTTCCAGGACACTGATTTTTTTTGGTGTAATTTAGTTTGAAGGGTAGATGTACACAGATGTAATTTTCTTTGGGAGTGCTCCATTTATTTACGCCTATGGAGTCCCCCTTTAAACGGAAGTGAAGTGTTAAAAATGCAACAATAAAAAACCCAGGTGCACTTTTGCTACACTCTTCATGTTTTTATTAAGAAGTCGAGCTTGCTAAGAAATTCAGACACAAAGAATTATAAGAATGAAAAGCAAAGAGGGATCGCAATGAGTGATGCGGATCCAGACGGAGCAGAGAGGCGGAGAGGAGTATAGAATAGAAAACAAAGGAGAGACAGAACGAGACATGACATGGCCGACTCCTGATCAAAGTCACAACGTCAACATCCAACTTCATTTGACAGATACCTTTGCCCTAAAATCTATGGAAAAATTTCTCTATTTGCACCGGAGATTACGTCTAAGAATAAAATGATTTAGCTCCACGTTTGGATTTTTAGCATTTAAGACTTCTTTAATGAAGACCGAGCTATGGAAGCGCCGAAGAGAACAGAAGGTTAATGAGACTTAGCTGAGGCTACGGGGTTAAACGATAGAATGGCAGAGGTGGAAGGAGAAGTCGAGTTGCAGGTTAAATATGTAAAACAAAGAAAAAACGGCAATAATTCCGGCCTTCTCAAAGTCCACGGTAATAATGTGCACTAAACAATTAGCTTCCGGCTTGGTTTATATTATCGGGATTCCCTTCTCATATAACATTAGTGTTTGTCAGGCTTTATGTACATAGATCTAGTCTGACTGGATATACTTTTTTCCTGGGGATCTTTTGTCCACTAGTAGTAAAACAAAGCGTCGTGCCCAGATATTGGAGAGGTTTTTGGTTCTGAACTTCCATTGAAATCAATGGGAGACGCACTAAAAAGCGCTGTTCGTTAGGAGAAAAAAAAAGACAAAAAATGTTTTTTCAGGGATATATGTAGCTTTATATACATCTATATTATATTGATCAATAGAGATACAGTGCCTTGCAGAAAAATTAAGCCCCCTAGAAAATCGACAAATGGCACACATAAAAATGTAAATTCTAATAGTTGACATTGGAAACAGTCAGCAAGTTTGTTGACACAGCCCTTTTAGCTAAGCTGAAATAATGCCACGGTAGAGTTAAAGTGGTTGTCTCGTGAATATAAATCCCTGTCCATATTTCCTATTAGGGCATCTGGACATCATAGAGGTCTATGAGCCAGAACGGAGAGACACACGGTATGAGCGACTTCCGTTCTGGCGGACTCGAGCCTTCCTTGTATTACATGGACAACCTCAATTCTGAATGGTTGCCGTATAATACTAAATCTTCCCTGCAGCGGCTTGACGCGGCTTTATCAGGAAAATTCAGCTGTTTACCGATTTCTGATCCCGGTAGCTCCCGGTAGTTTTTGACCAACGTTTGACATGTACGCAGAGGAAAGCTACCAACGTATACCTTAAAGTAGGCTGTGACGGATGCCCAACAGTATAGGCTACAATAAAAACTGTTTAACGAATAAGACCCTTTTCATAACGTTTCCGTTAAATGCCTATTATAGTCTATAGGTGACCGATGCCACTGTTGGACATCCGTTTAATGTGTCAGTCACCCATAGACTATATTAGCATCCGTTTAATGTTTACGTCATGAAAAGGTATTGAAAAGCTCAAGACGTATTTCGTTTAACGCAAACATTTTTTTTTTTACTGGCGAGATGGAATAGCGTAGTCTACTACGCTTTTCCATACCTTATTAGCGCGGTATATTGACATATACTCGCCAGACGGAGAACAAAAGGACACTCTTTTAGCCTCTGTCTGTCAATGGAGACCTACGGACGCGTTTAGGGCGTACGCTAGGAGCTTTTCCGATGTACACGCTAAGAGTAGGGCAAAAACGTGATGTAAACAGGGCCTTATTGTCATTTGAAATGCAGACAGACAATCTCTTAACTTTTAGGGAGTTGAATACTTTTACATGGCACTGAATATTTGCTCAACACCAGAGCTTCGTGATCAACCTTCCCATGCTGCTCCCCCACCACCTCCCTTTGTTTGACAAAGATTACATGGAAATATCACATGGTTGTAGAATTACAGGCGAGGTGCAGCGTTGTGCGCTCCATTGTCTAAAGCAACAGTCCAACATATAATCAGGAGGATTCTAGAATCCATTATAAATATTCTACTTTATAATAAAATGTCAACAGCGCCATTTGATGACTGCATTAAGGGGTTTTGTTGAAAACACAAATTGTGGTTGGGAATCTTGAACAATAGGAGATGTATAATGAAATTGTGACTGTTCTGGATGTAATTGTAGCCGACAGCCTGTAATATGGAAGGAAGCGCTGCATGATGTTACCTGCGCTCAGTCAATGAAAGGATCACGCACCATGATCGAGACATTTCACTGAAGATGTATAAATCTACAAATAATTAAAGAGCATTTCCAAGTCTTTGAGCTTTTCTCTTCGGATGAGTTTAAAAAATAAAAAATAATTAAAACCCTATTCAGCCTTTTCTGGGGAAGCTGACAACTAATTTGGCCACCATTACAGCAGCTGATCCCTGTGAATACGGCTCCTGAGATCCCCCGGATCCCTTCTTTTCCCTGCAGCGGCCACTACAGGGAAAATGTAGTATTACATCTGGCCATTAAATGTAAAAGGTTTTTTCCAGGTCATGGATATTGATGGCCTATCCTAAGGATAGGTCATCAATATCAGATCGGTGGGGGTATGACTCCCAGCACCCCCACCAATCAGCTTTATTGCTTACCAGGCACAGCTCTGTATATTCAGTAGTGTCTATGCCTGCTACACTTGAATGGGACCGAGCTGCAGTACCAGGCACAGCCACTACCAAATGTATGGAGCTGTGCCTGGTAAGCAATGAAGAGGATGCAGCACTCACCTGAGCGCCACGTTTAATAAGATGATCAGTGGGGGTGCTAGGAGTAGGAACCGTGCCGATCTAATATTGATGATCTATACTAAGGAAAGGTCATAAATATCAAAGTCCCGGAAAACCCCTTTAATGGCCGTCCAAATAATACATAAATGGCCGGATCCACCAGAGCAGGAGCCACTGCTTGTTAGCAGCTTAACTGTGGCTCATATGGGGTGGTGTGGGCATGCGGGTACCCCACTTTATGACATCTATATAATCTAATAGGGCTTATAGGAAGGGGTTGCCTTAGTGAGACAACACCTTTAATGCATACTGTGATAAATATTCTAAAAACTATTAGGGAGGGGAAATTTTGGTTAAAGCACATAACAATCCAATAGCATGTTACCAATACTTCTCAGAGCTGGCTCCTCTCTAAACTAACAGCTCGCACTCCAGGACTACACTGATACATTGTAGCAAACCATCAGGATAAAAGAGAGATTTGTGCTGCAGAGGATGGTCTGGACTGGATACAATTGTACCAAAAAACAGAAGTGAGAAGTACTAGCAGTTTTCCGTCTCGGCAAGTAAATAAGAATCTTTTAATTGGCAAAGCATTGAACCAAAACGTATATTAGAAAGTTGAATAACTTATTATACAATTACCTGCTTTTTCAATTCCCTATGAAATTAGTATACCTAGACTTTAAATCATAAATATACCTTTAAACAAAATTTTTACGTTTACATATGGAAAAAAATCTCAAGAATTTAGTGGAGTTACTTTGTAAATACATTGTATTATTTATCTTGTATTGATCCTGAATAACAACCTGTATTATACTTCAGAGCTGCATTCACAGTTCTGCAGGCTTCAGAGCTGAAATCGCCTACCTACAATTGCTGGCTAAATGATCACTTTTTACCAGACACTATACAGTTATCTAATGTAGAAAAAACTAAAGGGGTTGTCATCAGAGACAACCCCTTTCAGAATGTGGCCCCCAGGGGGAATCGGCTGTTCGCCTCGAGACATGCTACAGGCATGATACCCTGGCTGATTTCTCTGGGGAAGGCAGCATTCAGCCAGCCAGTCATTTCCCCTGCATCGACCACTGGAGGGGAAATATAGCATTATATGCTATCCATTCAGATGAATGGCCGTCCTTGTACTATAAAAGCAGCTTGAGTCTTCAGGAAAATTGAAGCCACTCACACAGACAAGCTCTCCTTTCCGGCTTATAGAGGGGCGTCATAAAGGGCATATGGACAGGGTTTTATCTTTATGAGAAAACTACCGTTGCATTATAGCAACTCAGCTTAGCTTAAATTGACTGTTTCCAATGGTAACCAGCAGAATTGTGAATACAGCTCTGGACTACAAAAGTATGATTACACAATGTGGAATTGGAGCGGACTTGTTGTGGAATCTAAAGCAAAAATACAGTATAATAAAAGCGAGAAGAGTTTAGAAAAACGCAGCATGCTCTAACTATTGCGTATTTGCCGCTCAATTGCACCAGATTTAACCTTCTGTATTTTAATGGGTTAAATACTTGGCAAATTAGTCTGCAAAATCCTCACGTAAATTCACTTGGTTTTCTACGCAGACTTTGCATTAACATCCCCTTATAGAGGTCATAACTCGGGATGAGTACAAGATAAGTCATGTATTTTCAGTTATTAAACTTTTTATGCAGATTTTATAAGTAAACTGTAAAATGGTGTTTCTACGCTTTATGTTTATTCGAGCAAAAACAGCAAAATGAGCTGTGCATGATTAACCACGGTGCTCTCCTAAAGCCAGATGTACCGAAGATATTTCAAAAGTCTCCGACACGGTGCGGAACATTTAGGAACGCAGATCCTTCAGGGCTTTAATTCGATGCTTGGTAATAAGTGCCAATTGCCTTCGTTTAAATCTAATTTACTTTTCACAGCAACTTGGAAGTGCAAATTTACTCTCATCATTTCACCTTGTAAGAAATATGACAAAAAAGGTGATTGGAGTCAGGAGTACTCCCAATACATTTTCTCTCACACATGCAGCTCCTTAAAGGGGTTTTTCGGGACCTAAACATTAATGGCCTTTCCTTAGGACCCCCCAAAAACCAGCATCAATTGAGCGGCTTGTCCATATAGGCGGGTGTGACTGCTACTGCCGCTCAGTTTCATTCAAGTGAATAGGTCTAAGCTGCAGTACCAGACACAGCCACACTCGTATGTATGGCGCTGTGCCTGCGTACTGCGCCCTCATCATTCTGCAGATCAGAAGTGGTTTTGGGGGGTCCTTTAACACGATTGGAGAGGTCATTAGGGTAGTTCCAGACTAGCGCATTTTACCAGCACACTTCAATTATCCAGTGCTAATGGCCCTGTATCGTAACAATTTCGATTTCAATATAAAGACATGGTCCAGCTGTTGTGGAGCAAACTGGAACATTTGGTCAGACACAGTTAATAGAGAACTTGCAAACTTATCTCTGCCACCACCACCACACAGTGCCCATCGGCCAACCAGGCCGAGAGGCACCTTTATTTGCCTTTTTAGGTGCCATTCAATAGAACCTGTTGATATGATTTTGAAAAAGTATCTAATAGATGTTCTTTCTTAAAAAGGGATTTGTCTGGTAAATGACTCCCTGTAATCGCTTAAAGTAACCAATGGGAACAAATGAACCAAACATAAAATGTCTGAGCAAAATGCCTACTGGCAGTAATAATGCACTGGTGTGAAGTCCCGTTGTACAGCACTGCCAATAATGCCAAGTGTCTGTGATATGATCTTGACCAAGGAGCCAAGTGGCAGTCATACAGCTCTTAGCCTGGTGTTATTTGTCAGTGAGATACTTCTAAAGCGAAGGACAACATTTTTTAATGCTATGACATCTCTGATGACATCAGCAATGCCATCTGCCAGCTCTCCTAGAAATAGAGGTTCTTTACCTCCTGGTTGTCTTCATGTTCAGCTGAAGTACACAAAGGGGTGGAGTCTAGCTACAGGGGGTGGGGCTTAGTTTTGCTTGGTCTCCATTGAGGGACGAGATTTCTACTACAGAAAGCAAAAGAAGTAGCTGCCTATGTCCAGTCCCTTTTCCCGACCCAATTACTCACACACTCAGGGTATGTTCACACGCAAACGCAAAACACGTCTGAAAATACGGAGCGGTTTTCAGGCGAAAACAGCTCCTGAATTTCAGAAGTTTTTGCAAGTACTCGCGTTTTTCGCTGCGTCTTGTACGGACGTAATTGGTGCTGTTTTTCATTGGAGTCAATGAAAAACAGCTCCAAAAACGTCCCAAGAAGTGACATGCACTTCTTTGTTGCGGGCATCTTTTGTGGTGGTGCTTCGTTTTGCTTGTTCTCCATTGAGGGAGAATTCTTCAAAAGAAAGCAAGAGGTAGCAAGCAGTCCATGTCCAGTCCCTTTTCCAAGCCAATTGTTCACAAAATTAGTCTAAGGTCTCTTGCACACGACCGTTGTGCATTCGGGCCGTTTTTTACAGCATCCGGGTGGCACCCGATAGTCTTCAAGAACCCATTCACTTTAGCGGGTTAATCGGGTTCGTTAAAAATGGTTCGAGTCTCTGATCCGAGGACAGATAGAACATGTCCCATCTTTCCTCGGATCACTGACGGGACTCGGACGGCACACACGGTCGTGTGCATGAAGTGCCATAACCGGAAGAGAGTGGGGTGGAGTCTAGATACAGGGGGTGGTGCTTAGATTTGCTTGGTCTCCATTGGGGAGGAGATTTCTACTACAGAAAGCAAAAGATGTAGCTAGGATGCTAGGAGCCCGGCTCCCTGCACTGTGTTCGGTCCGGTACTTGCAGCCGAAATACGTCCGTCAATTACGGACGTAATTAGTGTGTGTGCACATACCCTAACTCTGCATCGGAAGGAAGAGAGTGGGGTGGAGTCTAGATACAGGGGGTGGTGCTTAGTTTTGCTTGGTCTCCATTGAGGGAGGAGATTTCTGAAACAGAAAGCAAAAGAGGTAGCAGTAAATGTCCAGTCCCTTTTCCAACCCAATTGTTCACACAATTAGCACTAGAAGAAGAAGAGTTGGGTCCCCAAAGTGCTAAACGTAGGCCTCAAAGACTTGAACATGAGATTTATAAAAAAAAAAAAAAAAAGACTCCATGTCAAGACTGTAAATGCCAATATTGCTCAACTAAGAATTCCAGCATAAGTCTCCCCATGAATCAACCATTTCAATGTTTTTTCCCATATGTGGTATATTCATATTATCCAGCATAAGACAGATCCATGATATTTGATAAGGGATAAAAATGGAAAAATTATGCCAGTGAAGCGAGACTTCTTTCTCAATTCATCACATAAAATTCTACTTCGGATAAAAGCAAAAAAAAAAAAAAATCTTATCTTCTGTAATCAATCCTCTGGGAACATGTCAGATAAATCACATGTAATCTCGCTGATCTGGCGGAGGACAGTGCACGCAGACACAAAAGAATTGCCTTAAAATGAACTAAAAGCCAGACGGCAGACATCACAGATAGTACAACCCTCACGACAGGTTCCTGTACAGAGCAATATATCAGTTCTCTTGTATCTGCACTTCTACCAGTAGCAGAAATGCCTGCTTGATATTTCTCATTTTTGAGATTTAAAGGGAGACTCCAGTTAGAATGAAAGTTCAGCAATCACAGTGTTTATATGTGTACCTTACCTGCACATAGTAAAGTCTTTGTGCTCCATGTATTTCTATATATACTACAGTATGGTTTCTACTTTGCAGCAGTTCGTGACAAATGTTCCCACTCCAGAAAATGTGTCAGGCCCCACCCCTTAAGTGGTTTCCCTTTTATAGGCATTATTTGGCAGATGCATACAGTAACAAAGCTCCGCCTTGGGTGCGTTAATTTCCCAAAACGCTTAAGAATAATGAGAGTTGTAGTCGAACTGTAATAGTCTTTAATACATATGGCTGGAACGTGTTCTTTATCTCCTCTGCAGCATGGTACAATGTTAGGAGGGTGGCTAATAGATTCAAGACTTTGTTTCTGGGTAGAGTTTCACCAAGAGAATTGGCTACTAATACTCATCAACGTCACAGGAGCTCATATTATAGTGTTGTCAGATTTATGGCCCCGTATCGACAGCCTATGTTACCGGCAAAAAGTAACATATTTAATTTAGAAAAAACTCCAGGAGGAATAGTGAATACAGCAACTTATTTTTGAAACACAGAAAAATCCAGTGCGTGAAAGTTGTGGTTTTTTTTTTAACAGCAGAATACAAACAGCTACAAAGCAAAGGAATCACTAAGAGGTCTTGAAATGTCCGCCCGGGAATGAATGCCTCCATTTGTTTCGCAAACCAATTTCACCTTATTAGAAAAAATACGCCTTGGCGATCAGGTTATCAGCATAGTTTACATTCCTGGTACGAGGCAGTAACAGACGAGCAGTAATGTGCTCTGTGCTAGGAACTTGCCAGAACAATCCAATTCCATCTCCCATCCCCTTCTCAAAAACTAGAAACACTCATATTAAATCGAAAATTTAAAATCTGCTTCGCCGCTTACAGCTGGCGTGAACAAAACAACCCTTCCTACACTTAATATTTGTGTAATCCCCTTTTAGGCACCATGCACACAACCGTAGTTTTCATCCGTAATTTCGGATAATCTGCGGACTCATTAATTTCTATAGGCCACGGACACCTTTCCGTATATTTACGATGTGTATCCAGGCCGTAGAAATGATCCACAAAATATAGAATATATGTCCTACCCACTGTCCATGTGCCCTGTTTGGGGCTTATGGATGTCATTGACGGGGGTGGTGCACCCGACGCGATTTCGCATTACAAGGACGGTCATTCATTTGGGAAAATGTGTGGCTGGCCCAGCGATAATAGCCAATTACCTGAGAGTAGCCGGACCTGCAGTGATTAGCGGATTACCACACCTTTTTTTCATAGTTAAAAAGGAATTTTATTTGTGGGGGTTACTTTGCATATAAAAATTGTACTCAAAGGGGTTGTCTGGGCACGGGACGTTTTATCATACGGATAACCTATCCACAGGATAGGTCATCAGCATATGATCAGTGGGGGTCCGATACCCGGATCCCGAACAGATCAGCTGCTCTGGCTCCCGGAAGCAGATGGATCCGGTCACAGTATAGTGGCCGTGCTGCAGCTCTGTCCTACCCAAGTGAGTAGGAGCAGAGTTGCACTTCTAAAACACGGCTGCTATGGAGTGTACAGAGCCATCTGCTACCGACACCGAACACCACATACAGTGCATAACATTCGATGCCTGGAGGTAGTCGGAACAGCTGATCGGTGCGGGGTCCGGTTGTCGGACCCCCATGATCATATACGGATGACCTATGCTGTGAATAGGTCATCAGTATGAAAAAACGTCCCGTGCCTAGTCAACCCCTTTAACAGAGTTAGAACTCAATGTCTTCTATACGCCGTCCTGCAACATTAACCAAATAAAATCTGAGAATCTTGGACCCACTAAACAATCTGTTTGCACAAAAGGATCCTTGATCCATGAGGTGTCTTTTATGCAACTTCGTACAGAGCACTGCACGAAGACCGCTAAGGATTGAAGATCAGATCTCGAGACGGCGCTATGACTAGTAATGGGAGCTAGAGAAAACTCATTACTTTAGACAAAAAAAAAAAAAAGAAAGAAGAGGTCGCATTGAACGTGGACTTTGCTCAACATTCAAAACGTAGCTATATGTATGGATTTATGTCCGATCAACAAAGGAAGTCACGTAAACGGAACAGAAGAGCGGGATTTAGAAGGGACTGGCTTCCTTTATTCCGTTTTCACAGCTTGAGATTTATTAGATAGCGTGTTCATGCGTGTAAACCGGCTTGTCAACGCTCATTATAATCTTTCATTGAGTTGATCAATACACTAGACTAGAAATAATCCTGGCTGAGATTTTCAATTAGCTTCAGGAGGAACTGAAATTTGCCAAAATGTTTAATTATACAGATGAATGCATTAACACTTACACATACAAACGCCTTAGAAAGTAAAGTCTGGTTCATAGTACCTGCAGGCCATTGCAAGACTTGTATTCCAACGTCTCAACGGACTACAACTCTGGAGTGGCACAGTCACACAACAATTTCCTTACAATAGAAGTAAATAGCGATCCTAACAATAGTGATCTTGCCAGTCAGTCCTCCATTATGGCCATGTAATTATGATAAAGAGAACATGCAAATTAGGTGGGAAATCATGGGACTCAAATTAGATGCTGAGATCTTTGATACATATTTGGACATATCTGAAAGCGAATGGACAAGCATGTAAATTAAAAAAAAATAATAATAAAAGAAACAGTATTCATATAGAAGTCTGAATTCCAGTGATCCCAACATCAGTATTAGGACATGAAGCTGAAGAAAACCCAAAATCACTTTATAAGAGTTTTCAAACAGTACATACCGATGATATATTGATTAGATAGGACATCAGTGTCTGCTCCGATGTGGGGATCGGCTGACTTGGATTCCCCCCCAATGACTAGTACGAAGAATCCATAGGAGAGAACTTTCCTTTACACTTCTATCTGGATCTGGTATTGCCTTAGAGCTATCATTGTAAATGTGCCAGGACTATGTTGTGAGAATCCACATTGAGGAGGCATTACGTATTGATAATGTGGCTAATGAGGAATAGGCTGTACTGCGTTTCCCCTACACGTTTGACGTATGCATCGGGAAAGCTCCTGTTACATACGTCAAACCTACCCATGGGCTCCCATTATATTGACGGAGGCCAAAAGAGTGTCCTTTTGGCCTCCGTTGGACAGGATACATCAGGGATACAGTTTCCTTACTGGATAGAATAGTCAACTACGCTATTCCATCCAGAGGCATCCAGTAACAAGACGTTTACCGCGCGGTAAATGTTTTCGTTAACGGATGCCACTGCACAGCATCTGTCACAGGCATCCGCTTAAAGTATACATTATACAGTTTTTCATGATGTATACGTTAAATGAATGTCATAATAGTCTATAGGTGATGGATGCCTGTGGCGGATGTCTAACGGTGGCATCTGTTACCAATAGACTATTATGGGATCCATTTAACAGGTACATCATGAATTGGTCACTATAGTTCATGACGTATCCAATTAATGGTCTAATTATAGTCTATGGGTGACGGATCCCACTGTTAGGCATCCGTCAGAGTCTCCTCGTTTAAACAATATGACAGGCACTTTTCCCAGTGTATACATCAAACGGTGACCATAAACGCACTGTGAAAGAGGTCTAAGTTGGCATAATTATTGCATCTACCATTGTTCAAAAATAGTGATTTTTACCATCTTTGGAACAATGTTTCTGCAATGGTCACTCTGCTGGAATCAGAATAGGGGACCGGCTGCACCGGATCAGTACAGAATTAATAAGGTAGGCATATTTGAAAGATTTTTTTCCACCACGGGCACAATGTTTAGCACTGCTGCAGCACTGGTTCCGTGGGTTTGAATCTAACTAGGGCAACATCTTTGTGGAATTTGGTCTATCTTCGTCTGGCTTCAGGTACTCTCGTTCCTACGCGACTTAAAAAAAAACCAACTTAATTACTTGGCTTTCTATGATGTAGACTCTTGAGAATGTGCAGGTGATGAAATTAGGCAATCTAAATTGTGAGCACCATTGGAGACATAGACCAATGTAAGTACACTATGTGTAGAGCAAAAAAAAAAAAAAAAATAATGTTTAAGTAATATATAGGGTGAGTAAAAAATTATCCAGACTCCGGTTATATTAAAACTTCTGTTGGCCGCACTGTCTCATCAGCGCTTTCCGTACGAGATCGCTTTCTCTCCCGTCACTGCTGTGCAGGTTTGCTCGTGTTACGTCTGTTTATTTGTGACTGCGGTGTGAGAAACAATGGCTGTCCCACTTGTGATTTGTACGAAAGAAGAGCAGCGCACAGTGATTCGTTTTTTGTGGTCTGAGGGTGGGTCTGGTGCCGATATTTATTTAGACTTTGTGTATAATATGGAGAAAGTTTTTGTCTTGAAGAAGAGTGTATGAATGGATAGAGAAGTTCAAGGAAGGTGGCACAAGTGTCATCCATGAAGAAGGAGCCGGATGCCCGTCCACGTCAATGACTGATGACAACATGAGCGTGCGCGTGAACTGATTCTATTGGATGGACTATCACCTGTTTGGTCCCCTGAAAGAAGCCCAGCGAGGGTGAAGATTCACGTCTGATGAAGAGGTGAGGACAGCGGTGCATTCGTGGCTCGCAGCTCAGCCTACAACATTTTGTAATGTGGGAATACGAAAGCTTGTTGACAGATGGACCAAGTGTATTGAAAAGCAGGGACATTATGTCGAAAAATTATGTATTTGTCTTTTCCGAAAGTTGATTAAAATAGATTCTACAGCCAGAGTGCAGATAATTTTTGACTCACCCTCGTAAATAGTTGAAAAAACAGACTAATGCTTAAAGATTATAGGAACACTCATTGGTAATAAATCCTGACGCCTGTGGCCACCTTAAAGGCGTTATCATATCAGAACAATCTCTTTTCAGATTCAAGGTGGTCCGGCGATCACCTGATTGTTCTGGGTCTGCTTTCAGAAGTCTGCGGCCTGCAGGGGAAATGCTGCATTACATCAAAGCCGTCCATGTGATACATGGAGGGGGTCGGGTCGGCAAGAACGAGAGACACTTTTTATTTAGCAACGCTCCACTCCAACTAATAGAGGTCCTAGAGGGGATCCCCCTCTAGGACATCCTTATGCCCTAATAGTTCATATGTTAAAACTGGCACTGCTTCAAGATGGCTTCGATGTAATGAAAATAGCAAGAAGCCTTCTGAAGCTCAGTAAATTCATTTCAGAGGAATTTGCTATATTTAGGCTGGAGCCAAGGCAGGTTTTCTTATTTAGTATACGCTATGTTTATCTAGTGACCTGTTCTCTGCCCAATGATACCGGTTTATATGTTTATCTTTTTGCAAAAAGTGGTGGCAATGAAGTTTTATTATTTGGTAGTGTGAAACTTCCTGAGAGTAGATTTTCGTAATACCAGGGAAACAGCTGCAATGATTGCTGGCATAAAAGCATTTGGGAAGCAACTACAGGATGTAGGTGTAACACGATCACATAGACTAACACTTGATCTATCATTTCCAAAACAAGACACTTAACCCACTGGGTGACCTGCACCGGGCATTGGCAGACGCTTAAATAATACAGGGATATGTTCATTTATAGGATCGTAGGGTGGTCTGGCATGAGGCTACCTTTGTATGTGCATGTATGTGTATATATATATATATATATATATATATATATATATATATATATATACACACACATATACATGTACACAAACACACACACAGGTATGTGTGTATATATATATATATATATATATATATATATATATACACACACACACACACACACACACACACACACACACACACACACACACACAAATACATATACATGTACACAAACACACACACAGGTATGTGTGTGTGCATGTATGTGTATATATATATATATATATATATATATATATATATATATATATACACACACACACACACAAAAAAAAAAAAGCATAGTATAAAAAAAATTAAATAGTGATAAAAAATGCAGTCACCTGTCATAATAAAAACATAGAAAAACAAAAACATTAAAAAAATATATAAATTATTATTATGGTGATGTTGCAACAATCTAGTCCCCTGAGACAATAGAAAAAATATAATACTTATGGTGATGATGTAAAAATATAGTCACTGTGTCAAAATGTATTTTTTAAAAAGTAAAAACATTTGTGCGAATCATGAAATACTTCAACACAGGATCAGCCTTTGGTTTAGATCTCATAAATAGAAAATAAAATGAATACTTCAGCAGATCTAAATTTCTCCGCTGAAGCTATTGCTGGTCTATTAAACTTTCTAGATTATTGAATGCCAGAGTAATCTCACATTATTTTCTACCCTGGGTGAGGCTTTAGGCCCAATGATCGGGCCCCTGTGTAAACAGGGAAACGATCAGCCAATGAATGAGCAAACACTCGTTCATCGGCTAATCACATCTTTTATGAAGTAATAAATATAATAGTATGTATAAACAGGAAGACGTGTGGCCGACATGATGGAAATATATGGGGACGAACGATCGTAGTAACTATCACTCGTCCACATACATACCGATCATAGATCCCTATGAAAGATGCAAACGAGCGCCGATCAACGAACTGTCTCGTTGATCAGCGCTCGCTTTCACGGCCCATATTGGCCAGTCTAAAAAAACCTTTAACTCAGATTTACATAGTTCATTTGCATCCGGACTTTTTAGCCTGAGCTGGACACAATGGATGACATTTTTGGGCACTTTATGCACCGGTCCAGCGTCTACCTTCAAACATAAAAACACTGCATGTAACGTTTTTCTGTCCGATGTAGGTAACTTTCTCCATTAAAACTGTTGCAACGGATACGCTGGATATATGGGAACGAAGCCTTAGTTATCATGTGACTCTGTGAAATGTCGTCTTATGCCGGTGTTAGAAAAACTGCCCTGTGAACTTTAAGATCTAATTGGGTCACAACAGAATCTAACATAGTAGCGAAACAAGAATATACATATTAATGAGAAGCAACTGAAAAAACAAACCTAGAGGGACATTGGCTTCCTGACCCTTGTGATTTGCAAGCAAATAACAAAAAAGAGTGGCACTTGAATCAAATTTGCTGACGTGGCAAAATAAAAGTGTTATGAAGGTGACAGCCACAAGCTGCTACAATATGGAAACCGTACTGTTATAAGGTGCGCAAAGCTTTTATGTTGTACAGTTGCCAGTGCGTAACTAACCTGCCAAAACTGTTCCTCTTGTTGTAGTTCAAGCCTGCAATTTACTTGGCACCTCAAGAAGAAGAATGGAGGCAGCACCGAGCTTCATGAATTGTGGTGAAGTTCTACAGACAGCAGGAACTAAAAAATGTTCTCAATGAACACGATGACCTCTGAGGACACCCTCACTTTCTTCCCTGGGATTATATTTAGCATAACCAACATCCTGAATAACATAACATTAACTTGCCAACGCTAAGGGTGCGGAGAACTGAACTCCCTTGTGTTGTAGTATGACATGTGCAGACCAGAGGTGGAGCAGACGGGGTCAAGAGTAGATCTGCAAGTATCATAATACCCCCTAAGAGGATTGCTAATGAATAATATGTGTATCAATCTGATATGCCATAAAGGTCCGATCGTCCACGAATACGGTCAATGGTGGTGTTCGGTCCCGTGTTCCTGCCTAATATTTGGCCATCATTCTCCACTGAAGTCTATGGAGTGCGTATTCACAGCTACACTTCACTGGAGACTGGTGGCAGACATCTCCACCGAACACAGGGGACCCGGTGCGCCTGCTCCCAGAATCGGTGCGGGTTCCTGTGGCTTATCGGATCAATATTCCATAATTGTTATTCATAGGAAATTCCCTTTAAAAGACAAAATTAGAAATAGAGCAAAACAACCTCCAATCATTATAAAGAGTGTAGGGATTTCTAAGGTTATACACAGAAGTTGTGATTTCTTATATACATGTGGGAAAGGAGGAATTAAAGAAGTGACCTCAACAATTGAGATACATAAATCAGTCATTTAACCTCCTTTTAGTAGTAATGGGATGACCCGGCCTTCACAGCATGGCTGAAAAGAGAGAAGGGCAGAGCAGGAAGTGTCAGTCTATTGTGTGACCGAGTGACCAGCATGAAAGATGAAATATTTCAGATTTGAATTCTCGGCAAAAACTATTATTAAAAAAAATAATAAATTATGTTTTAGATTCATATCTTGTTGTAACTTCTTATTTTTGATAATATACCTTTAAGGAGCCCTCTAAGATCAAGATTCTTGACCTGTGGAACATGTTATGTCTCTAGCAGGTACTCCACCTGAATACTGGGGATCACAATGTATGATCAAAGCTTTGGGGGTATCATTTGTTTGAGATGGGGTACTTGGTTTAGGAACGCTGAGAAACACTGCTCTAAGAGAAGTCCAATAATTGATTCTCTGCTCCGTCAAATGCTGGACTATCAGAATTTCTGAACTACTGAATGCTGGATTAAAGAGAATGGTTACTTTCACGTGTTGTTCACATACAGCTTGTCCATGGACGAAAAATAGGTCTACACTGCATTGGACGATGGAACGTAAATACACAGCACAGTTTTAGTAGACACTCTGGCACTATGTATTCTGTGCGGACAGAGTAAGACTGTGTAGGGTCACACCCTAGGGACAAGGGGAATGGTATATCATCCAGTAGTCAATGTATTCATACATTTACAGGAGGAGTAACAGAGGAATGACACAATGAAAAGTTCTAAGAAAAGATGCTGAGCATTTTTTTTAATAGGAAATACAAGTTTTACTAAAACAGGAGAGTTGACAGATACTTTTTAAGACGAGAAACAGTTTATGTTAAAGCGAAGTAATGAGAGCTGTACTTAGGAGTGATGTATCAAATATCACATTAAAAAGGAACACTGGGCAAAACTGTTTGTCAATCTCTTGAATCTGTGCCATACACCGCTCCCTTAGGCCTGCACTAGAAATAACACGTGTATTAATGGGGTTGTCCAGTCCCTAAAATTTGATGGCTTATCCTCGGGATAGGCCATCAATATCTGATGGGTCGGGGTCTGACTCCCGGGAGCACCGCCGATCAGCTGTTTTGAAGCTTGTACGAGCCGATGCTTCTCCTTCATTCTGGTCACTGCTCACACTGTGAATCGCCAACACAGCCGTAGTGGCCGTTCACAGTATTACAACCGTCTCTAATTGAAGTGAATAGGAGAAGGCTGTAATACTGTGAACCGCCACTACAAGCGTATCAACGATTCACCATGTGAGCAAGTAAGGGAAATGAAGGGGAAGCTCGTACGAGCGCTGCGGCCCCTTTAAAATAGCTGATCGAACCCCGACCGATCAGATATTGATGGCCTACCCGGAGGATAGGCCATTAATTTTTGGGGACTGGACAACCTCTTTAATTTTACTTGGAGTGTTTTTTTTAAATTAGACAAAATTGCCTGATGTAAGAATAACAGTTCTTGTAAATGGAGCTGAGCTGCAATACCATACACAGCCCATGGACAAGAGAGGTGCTGTTTTTAGGGAAAGGGGGGGGGGGGTGCAGCCCTATTTTTATAGCCCCTTTAATATTTTTTTAATTTTACGTTCTCAGGACAATCAATCACCGTAATACTTCACCTATTGTTTATCGAGTCAGGAGGATCACAGGTGGTTGTGCCACGTCTACTTTCAGATGTATTTGCTGTACAATTGTCTATATAAAATGATATCAGGTGACAAATCTTTGCCATTTTGCTGCCAAGTAAATACTGAGGGTTCACGTTCTGCATATATTGGGCTTTGTGTCGCTTAGCATAGCATAGAATTGTCACTTCATTAGCCGGTAATATAAGCCAACAAATAAATGGCCTTATAGTGCTCGCTTATATTGCCATGTAATTTATATGCGGCCATCAAGCAGCATCCTGTCACGCGATAACAGACCCAAAGCAATTCAACAACAGCCGCCATCATGAAAAGGTACACTAAACCCAGAAATGAATAATAAAAGTAAACAGAAGAAACAATTGCCTGTTTAGGGCGCTGGGTGAGTATGTTTGGGGTGAAGTCAGGACAAATAGTTGTCGTCTGATACGTATCTCAAGTCTATGGCCGGCTTAAAGCCTAGGTTCTAGAGATTTAGACCTTCAGAAATGGCCTGCTCTAGAGGAAAATGACTGAAAAACCAAGGATTCTCATGAAGTAAACCCTTGTTCAAATGCCCCAATGGGCCAAATAGGCATCATAGAATGGATCCCAAGCCCGGGACCACCCTCTATAAGCTAGGATTGAGAGCTGATCTTACAGGAAGGCTCCTGTTCTGGCGGAAAGAGCGGTTTGCCGTGGTGCCGGGAGCCAAACCGACGGCGATCAGCTGATCACTGTGGGGGCTCAAACTCAAAAGGTTTGTCTCTGACAATAGGTCTGTAAATTTCACATAGTGCCAGAAATATCTGCAGGTCTGATCATCAAGACCTTAGACATAAAGGGGTTAAGGGCATGTTCACACGCAGTGACCAAAAACGTCTGAAAATACAAAGCTGTTTTCAGGCGAACACAACTCCTGATTTTCAGACTTTTTTTTAACAACTCACGTTTTTCGCAGCGTATTTCATGGCCGTTATTGGAGCTGTTTTTCAATGGAGTCAATGAAAAACGGCTCCAAAACGTCCCAAGAAGTGACATGCACTTCTTTTTCGCGGGCGTCTTTTTACGCGCCGTATTTTGACAGCGACGCGTAAAAATTACACCTCGTCGGAGCAGAACACCGTAAAACCCATTGAAAGCAATGGGCAGCTGTTTGTAGGCATAATCGAGCCGTTTTTTCAGGCATAATTCGAGGCGTAAAACGCCCGAATTACGCCTGAAAACACTGTGTGTGAACATACCCTAAGTAAGATTGGAAAAACTGAGATTTTCTTCCAGAAACAGCACCACTGTTGTCCACTGGTTGTTTTTGGTATTGCAGCTGAGCTCCATTTAATTGATTTATTTTTTCTTATCTCACACTATCCCATTCACGGAATACAAGGTCCACTTCATTACTAATACAATGTTCAGCTTGTACTCATTGAATACTCATCATTAGTGACTGCTGATAAAGTAAAACCATTAGACGGTCTATAAAGTAAAATAATTGAAGGTAGGGAGTATTAAAATTGTATTCCCTTCAAATCCCCCGCAGCCCCTTGTGACATTGGACTGAACAGAAAACGTCCATGTCAATTCTATATTCTAAAACAGACTTTCTGCTGATTTCCCGCGAGCATGCTGTGTGACCGCCGGAAATCAATAGCGCATCGAAGCGAGATCTTCATGCAATGGGTCGGGGAAGGGGGGGGGGACGACTGCAGATGGTCATGATGCAGAATAGAAGGACAATCTTCCGTGGTTTGGACTGCATTTTCTGTATGGTGAAGAAAGGCCGGACCCCCGAGAGAACAATTTATTGACCCCTTAGTGAGAACGCTTCTTTAAAGTGTATAGAATAGATGAAGTTGTACCGATTCTGCCATCCCTATAGCTGTTAATGACAACAAATATTGCAGCCACGTACCCCTGTGTGTTTGCACCAATAAACAGGAACCTGATTATTTTAAATTATAACATTTGTAAGATGTCCTAATGCATGTCAAGTAACCTGGTAAGGATCATGAGAGAAAGGGATCCTGTCACCAATGCTTATCAGCACGTATGTCATGCTTTATACTGCTGCCTCTCTCAGCCCGAGGCTCGCAGGGGCCCATGGCCGCCCCAAGTACAACGCGTTTTTGCCGCGAATCACGGCAAAAAGGCATTGTGTGTGTCCTGTAAAGGACCTGCTGACATAAAGTTCACATGACCTTATGTCTGAATTCTTGTTACTGATTAGAGACCTGCTGGTCACATGATCGCAGGTCCTACAACAGCAGCAAGAGAGAAGACCGTGAGGTGAGGGGAGCTGCTAGGTAAGTACAAGGGGATTGTGGATTGTTTTAAGGCATCTGTGTTTAGGGGGTCTGTATTTAGGGGGTCTGGGGCCTGTATTAGTTTAAGGGATCTGTATTTAGGGGGTCTGCATTTAGGAAGTCTGGGGTCTGTATTTAGGGGTTCTGGTCTGGAGTCTGTATTTTGTGGTTTGGTCTGGGGTCTGTATTTCGGAGGTCTGGGGTCTGTATATAGGAGGTCACGGGTCTGTATTTGGCAGGTCTGCGGTCTGTATTTAGGAGGTCTGGGGTCTGTATTTAAGAGGTCTGGGGTCTGTATTTAAGAGGTCTGGGGTCTGTATTTAGGAGGTCTGGGGTCTGTATTTAGGAGGTCTGGGGTCTGTATTTAGGAGGTCTGGGGTCTGTATATTTAGGGGGTCTGGGCTCTGTATTAGTTTATGGGGGTCTGTGTTTAGGGGGTCTGGGTTCTGTATTAGTTTAGCGAGTCTGTTCTGGGGTCTGTATTATTTTATGGGGTCTGTATTTAGGGGTCTGGTCCGAGGTCTGTATTTAGGGTGCTTGTTCTGGGGTCTGTATTTGGTTAGGGGGGTCTTGTCTGAGGATGGCAATAGTTTAGAAGGTCTGGGGTCTGTATGCATTCTAATTTATTAGTCTGAGTAAAAGGGGTTGTTCGGGCACATCGACAGGTCATCAGTATGAAAAACCGGTCCATGCCCAGACAACCCCTTTAATATATCGTCCTGGGTCTTGGTGTTTCTATAGAGGCTGGAAATGCCTGCACAAGCGAGGAGCAAAGATGTCTCAGGAGAAGTCGCCATAATGGTCTGTGTCAGATGGCGAAGAAAAGGGAACAACTCCCATCAGAGAAGACGTCAATTGTGAGTCACTGGATCTATAGCGGATCTGTCCCCTCTCCTGACATGTCTGTTGTAGGAAATCCTTGTATGCTACATAAAGTCTTTGTGTACCCAGGACTAATATACAAATGTGTGTTACCATTCCCTTTGTCAGGAGGATGTGTCCCCACAGTGTTATACTGTCAGCGATGGTTGGAGACTGTCAGTATGTAGGGACACAGCACCTTGACAAGAGGAATTGTAACGTCCATTTGTCAATGCTCGCACAAAAAGGTGGTGTTCACTATAGACACAGCAGAGCGGTGGAGGGGAAGGGGGGCCTAAGTTTGTGGAACAGCCCAGGGCCTATGGTCTACGTAATCCGCCACTGCTCTCCCCCCAGCACTTACGGGTACGTTAGTGAGTGAAAATAGTGTAGCTTTATTTAGGTACCTTACAGATACCTTAATTTAAAGGGGTTGTGAAGGAAACAGTCCATGAAGATTCCTTATGTTGCCTTGTCATGTTCCTATAATGATGAAATATTTTTTTTATACATGAAGAATTTTTTCTCGTTCTATTGCCTTGCACTGATGCAAACATATAAGAAAAATTTTTGATGAGGTAAAAAAAAACATGATGTTTTGTATCAAGGCACCAGATTACACTTTTTCCTATGCTAAGGAGGTGGCTCCTTCCTACAGGGGTTTACCATTCAGAATACATTTCTGATGGACTTGAGCCTCAGAAAACAATACTGGCAACAAAAAGCCCCACAAACAATGTCAGCAGAGTGCCCCTAAAAAACAACAAGAAAAGCAGGAGTGGATCCAAACACAGAAGAAGTGCAAATATTTCTATTACGGTTTTCCTCTTTGTAGGTTCCTTTCCAAGTTTTGGCTTCCAAATGTCCAAAATTCTGTTGAGTAAAAGTGGCCTTATAAAAAAATTCAGACTGACTGCAGCCGCCACTAAGGGGAGCTCCCCGCATACATTTTATACATATTCATACAGCTACCATTGTAGTCAACGAGAGCAAAATAAATACATATACAACTACCAGCAGCCTTTGCAGTAGACTTACCTGGGGGGATTCACTCTTTAGTCCGACTTCTGGATTCGAACTAGTTTTGTAGGCCCAGACAATTGTTGAGAAAGGCAAGTATGATGTAAATGTTCCTGGAGCATCTCAGAACAGGATACATGAGATAAAGTAATGGAGCAGACATTTTTCTTGTATCGGCTGTTTCCTTAAAGGAGTTATGTGGGGACCAAAAATTATGAGCAGTCTAGTCACTCCAGTATGTGAGTATTCTCACAAATATACATTCCGGTCCCCCGTCGTGCTTATTCAGAGATTTTCATAGATTTTTATAGCGCTGGCGGGGACTCGAAGTCTAGTTGCACAGCCTTCTTTGATGACGATACGACTCTTCATCATGTGACCTGCCCCGCAGTACTCTATGTACAAGAAGTAGCAGTAGCACAGCGAGGCCGGTCACATGACGAAGTCATGTCGTCATGAAGGAAGACTGTCCACCTAGACTTCCGGTCTGCCGGGAGCGCTAAAAAAAAAAAAATCTATGAAAATCTCAGAAAGACAGCGTCAGGGGACCGGAATGTATATTAGCGGGTGTACTCACATACTGGAGTGACTACACTGCTAATACTTTTTGGTCCCCACATAATCCCTTTAACTCCCATAAAAATGGATGACAACCAGGAGGCGGTGACTATGCTTCCAGGGACCCCCGTTCTGGAGATAGCTGCAGGTTTCAGAGGTGGGATGGCATATGCCATAAATGTCTATAATAGGAATAAGAGCTCTTCTCCTAGCCTGGCAAGTCTGATAACTGAGAGCAATAGACTCATGTCCCTGCACAACCAGTGTAGCAGACAAATATGCTTTTAAATGCAGCAGATGTAATACACAGAACTTGTCATTTCCAA
Source organism: Rhinoderma darwinii (assembly GCF_050947455.1). NCBI lineage: Eukaryota > Metazoa > Chordata > Amphibia > Anura > Rhinodermatidae > Rhinoderma > Rhinoderma darwinii. Next base: position 452,124,409 of record NC_134688.1, read on the forward strand.
GAAAGGAAGGGAAAAAAATAATTCAATTTTTTTTGTGTTTTTCGTTTTTTCTCCAGAACTAGAAATAGTAATGATCTGTACAGCCAGAATTCCATAATGATGACACAGCAGCTATTAATGCGGCTGGTGACAAATCGCTACGCTCGGTGGCCGGCATCGAGCACATTAACATATAATGGGGCCTGACTGAAAATACAATTGCAAATCAAATCCCCAAGAACAAACTAAACGGTTCATTGTTCTAATGGAAAGTTCCTCTTTCCTCAGCCTGTGTTTCTTATTATAAGCATCAATAGAAGCAAACAGAAAAAAGATTTTAAGGAAAATTCCCTTTTGAACAAGCACATTTTAAATCTACTGTAGGTAAAAAATTCTTTGCTGTACTCGTCTTTTAATGATTTTATTTTTTTCCTAAAAAAGCTCTATGGAATTTTTCTCTATTCACACCCAAAGTTAAATTCAGATTAATCTTGGCTTAAAATCACTCAAGTGTCAGGAGACAGAACTAAGCCTAGGTAACAAACCTTGGAAGAGGAACCTCTCAAACACTCCAAGATACCACAGACAAGTAGGGTTCTCAATTTTGCTTTTCGGTGTGAATGGAGTAGAATGCATAATGTAGCTCGCCATCAGTCCAAAATGAAAAGCATTTGCAAAGTCAATCAAATATTTATGTCGAGATATGATTTAATATTAAATTGTCCTTAAGGGCTATGTACACCTTTGAAAATGTAATATATATATTTATATATATATATATATATATATTATATATATATTTTTATTTTTAAACAGTGTATTTGGTGCTACTTTGTAATTACTTTTTTATTAAAAATAATTGTTACTTTTTGAGATACAGCTGCTTTGTATCCTGTATACAGAGCAGCTGTATCTTGCGCTGAAACCTGTATCATTCAGGTCAGCGGGACTGACGGGTTCAGTGAATGCAGGTCACGCAGGATCGAGCTGTTGCCGATCACATCTAAGTTCATAACTTACATGTGATCGATTATAGGTCACAGTCACCCAGGCTTCACATATATGTATGGACCCTGCTGGTCTACCACTTCCTAGCTAGTTCTGTGAAGATCTGGAAATATTAGGCAAGATATTTTATTAAGAAAAACATGATATTCATTTATCGCCACGTGAAGTTTTATGGCGATGACTATGGATACACATTTTGCTTACACATCAGGTAGAAAACATTTTGAAAAGACAGCATTACCTTATACCAAGAATAGAATACACAGAACGCACATCATGCAGCCATTAAGCAGAAAATCTCAAGACAAGGTTTTGGCCTTACTCTGCGATCTATGAATAACAAATGCATTTTGCTGGAATCTTCTAGAAGACGTCTTGCAGTTGCTCGCTATAACAAGCTATAATATAAGATCACCAGGGGTCATTGGAAATCTTGGTTAATGCCCTGGAACAAGTCTGTTGTTTTCTTTTAATATAACATTTTCCGGTTACACAAGTCCTGCTCTTGGATTTTATCTGCTTTCTTTCCAGAAAAGGTTTCTGAACTCAAACCTGGTGATACAGATGTGTCGATGTTGTGTATATACAGTATAAGGCTATGCATCATTTTATTTACATGGCCGTCTTTAAATTATTTCTAGTTGTACCAATGTCATTCATGACTGTCTGTGATTCACAGAATATTTTTTATTGTAATGGGGAAAGGCAAGGTGATGAAAGAGATGAAGAGGAAATGTATGGCACGAGAGAAGTAAGATGAGGAAAGGGATGAAAAGGGTGAAGGAGGGTAGGGAAGGTAAGACGAGGAAAATAGGGGAAGGGTAGAATAGGAAAGGTAAGGCAGGAGAGAAGGTAAGGTGGGGAAGGGATAAGAAGAAAGGTAAGGCAGGAAAGAAAGTAAAGTGGGAACGGGTAGAAGACAAAAGGTAAGGCAGGAAAGATGGTAAGGTGGAGAAGGGTAGAAGAGGAAAGGTAAGGCAGGAGAGAAAGCAAGATGGAGGAGGGTAGAAGAGGAAAGGTAAGGCAGGAGAGAAAGCAAGATGGAGGAGGGTAGAAGAGGAAAGGTAAGGCAGGAGAGAAAGCAAGATGGAGGAGGGTAGAAGAGGAAAGGTAAGGCAGGAGAGAAGGTAAGGTGGGGAAGTGTAGAAGAGGAAAGGTAAGGCAGGGGAGAAGGTAAGGTGGGGAAGGATAGTAGAGGAAAGGTAAAGCAGGAGAGACGGTAAGATAGGGAGGGGTAGAAGACAAAAGGTAAGTCAGGAAAGATGGTAAGGTGGGGAAGGGTAGAAGAGGAAAGGTAAGGCAGGAGAGAAAGCAAGATGGAGGAGGGTAGAAGAGGAAAGGTAAGGCAGGAGAGAAGGTAAGGTGGGGAAGTGTAGAAGAGGAAAGGTAAGGCAGGGGAGAAGGTAAGGTGGGGAAGGATAGTAGAGGAAAGGTAAAGCAGGAGAGAAGGTAAGATAGGGAGGGGTAGAAGACAAAAGGTAAGGCAGGAAAGAAGGTAAGGTGGGGAAGGGTAGAAGAGGAAAGGTAAGGCAGGAGAGAAGGTAAGGTGGGGAAGGATAGAAGAGGAAAGGTAAGACAGGAGCGAAAGCAAGGTGGGGAAGGGTAGAAGAGGAAAGGTAAGGCAGGAGAGAAGGTAAGGTCGAAGAAAGGTAGGGGAAGGAAAGAAGAGGAAAGGGAGAGGAAATGTAGAAAAAAAATGTATAAAGTAAGGGGGGAAAGGTAAGGCAGGAGAGAAGATGATTAAAGGGAGGGAAAAGGAAGAATTATAAAGAATAAGAAAGTGACGGATTGGGAAAAAGAGATAAGTGATAGGGAAGAAGAGTTACAAGAGGGGATAAAAAAAGAAGAGGAAAGGGAAGCAAAGGGGAGGAGTAGAGGGAAAGGATTGGGAGTGGACGTAAAAGAGAGGAAAGTGAAGGTAAAAGAGAGGAAGGAAAATGTAGAGTAGGAATAGAGGGAAGGAAAAGAGAGGCAGTAAAAAAAAAAAAAGGCAGATACTTAGCCATACTGTATCTTAAAATATATCAAATGGAGTAATATCCCTCAGTCTATCGTATCATATAAAATGGTAAAAAAAAATAAATGATTGGCTCTGGAAAAGAACAGGCTAAGCACATATACCACAGTCACGGTTTTCATGTTTGGTATTGCAATAGGATTTTACATAGAAGCAGTTCTAAGAAAAATATCCTATAACGGCTTCTTTAATAAAAAAAAAATATATGTTTCCTGAACGCGGCAAAACCAAACGAGAGATTTTTGAGGCATGACTTTGTGCAGCTACGGTTGAACCTGAGCACTATCGACTGCCTGTCAGCATTCAGGATGTTATCACCTCCTTCATGAAACACTACTCGGGACCATCAATACCTACAGTATATTGACTACAGACACTGTTCCTCAGTAAGTTCTGAACATTCTTTATATTTGGAGAATGAGTGTCTTAGACGATGGCAGGCGTCTTCATAATGAGCCACAATGCAAATCTCCGGAGCATCGTCAATAAAGGCCAGAGATCAGCCAGGTTGGCATATTGTCAATCATCAAATAGAGAAAAGTATCGATCCTACTCAGCATAATGTCTGCTGGAGCCCAAACAAAAATTCTCATAACTAAAATTACACATTTTAAATAGGAATTTCAGAAGGCAACCGCCCTGAAGGCCTTATACTCGCCTATAAAATAAATATACAGGATTGTTCGGTATCACTACAAGAAAAAATAATAACTGCTTACCAGTATGATATTCATGGGCAGCATTAACTTTAGACCTCCATTAATTAGCCAGAGCAGATGGCTACAAAATAGTGTCTCGCTCTGAGGAGTTCTTGATATGTCCATGGATTACAACTCACTGATTTCAATAGAACTATGTAATTCAGAATTTTCCCTGTGGGGGCAGTGCAGTGACACTGAACACTTGTTCCTCCACAGCTTAAAGGGTGATCACTGGATCTTCTAGCAGCAGGACTTTCTGTGATCAACTTTAAATTTTGGGGACCGTATGACAAAAAGTGATTCCCAAATGGATAACCCCCTTTAAAGATAAATTAAAAGGCAGAGATTTTGATAACACTGAAATGGATGTGCACTACCCAAAAACAACCCCCAATTAGATACAGTCCTTATCTAGGCTAGAATTCCTAAAAAAAAAACACCTTATTGACTAAAGCTGTGGGAAGATTCAAGAAAAGCTTGGCTCAGGTATTCTGGGACCATTGGTATAGACCAACTATGTCATTGTCTAGATGTCACCATACAAACACATTTATCAATAATACAGGCACAGAGAGAACAGCGCTGTCCCCCTGGTCATATGGATGGTCTTTTGTAAAGCCCCGACTCCTTTTCCCAAAATTTGCCCATGTCTCAGCTCTAGAAAACGCATTATATAAATAACACGTCCCATCAAAGAACAATTATCAAGACAATCTCGGCATTTTGCTAACAGTAGACATTTCGCCAGCAACAGAGAGCAGGCTTTTCATTACCCGGCTTGATTTTTACCGCCATTTGCAGTAATTCTGTCCAATGCGGACTGCAGCGTTCATTCAGAACAAGAACCTGGGAAGCGTAAACCAATAATTGAATGTAACAGACTCCCCCCTCTTGCAAGGAGCAGCATATATCTGAGCTACAATGAAAATTTGTCAAGGTGACCTTATATTCATAGCAGCTGCAGGCGTCTGCAATTTAACAAAGCTACGGGTGACTGCAGCCAAAGAAAGTGCTGACCAGAAAATACATATGTACAGTCCCCAATAGTTCTTGGTGGCCATTATTTATAGTGTGGCAAAGGCCAAAAATGTGTGTAGCCACAGAGGGAATTAGATACAAAAATATACTACTTTCCCACAATTTCCTAGGACCTTGCCTTTGTTCAATGCACGGTCAGGAGCGTAGCTACAGTGGGTGCAGAAGTAAGGCCTTGTTCACACAGTTTTTTTTTTACACGTTTTTTGACGCGGAAACCGTGCCAAGAAAGCCTCCCATTGATTTCAATGGGAGGCGGACGTGTTTTTTTACTGCAAGCAGTAAAACCCGCTTGCAGTAAAAAAGAAGCGACATGCCCTATCTTCGGGCGTTTACGCCTCTGACCTCCCATTGACATCAATGGCAGGCAGAGAAAGCGTATTTCGCAGCATTTTTGCCAGTGGCACTCAATGGGCGCGAGCGAAAAACGCCACGAAAAACGCTGCAAAATCTGCCTCAAAATTCCAAACTGAACTTTGAGGCAGAATTTTCTGCCTGCAAAAAAACTCTGTGTGAACTCTGCCTAACAATCACACCCGGATCCCGATACTCCTCTGCCACATAAGAAGACACCAGTATCATATATAGCACATGATAGGTGGGTGGCCCTGAAACAGATTTTGCATTGGGCCCAGGAGCTTCAAATTACTACATAGAATACTGGAAATACTTTTGCCAGGACCCCACGATCCTCAAAATAAAGGACAGGCAGCACTAGTAGTGCTCACTTGAATGGAGCTGTGTTTAAGCGCTGCTGTGAAGGTGGAATGCCAGGGGGACCTTGGGATTGGTGGGGGTCCCATTGGTCGGACCTCTACCAATCAAAGTGTTATGTTATAAACAGTCAATGATGGTAATACCCCTTTAAGCCAGTCATACATGATACATTTGCCAGACTGCTGTGACAATGAGGTGGAATCTAGGTTTTCTAGGGCCCAGCTCTTGAAACTTCTTCCATTTTCTCCTGCAACGTAAAGCAGGTGGTAGGATGACTTAGGCTAGGTTCACATCTGCATTGGAGACTGTTATGGGCCTCAGTTGCAGATCTGGCTGAAAATACCAGAAACCACCGACACCTCAGCGGAACTCAATAAAGTCAATAGGTTCCGTCAGCCACTGGGGGGGTCTATCCTACAACGGAATCGGAATTAAAGTATTTTCGATGTTCTCCACCTCTAACGAAGCAGTAAAATGGAAATACCAACACAGATGTGAAGAAGGCCTTAGAGAATAGTCGAAGATACTATATGCAGACACTTCCCCGTTCTCCTCATTTTAAAGTTTTTAAATCACATAAAAGTTATATACAACCGGTAGATGATGCAACGCAAAACATTCTTACAGAAGTCGATAGTGGTGTCACAACTCACCTCATATGAATAAAATGTATATAACTCCATTTAAACAAGGATCATACGTGCAGTTTTGATGCAGTTATTAGTGCAGCTTTTGGCTCAGATTTTTTCACCCAAAACCAGATGTGGATCCAAAAGGAAGGAAAGGTATAAAGAAAAGACAGAGACTTCTTTCTTTTGTATTCTCTCCTGTGTTTGATTGACTGCCTGATTAGAACGATTAAAATTGAATTTTATTAATATATTATAAAATATGGCTCATATAGCCCAATAGTGACATATATTCAGGCTCAGGCAAGGTAGTCAGGGATAGGAGGTGGTGAGACTCTCCTCTTATAGTATACAGCCCTGACAGCAACTTGCTGAGAGAAAATAATTCCAGCCCACCGGGCTCACAACAAGTGGTCAGAGAGAAGAGTTAGTCCTGTTGACGGACTAATCTTGGACAATTCTCCGAACCACCGCTGCATTAATTAGGACAACCCTACGCGTTTCAATGTCACTGGTAGGTGTGACACATCATCAGGGATTGTTAAAGTTGATGCCGGTTAAGCACAATTTCGTGCTAACATTTATTTCTCCCGGCTCGTGCACGACTCTAATACAAATGGCCGCCTGTGTTTGGCTCAAATAATAAAGCCAAAAACCGCATCAAAACTGTGTGTGATCCTGGCCTTATACAGTATATACTGAGGTCCAGACGGTGTCTGCTCAATGCTTGGCAACATGGATCTAAAGTGTTCTTGAACATAATGGTACATTGATGGTTAAAGGGAATGTGTCGCGAATAAAAACATTTTTTTTTAGTAAGTTACTTATTTTCATTATATTTTTGACGTTTTTTTTTGCTGTATTTTTTTTCCACAAGGTGGGAAGTATTAAAAATTCGATAATAATGAGACAGGTTTTCCTATGTTGGCCATCAAAGGGAGAACTTCCCATAATTACTACAAGCCAGGAAAAGGTGTCTCCACATTTTCAAGCAATGTCCAGCTCCCATTTTGGGAGTGATTTTACAATGGCAGCTGGCAGAGCTCTAGGACACAACAAAAGGCTAAGAATGATGAAAGTCAAGAGGGACACCCTGTGGTGAATGATTTTTCAGTTGACCGGTTCATACGGCGTGTATTTGACGCAGTTTTTGCCGCATTTTACGAGTCAAACGCTTGATTAAGCTTCCCATTTACATCAAATGTTAGTACATACAACACGCTTTTTTACTCGAGCGTTTTAAAAAAACGTGCTGCGTAAAAAAAAAAAGCGTCTGGTCAATTTTTTGGCATGTAAAGCGTGCCAAATGTTCCCATAGTCAACGGGAGTAATACTTACGCGCCAAAAAATGTGCAAAAAGCGCGCACAAAACGTGTAAAAAGCCCCTCGAAAGACGTGTCCAAAAGCACTTGATTAAGCTTTCCATTTACATCGATTGGAAAGCGAGCCGTTAGTGCATACAACGTGCATTTTTTATGCAAGTGTTTAACAAAAACCATGTTGTGGAAAAAAATAAGCGTCGGGTCAATTCTAATTGCAAATATTGAAGGAATGGTTCTAGCGAACCTATGCAAAGGATTCTCAAAAGTGGAGAAATCCTTTAAGATATTAACCGGCATTACACTAGATCAGAGGTTAGTATTAATGCCTAGTGCTAGTCCCAGAAAAGGGGTTCATAGGTTCCAATAAGGGCAACATCGGCATGGAGCGTAAAGGGGTTGTAGGCTTTGGACAATTTATTCTTGATAACAGGCTGCCCCGACTATGAGCTAATCACAGCGTTTTCCACTGCTATGTATTTCACAGCTCCAAATTTTTAGTAGTGCGGTGCCTGGTATAACAGCTCAATCGCATGAACTTGAATTGGATGAAGCTGTAGCAAATTGTAATACCAGGCACAGCCACTACTAAAAGTACGGAGCTGTGCCTGGTAAACAATGAAGGGGTGCCAAGATTCGGACCCCCACCAATCTGATATTGATGAATTTTTAAGAACCGGAAAACACCTTTAAGGTTCTCGAAGCACTACAGTGGATTTCCTCCATATTTTTCTTCCATGCTCAGAAACATGTTTAGCCAATTTTAGCATAAATACCTAATACAGGGAGACTGGATCGTGCCTCTATTGGGACAGGTAAAGAGGTGAGTGCATTCTCTATACAATGCAGAAGCAACGGTTAATAAATACAAATCAATAACGATAAAAAATTTAATTGCGACAAAATTCAATACAGAAACATGAGAAAGATACATTTGAATTTCAGAAAATTATATTTTAAACACAAGTCCAAAAAAGGTAACAGCCCCATTGTTGTTAAAGTCCTTCTCAATCTACCAGACTATACAACGGTTTGTTATAAAACATCTCAAAATATTACAGCAGAGTGGTTTTATTGCAGCAATACATTCAGGTGTGGAGACATAAACCCGCAGAAAACAGGAATTAGACAAGTGGATGGAAGCCTTGCTGGGTTTGTATATATTAAGTCATCCCACCCTGAGATGAACCCTACTCGTGAACAGCTGCGATGTATGCTACACTGGGTTCCTTCTGCTTTGTGAGAAATGCATTATGGAAGGTCAATTAACCCCTTCCCGACATTTGACGTACATGTACGTCATGGAAAGTACTGACTTCCCGCATCTTGCCGTACATGTACGTCAAACGTTTGGCACCGGCTCAGAAGCTGAGCCGGTCCCATCATCACCGGATCTCAGCTGTATCTTACAGCTGACATCCGACTGTAACGGCGGGGACCGAAATTAGCTTCGATCCCCGCCATTAACCCCTTAAGTGCAGCGCTCAAACGCGATCGCTGCACTTAAGGTGTTTGCAGCTCATCGGAACCCCAGTAATGAAATTGCCGGGGTTCCGGTGGCTGCAATGGCAACCGGAGGCCTAATACTGGCCTCCCGGTCTGCCTAGCACCGAAGCCGGTCAAGATCCGCCCGGCGGCGGAGCCTGATCGGCTTCCGTAGCTGCCGGCAAGATGGCGCCGGGTCAGGAGCTGATCCGGCGTCATCAGCGGTGGAAGTCAGCTGTACTGTACAGCTGACATCCACCTGTAACGGCAGGAACCGGAGCTAGCTCCGATCCCTGCCATTAACCCCTTCGATGCAGCAATCGAAAGCGATTGCTGCATCGTAGCGGTTACAAGCAGATCGCCAGCCCTGACAGGCAATCGGGACTGGCGACTGCTGTTATGGCAACAGGAGACACAATGGTCTCCTGCTCTGCCATTACGGAAGCCGATTTAGGCCCCGCCGGGAGGCGAAGCCTAAACGGCTTGCTGTCAGTGAATGACTGACAGATCTAATACATTGCACTACATAGGTAGTGCAATGTATTAGAAAAAAAAAAATCTGACCGTTGGACCTTCAAGTCCCCTAGTGGGACTTGAGAAAAAGTGTAAAAAAAGTATAAAAAAGTGTAAAAAAAAGTGCAAAAAATAAAAGTTTGAAAACAATAAAAGTTTCAAGTAATCAAATAACACACAATCCCCCTTTTACTCTTATCAAGTCCTTTATTATTGAAAAATAATAATAAACCATATGTATTTGGTATCGCCACGACCGTAACGACCGGAGGTATCAAAATATTATATTATTTATTGCACACGGTGAACAGCGTAAAAAAAACCCGTAAAAAACGTTACCAGAGTTTCTGTTTTTTAGTCACTTTGCCCTACAAATATTACAATAAAAAGTGATCAAAAAGTCGCACGTATCCAAAAATGGTACCTATAAAAACTATAGCTCGTCCCGCAAAAAACAAGCCCTCATACAACTCCGTCGACAAAAAAATTAAAACGTTATGGTTCTCACAACTTGGCGACAGAAAAAATACATTCTTTTTACAAAAGTAATTTTATTGTGCAAAAAGTTGTAAAACATAAAAAAGTTCTATAAATGAGGTATCGCCGGAATCGTACTGACCCGCAGAATAAAGGTAACATGTAGTTTATAATGCGTGGTGAACTCTGTATAAAAAAAAACCAAAAAAAGCTGTGCCAGAATTGCGTTTTTTGGTTTACCTGGCATCCCAAAAAATAGGATAAAAGGTGATCAAAAAGTCACATGTACCCCAAAATGGTACCAATAATAACTACAGCTCGTCCCGCAACAAACCAGCCCTCATACCGCTACGTCTATGAAAAATAAAATTAGTTATGGCTCCAATAAGTCAGGAAATAAAAAAATATGCAGTTGTGCCCGAGGAGAACATTTCTTCTGTTTCAAGAGGCGATTTATCAAGGACCTAAAATTAGGGAACCAGGAAGGGAGGGCCCAATCATATCCGATGGAAGCGACGGTGCCCGTATTATACCAGGATAATACTTTCCCAGCAAAATTCCCCAAACTACAAAGGCGCGGAGTGTGGACCAAAAGGGGGATAAGAAATGACACCATTTATCAGTGCGACACCGGCCTGTGCAGAAAGGATTGCTTCACAGCGTAACACACATCTATGGATTATTTTTATTTTTTTATACCACCTGACTATGCCCCTTATATACTCCGCCCCGCTTACATGTACCCCCACATTATAAAACACCAGCAATACTCAAACAAATATAGTACCAAGCAAAATCCGCTCTCCAAAAGCCAAATGGTGCTCCCTCGGCCCTGAACCCTACAGCGTGCCCAAACAGCAGTTTCCTTCAACATATATGGCACCGTCATACCCGTGAGAACCCTTTTAACAATTTTTGTGGTGTGTGTCTCCAGCGTCATAAGCTGGGCATGACATATTTGCCACTGAATGGCATATCTAGGGAAAAATATAAATTTTTAATTTGCACCATCCGCAGCGCATTCATTTATGGAAAAGACCTGTGGGGTGAAAATGCTCACTACACCCCTTAATAAATGCCTTGAGGGGTGCAGTTCCATAATGGGGTCACTTATCAGGGGTTTCTTTTTATTATTTCACATCTGAGCCTCTGCAGTTGTGAACCAATACTTTGTAAATCGCCAAATTAGGCCTCCACTCCGCATGGTACTCTTCACTTCTGAGCCCTGTCATATGTCCAGACAAAAGATTAGGGCCACATGTAGGGTGTTTCTAAAACCGGGAAACACCGCATAATAATTAGAGAGCTGTCTTGTTATGGTGGCACAAGCCGGGCACCACATATTGGCATATCTATGGAAAAAAATCCCATTTTCACTCTGCAACATTGAGCGCACACTAATTTCTACAAAACACCTGCAGGGTTAAAATGCTTACTACACCCCTTGGTAAATGCATTGAGGGGTGTAGTTTACAAAATGGGGTCACTTCTGGGGGGTTTCCACTGTTTTGGGCCCACAGGTGCCCAGAAACCAATCCAGCAACATCTGCACTCCAAATGGCGGTCCTTCCCTTCTGAGCCCTGCCGTTTGCCCAAACAGCAGTTTATGACCACATATGGGGTATTGCCGTACTCGGGAGAAATAGCTTTACAAATGTTGGGTTCTTTTTTTCCTTTATTTGTTGAGAAAATGAAAAAATTTGCGCTAAAGCTACGTCTTATTGAAGAAAAAGGACTGTTTTTATTTTCACTGCCTAATTCTAATAAATTCTATGAAACATCTGTGGGGTCAAAATGCTCACTACACCCCTAGATGCATTCTTCAAGAGGTGTAGTTTCCTAAATGGAGTCCCTTTTTGGGCGTTTTCATTGTTTTGTCCCCTCAGGGGCTTTGCAAATGTGACCTGGCCTCCGCAAATCATTCCTGCTAAATGTGATCTCAAAAAGTCAAATAGTGCTCTTTCCCTTCTAAGCCCTGCCGTGTGTCCAAACAGCCGTTTATTACCACATGTGGGGTATTGTTTTACTCGGGAGAAATTGCTTTACAAATTTTGTGGTGCTTTTTCTCCTTTAGTCCTTCTGGAAATGAGAAAAAATTAGCTAAACCTACATTTTCTTTGAAAAAATGTAGATTATTATTTTCAGGGCCTACTTCCAATAATTTCTGCAAAAAAACTGTGGTGTCAAATCGCTCACTATACCCCTAGATAATTTCCTCAATGGGTGTTGTTTCCAAAATGGGGTCACTTGTGGGGGGTTTCCACTGTTTTGTCCCCTCAGGGGCTTTGTAAATGTAACATGGCCTCCGCAAACCATTCCTGCTAAATTTGAGTTCCAAAAGCCAAATGGCGCTCTTTCCCTTCTCAGCCTCGCCGTGTGTCCAAACAGCCGTTTATTACCACATGTGGGGTACTGTTTTACTCGGGAGAAATTTCTTTACAAATTTTATGGTGATTTTTCTCCTTTAGTCCTTGTGGAAATGAAAAAAAATTAGCTAAACCTACATTTTTTCAAATAAAATGTAGATTTTCATTTTCACAGCCTACTTGCAAAAATTTCTGCAAAAAACCTGTGGGGTCAAAATGCTCACTATACCCCTAGATAATTTCCTCAAGGGGTATAGTTTCCAAAATGGGGTCACTTGTTTGGGGTTTTCACTGTTTTGTCCCCTCAGGGGCTTTGTAAATGTGACATGGCCTCCGCAAACCATTCCTGCTAAATGTGAACTCCAAAAGCCAAATGGCGCTCTTTCCCTTCTCAGCCAGCGTGTCTCCAAACAACCGTTTATTACCACATGTGAGGTATTGTTTTACTCGGGAGAAATTGCTTTACAAATTTTGCGGTGCTTTTTCTCCTTTAGTCCTTGTGGAAATGAGAAAAAAAATCGCTAAACCTACATTTTCTTTGAAGAAATGTTGATTTTAATTTTCACGGCCTACTTCCAATAATTTCTGTAAAAAACCTGTGCGGTGAAAATGCTCACTACACCCCTAGATAATTTCCTTGAGGTGTCTAGTTTCCCAGATGGGGTCACTTTTGGGGGATTTTGACTGTTTTGGCACCGCAAGAGCCCTTCAAACCTGACATGGTGCCTAAAATATATTCTAACAAAAATAAGGCCCCAAAATCCACTAGGTGCTCCTTTGCTTCTGAGGCCGGTGTTTCAGTCCAGTAGCACGCTACGGCCACATGTGGGATATTTCCTAAAACTGCAAAAACTGGGCAACAAATATTGAGTTGCATTTCTCTGGTAAAATCTTCTGTGTTATAAAAAAAATTGTATTAAAAATGTATTTCTGCAGAAAAATATGAAATTTGTAAATTTCACCTCTACATTGCTTTAATTCCTGTGACATGTGTAAAGGGTTAAGACATTTTCTAAATGCTGTTTTGAATACTTTGAGGGGTGAAGTTTTTAAAATGGGGTGACTTTTTTGGGGTTTCTAATATATAAGGCCCTCAAAACCACTTCACAACTGAACTGGCCCCTGTAAAAATAGCCTTTTGAAATTTTCTTGAAAATGTGAGAAATTGCTGCTAAAGTTCTAAGCCTTGTGAGGTCATAGAAAAATAAAAGGATGTTCAAAAAACGATGCCAATCTAAAGTAGACATATGGGGGATGTTAATTAGCAACAATTTTGTGTATTATAACTGCCTGTCTTACAAGCAGATACATTTAAATTGAGAAAAATGCTAATTTTTGCAATTTTTCGCTAAATTTTGGTGTTTTTCACAATTAAATACTGAACATATCGAGCAAATTTTGCCAGTAACATAAAGTCCAATGTGTCACGAGAAAACAATCTCAGAATCGCTTGGATAGGTGAAAGCATTCCGGAGTTATTACCACATAAAGTGACACATGTCAGATTTGAAAAATGAGGCTCTGTCAGGAAGGTCAAAAGTGGCTAAAGAGGGAAGGGGTTAAGAGCTCTTGGGATGGGAACCTTTACTAGGACCGATACGTAAACATTATCTTCTCAAAAACATTCAGAGGAACAGGGGGGGTTCCAAGCAAGTTGACATCCACAAATACGAAAGCCATAAAAATGCAACATCAATCACAACTGCTTCATCATTAAATGCATTTTTAATCTGTCGTCTGTCAGGAGGTCACAACGGATGTGATCTAGGAACCGGTTCCTCCACAGGGTCGTGAGTGAATGGATCTGGTCACTCAAATTTTTGAAAAGACGCACGCACATGCGAGGCTGCGTCTCAAATAAAATCAATGGCTTTTTTGAAAGCCCAAGAGACACGTAGAGGTCCATCCGGCCGCCCTTGACTGCAGCAGGACCATGAGAACTAGAAGGCCACGTCTTAGTCCATTCTATGTGGACGAAAATATAGAGTCTATAGGATCTAGGGGGTCTTGTTGACATTGCAGCACCGGGTAGAATCTGACATGACATCTTTATTTGAATGGTCCTGCTGCTTCTTCCAATAGAACCCTAAAAGGAACGCCAAGAGTGGAGGGGAACTGTGCTGATCTACATGTAGGACCCATGGTGGGATGAAATTGGGTTATTGTTATGTTATGAATTTAACCATTTCTTAGCATTAGAGTGCCTTCCCCTAGCTGGGTATATGCAAGAAATAACAACTGCTAAATGGCTCTCAGTTGCCACCTATCTTTTACCACGTTGGCAGTGAATAATGTTTTCCTAACCGTGGTGGCTTTTAATTCAGCATCTTGATCAAAATGGTCCTCAAGTTCTGCATTTAATACAGATGTTTTTTGTTTTTTTTTAATAAATAAACAGTAGAGCATTGTACAGATTGCTTCTATGTATAATATGAAAACATTATCTGAATAGACGTGCTCTTTGATGGGACACATAGGAGAAAAAAAAAAGCAAAAACAAACAAAAAGATTAAAAAAAAAAAAGTTTTGAATGGTTTATTGCCCCATAATCACCAACCATTTTAGCTAGGGAATGATTTCAGGCATTGGGGTTCACTAAAGAGGCAAGGTATGTGTACCCAGGTATCCCATTGCAGACACAAGAACAGGAGTAGACTTCTGCTGCAGCAGGATACCTCCCAGCCAGAGACTGACCTGATCCGAGATCTGTAAGAAGGACAGGGAAACTTTTATATTATATTTAGTGTCCCTATAAGTTCGTGTTACAATAATTTAAAACTATTCTCCAAAAATTGCAACTGAAGTAGCTGAACGTTTAGGGGACACTGTATGTATCTCTAGTTTACAAAAACATTATGAAGTTCCCAAATTCAAATATTGCATAATTCAAGTGAAAAACTACAGTCAATAATCATATATCAGACGGTAAGTGAGACAAATGACTGCACTAGGGTATGCAGAGGACTATAGTAACAAGGGCTGGCCGGGTCACCTTCCATGCCAACTGTCCGATCCAGGAATGCTAGTGTAAAATGAGCACGCTAGCATCCCTGCCTGCATAGTTTAACCCTTCCCTGACCCTGTGAGCCAATATACTACGTATTATTCATTACTATCAATTTACATAGCGCGAACATCTCCTGGCATATTAAAGGCTTGAATTATTTTTACCCCTTATATACATTGTGAATAATGCAATCATTAATGGTTGGTTCTGAGTTATATACTCGAATATGCCCTACTGGCAATGGGCGCTACCCACAAGGTTGTCACACAGCCCTGGTCACAAATACCAAATTGTGTATTGACATGATATTAACAATACATTAAGATTGGCAAGAGACGTCTTGGAGGAGCTAAAGATAGTATGGGAATGGGAAAAGTGTGAGTGCTGAATGGCGAGTGTCACTAGTAACGTTATTACTCACACACACACTTCTAGAATACTGCCGATACGATCCAACACTAGTAATACTCTAATAAAGCTGAACTAGTGGCACCCACTAAACACAAATGTAGCCCCAAAGCCTCAATGAGCCCTCTTACCAAATACCACTAGTCTTATATCTCTATGCCCTTTCAAGAAAAACGAAAGCTGGCCATATACAACCCCGAATTACTATGTCCATTCAGCTTGGCAAAGGCGCCATGCTATTTCTATGAACGGCAGGGGATAAATGACTGCCAGACACTTTTGACGCTAATTATTTTAGAAAAATCCAATCCAACTGGAGACATTGGTAGCAATAAGGGAGTCTCCATAGTCATAGGTTTCCATAGGGGAAATGGTTAATGTATTTTAGTTTCATAAATAAGATGCAAGAAAAATAATGTGTTCTTTTTTTGTTGTGTAGTAACTCTTTATTCTTTATTTGTAAAACTTTCCTAGGGAAACCATATTGGAGATACACAGTTCCTCTCTGTATAGAAGGTTGTGCGTGATTTATGGTAGATTAAATGAACGGTAGGCAGTTGACAGAGAAGTGTCATAGACTGGCACAGTCTCTAGGAAGAGATGACGTACAGCCCCCTCCCCCAAGACACAGGGAAGCTGCATACAGAGCCTTATCTGTGTGTAAACTGTTACCACCCTGCCTTGTCTAGACCTATAGCGGTATAATAGAAAGTCATTAAATCTCCAACTCTCTGCTGACCCACTCCCAGTCTATACAGCAAAGCTGACAGAAAACAGGAGTTTCCAGCCTATTGTGTTTGCTATAGTGGCCAGTGTGAAAACTGGAATATTTCAAGATTTTTGTTTCATGTAGACCTGATTTAAACAAGATGTCATTTTCTGATGATACGTTCCCTTTGGCTGTTTTAGAAAACCCTTTTTCCAATACCCCATAAGGGAATCCACAGTTAATAGAGGGTATCGCCTGTTTATGCCCCCATCTATTCGTCAGACTAGAAATCAGATGTCTCATCGACTGTCAGTGTTATTCTGGTTTGATAAGGTAAATATTACTCCTTTTGTTAATTTATACCCATGTAAACTGTATGTAAAAAAAAAAAAAGAAAGAAGAAGAAGGAAAATTCATGGTTGTACAAGACATAAAAAGAAAAAAGGAAATGTTTACAAACAGTCTGTAATTCCAAAAATACAGAACACCAACTTCCGGAGAGTCTACCAATCTGCAGCCTTATTTTCATCAGTTCCTCTTTGAAATTCAATTTGCAGCCGGTAGATAATCGCTTAGTGGAAAAGCTGAGGGCTACATAGAAATTGAAGCATCTGCATCCCCTGCCAATGCATCCAGTAAAATGCCAAGCAGGTATGCTGAGGAATATACAACCTACAATCTGAAAAACTGCCAGGCTCCGGTCTTTGCTGTATTAACACTATTATCCCAGGAACCATCATATATATTAGAATACTTCCATCAAATAAGATCTGGTATCATCTCGTTCCTCGAGGCAATGACTTTCTATTAGACCAAATAAAAAAATCTGGGCAGAGGCAAAAACTGCAGAGGTCTAACAACATATAATATACCAAGGTACATTCTTCAACTTTATTACACATAACAAAAGCCAGAGCTATAGATATACAGATAATTCAGACAAAAAACAATAAAGAACATTCATACCAATAACTTTTTCAGACTAATGGAAACTTGGTGCCATGGTGCAGACTATACTACTGAGGCATTGCTTATAGTTGAGAATATGGTGCCTCAGTTACCCTACAGTGGCACACCGTGTGCCTACGGGTCCGTGACACGTTCTGTGCACATCACATTGCCCTGTGTACCAGCTATTTATTTCATGTTTTAGAATAGGCATTCTGATAATAGATCGCAGAAATGTCCCATCTTTACAAATAGCCATCAGCAGCCGCAGTCTACAGGAGGACAGCACAAGACTATTTACAACTTAACCTCCTCATTGCCGTGCATCATGTATTTTTGAATACATTAGGCGAATATAGTAAAATCAGATGCAAAATCAGCCAATATTATATTTTTTTTTTTCAGTAGCTCAGCAATATAAATTATCACCAGCAGCAAATGTCTAGGTGCGTCAACACCAAAATGGAATTCATGTCTGGAACACAAAGTCAAGCCACAGGCAGGCTATAGCTAGATGACAACTTTAAACCACATATCGACACTTCGGACCTGAGCTGCAATACCAGAATTAGCCAATGGACAAGAGTAGCGCAGTTTCTGACGGGAGCAGGCCTGTTTTTCTTGCAGAAGTCAATAGAAATCACATGTAACTGAGACAGTTGCACTTCTTTCCCATTTACTTTTATAAGTATAAAAAGCAAATTAAACTGTACTAAAGCAACATCACAAAAGACACATGACCTCCTGAGCAAAGCATGTCATCTATCAGCTCTCCTGTGTGGTGTAGTATAGAGGATCTGTCAGCTCTCCTGTGTGATGTAGTATAGAGGAGCTGTCAGCTCTCCTGTGTGGTGTAGTATAGAGGAGCTGTCAGTTCTCCTGTGTGGTGTAGTGTAAAGGATCTGTCGGCTCTCCTGTGTGGTGTAGTATAGAGGATCTATCAGCTCTCCTGTGTTGTATAGTATAGCGGAGCTGTCAGGTCTCCTGTGTGGTGTAGTATAGAGGATCTGTCAGCTCTCCTGTGTGGTGTAGTGTAAAGGATCTGTCGGCTCTCCTGTGTGGTGTAGTATAGAGGATCTATCGGCTCTCCTGTGTGGTATAGTATAGAGGATCTGTCAACTCTCCTGTGTGGTGTAGTATAGAGGATCTGTCAGCTTTCCTGGGTGGTGTAGTATAGAGGATCTGTCAGCTCTCCTGGGTGGTGTAGTATAGAGGAGCTGTCAGCTCTCCTGGGTGGTGTAGTATAAAGGAGCGGTCAGCTCTCCTGTGTTGTATAGTATAGCGGAGCTGTCAGGTCTCCTGTGTTGTATAGTATAGCGGAGCTGTCAGGTCTCCTGTGTGGTGTAGTATAGAGGATCTGTCAGCTCTCCTGTGTGGTGTAGTATAGAGGATCTGTCAGCTCTCCTGTGTGGTGTAGTATAGAGGATCTGTCAGCTCTCCTGTGTGGTGTAGTATACAGGATCTGTCGGCTCTCCTGTGTGGTGTAGTATTGAGGATCTGTCAGCTCTCCTGTGTGGTATAGTATAGAGGATCTATCAGCTCTCCTGTGTGGTATAGTATAGAGGATCTGTCAGCTCTCGTGTGTGGCGTAGTATAGAGGATCTGTCAGCTTTCCTGTGTGGTGTAGTATAGAGGATATGTCAGCTCTCCTGTGTGGTGTAATATAGAGGATCAGTCAGTTCTCCTGTGTGGTGTAGTATAGAGGAGCTGTCAGTTCTCTCGTGTGGTGTAGTATAGAGGATCTCTCAGCTCTCCTGTGTGGTGTAGTATAGAGTATCTGTCAGCTCTCCCGTGTGGTGTAGTATTGAGGATCTGTCAGCTTTCCTGTGTGGTGTAGTATTGAGGATCTGTCAGCTCTCCTGTGTGGTGTAGTATAGAGTATCTGTCAGCTCTCCCGTGTGGTGTAGTATAGAGGATCTGTCAGCTTTCCTGTGTGGTGTAGTATAGAGGATCTGTCAGCTCTCCTGTGTGGTGTAGTATAGAGGAGCTATCAGTTCTCTCGTGTGGTGTAGTATAGAGGATCTGTCAGCTCTCCTGTGTGGTGTAGTATAGAGGATCTGTCGGCTCTCCTGTGTGGTGTAGTATAGAGGATCTGTCGGCTCTCCTGTGTGGTGTAGTATAGAGGATCTGTCAGCTCTCCTGTGTGGTATAGTATAGAGGATCTCTCAGCTCTCCTGTGTGGTGTAGTATAGAGGAGCTGTCAGCTCTCCTGTGTGGTGTAGTATAGAGGATCTGTCAGCTCTCCTGTGTGGTGTAGTATAGAGGATCTGTCAGCTCTCCTGTGTGGTATAGTATAGAGGATCTCTCAGCTCTCCTGTGTGATGTAGTATAGAGGATCTATCAGCTCTCCTGCGTATTGCAGTCTAGTAGAGCTGTCAGCTCTCCTGACATCTCTATTTTAGTAAATACTTTTCTTACCTAAGAAAAATAACTATTCTGGAACATCTTTTCTTAGAACTCTTCATTGTGCCACTACTTTGTTATTCCTCCTGGAAGTGTATGAATACATTCACTACCCATTTCCCCTTTCAATAAGGCGTGTAGCTACACAGACTGACACGGTCAGCACTGTTTGGACAGTCTCAGAGTATGTAAGGAAATGCCGGCCTGACAATGGGAATGGTAACACTCAGTTGTCAATTTGTTCACAAAATTCTAGGCAGAATTACAGAGCAACACCACGATGCTCCAGAATTCCCAGTTACTGCTTGAGGAATACAAGTATTTACTAAAACAGACATGTCAGGAGAGGCGATAGGTCCGCTTTCAATTAAAAAACAATTACATGGTGTGTAAGGACTTTAGGTAAAGGGGACCCACTTAAAGATGTCCCCGCATTTAAACATGGAGTCCCAGCTAATAGAATACACAAGGCCTGTAGTCTCAATAGAAGGTATTTGTTTAGATCAGCATGAATATGGCTCTGTTATTTCTAAATGACAGTATTAATAAACCCTTCAGCGAGCTCGCAGGCACAAAGAGAGTCAGTTTTCACTATAATTCAAACGCTGCACAGAATAAGCCGCTCATTGTCTGCTTCTCCAGGGCCCTGCAAGTGCTGGTATTCTGCTCTCATCCTGTTCCTCCAAGCGGTGGCTTCCCATAGACTCCATATACTCCTGCAGTGGTTCGAGGGGATTTCAAGAAAAAACGATGCCATTACCTAGAGTCAGCCTCAGAGCAGCGCTCAGTGCCATGATGGCCGGCTGAGGGACATAACACTCAAAGCCTTACAATCCAGAGGACGCTTCAGTCAATATCCCACTCCTCTATGAGATATGGGATGCCACACACACACACACACACACACACACACACACACACACACACATGGGATGCCACACACACACACACACACACACACACACACACACACATGGGATGCCACACACACACACACACACCTTTTGTCCAGCATCTGATACTCTGGCACTTGTTTCCAGCACAGAATTGCATTGTGGAATTTCATCAAACCAGGTGCGGAAGACTAAGAACAGAGATCCCTACTCAAAAAACTTTGTTGAAGTAGCTGATTTTATGTTAACATTATATTTTAGATCTTTCTTCTGCAGCTTCTCTACACTTACAAATGACTGTCTGATAATCCAGAATATCTGATATCAGGGCCCATTGATTCCTGATGAAAGCAATTTTACTGTACAGATTATCAATATTCTGGATTATTAAACATTCATGAAAAAGGAAAGAAATAGTTATCGTAAAGGGTTCAGGGACTTCATGACGAAAGCACAAAATAAAAACACTGACATAAATGCAACATAAAATGCCAATAAATCCGAGTAGGGGTTTCAGATTAATTTTAAAGATAACAGGCATACATTTTCTAGAATATTGGTTGGCAAATGATAGATCAGTATACACATTCATACATATGGCAGTGCACAAGGAGTGACTAAACAATCTAAAACCACAAAGACTGATAGTTATTCTGTATCTACAAGGCATAAAGCATATGTAAAATAAACAATACACAACACAAAGTATCTGTTTATGTGATACATTGTATCAGTATAGATCACACAGCACTGACTCAATACATCATCCTCATAGACAATCATTGAGGGGTTATTTCTAGCTGAATTCTCGCTGGCGGACATTATGTCTTGATGACGTCTTTCTAATTAAAGTTGTGTAGTCAGACTGAAGGATAGAACAGGGAGGACAGAAGGGAAGTGGTCATGTCTCTCGCAGCAGAGGAGGTTGGGGAGCTGCAGGTCTGAGGAACCTCAATAGATGCAGAATAAGGACTGGCAATGAATGGCTTAGGACAGATGATTGATCCAGGCTCCTAAACACCTAGTGGTGGGAGGTTTTCTCCAGCCTGCAGCTCCTCATTCAGCTTTTCATTGCAGCATTGCAGAGACGCCATCTTCCCTGGATCTTAATCTTCCTTCAGTCAAATCCTTTTATCTCATGCCCCTTTAATACCCACCCAAAGGAATAGCCCACGGCTCGATCAGAGAGACACCCCACACCGGGCAACTAATTATACATCCACCTTCTTATAACTGAAATCCAAAAATAAGTGCCCCCTACAATACATGGTAATAGCACCCAGTCTACCTGGTCTATAATAAGAGCATAAGAGAGAAACCAGGAGGGATATTAAATAGAATAGACCATGCCCATAGTGCCAGCTAGTCAGACCAGTCACCAGCGGGCATAACACAGAACACATTCACAGCTTTGATGTCTCAGACACCCAGACAGAGGAGTTTTCACAGACAGGTGGGATCCATGAGAAATATCTACTGTCAGCTCTTCATAGGACAACACCCCTTCATGACCAGGGACATACAAAATAGAGAGAACCCCGACTGGCATGCAGACATATGGCACAGCTGGCAGAATAAGGGGGGGGGGGCAATGCAAGTGGCAATAAGATGCAGAACTTTCACAAGTAATAACCATGTAACACCAGTAATAGGCATAGAAGGACATGGTTTAATTGCAATGAATTCTAAAGGAATGAATCACTATAGGATTTGCACTGGAAGGGGAAAATAATTGAGGGAAGGTGAGAATGGGAAAGAGACAAGGGTCATGTATGGAGAGGAAAAATGCAGGGTGGGGGCAGGGAAGGGGGGGGGGCAGCTTTGCAGGAAACCCCTGAAGGGGATGTAAGAGATAATGGGGGATGAGAAGAAATGGACAGCGCCATGCAGCACCCTAATGATGCACATAGGAGATAACAAGCAGGATGAGCATACAATGTGGAGATCAAGAGGTTAATGAGAAAGAGACAAAGGTCATCTATTGCTGAGGAGGGGGCTAGCTTTGCCCTGATCACACAGGAGCCCACAGGGTTAGCAGAAAGGTATAGGATCAGCGGCATTCATACAAAAAAAGGGAGGAGGCATAATAGGGTTAATGGAAAGAGACAAGTGGCATCTCTGGAAGAGTAAGGCAGGGGGTACCACATCAGGTAGGAGCCCCCCTTAAAAGAAATGTATAGCATATAAAGATGATGTAAACAATGGGCAGATCCACAAAGGAAAGAAGGGCATTAAAGGGTCAATGGGGGAAGGAAGAACACAGGCGGGGGAGGAGGGGGTAGTTATAAGGACATTTTTGCCTTCATCTGTTTGACACCCCTTTAAATGGATACAAGTCATATTGGGGGTGGGGGGAATCAGCACCAAAAGATAACAAGGTGGTCATAGAAAGGGATGAAAGAGTTAATGAGAAAGAGACAAGTGCCATCTAAAATGCAGAGTGGCAGATCAGCCATGTTATTAGCAGGTGGATGCCCCTCGAAGGGCAGGATAACCAACAATCAGTGCCCAGCAGTGGCAGATCCCATAGGAATCATACAGGGCAGGGGGAGAGAGACAAGTGGTGGGTAGAGGGGCAGCAGCTTTGCAATGAACATCAGATAGATGGCACAGAAGAGGGCATCATCAGCATCCAGCACCCGTATGTGGCAGAGCTATAGAACAGTCAACCAGCAGATCCCCAGGGTGATCACACAACAAAGGGAAGCAAGGTGTGATCCGGCATTACATCACGATCTGCTCCAGCAATGAAGCTCAGCAGCAGCGCTGCCCTCCCCCATCCCTTACCTCTATGGCCAGCGCAGCAGCAGCCAGGAAGAGCAGCGTTATATGGGGCAGCATGGCTGCAGCAGAGCCGGGGGTTGCAGCCTTAGATCCGCGTTGTCTGGCCTCCGGTGTGGGGCTGTGATTTCCTCCGGGCTGGTGCTGTGGACTGAGCGGCACAACCTCATACACGGGAGACACACACTCACATCCACGGGCTGCGTCAGCTGATCCTGCCCACCCTCGCCCGCTACAGACCCCTGCTGGCGCCAAGTGTGAACTGCAGGTGCCTCCACTACAATAGTCTATTCATGGGCGGTGGGAGAGCCTGTGACTTGGTGCTGCAATCTAATGCTACAGGCAGGACTGCTCTGTGACGACCTCTGGGCTGCACTGGATGTGATTCAGTCAGGGTTATGAGTCATTGGAAAGCTGCACATGTAGATAGTCATCATGTTATAAATGAAGCTCAGCAGCAGGGTGCACCCTGGCATAGGAATGTTACATCATATTAATATAGTAACTATGGGCATAGACGTATATGGCAATAACTAAAAAAAAATACTAATTCCAGGGTCAGCACCCACAAAGCAGGACTAATGCCCAGTATACCGACCGAGGTCAGGGAGCCAACACAGGGACGGATTTGGCATTTCTGGAGCCCTGAACAAAGTTATGTCTTGGGGTCCTAATCAAAGAGACCTAATACACAGTGCCCCCTGTAGATTGTGCCAAACACAGTGTCCCCTGTAGATTGTGCCACAGTGTCCCCTGTAGATAGAGTCACACACAGTGCACCCTTTACATAGTGCCAAATACAGTGCCCCCTGTAGATAATGACAAACACAGTGTCCCCTGTAGATAGTGTAACACACAGTGCCCCCTGTAGATTGTGCCAAACACAGTGTCCCCTGTAGATAGTGTCACACACAGTGCCCCCTGTAGATTGTGCTAAACACAGTGTCCCCTGTAGATTGTGCTAAACACAGTGTCCCGTGTAGATAGTCACACACAGTGCACCCTGTACATAGTGCCAAATACAGTGCCCCTGTAGATAATGACAAACACAGTGTCCCCTGTAGATAGTGTCACACACAGTGTCCCCTGTAGAGAGTGTCACACACAGTGCCCCCTGTAGAGTGTGCCATATACAGAGTCCCCAGTAGGTAGTGCCAAATACAGTGTCCTCTATAAATAGTGTCACACACAGTGTCCCCTGTAGATAGTGTCACACACAGTGCCCCCTGTAGGTAGTGCCAAATACATTGTCCTCTGTAGATAGTGTCACACAGCGCCCCTTGTAGATAGTGCCAAAATACAGTGTCCACTGTAGATAGTGGCACACACAGTGTCCCCTGTAGATAGTGTCACACACAGTGTCCCCTGTAGATAGTGTCGCACGGAGTGCCCCCTGTAGAGAGTGTCACAAAGTGCCCCCTGTAGATAGTGCCCGACACAGTGCCCCTTGTAGATAGTGTCACACACAGTGTCCCCTGTAGATTGTCACACAGTGTCCCCTGTAGATAGTGCCAAACAGAGTGCCCCCTGAAGATAGTGTCACACACAGTGTGCCCTGTAGATAGTCACACACACAGTGTCCCTTGTAGATAGTGTCACACACAGTGCCCTCTGTAGGTAGTGCCAAATACATTGTCCTCTGTAGATTGTGTCACACACAGTGTCCCTTGTAGATAGTGTCACACACACTGTCCCCTGTAGAGAGTGTTGCACACAGTGCCCCCTGTAGAGAGTGTCGCACAGTGTCCCCTGTAGATAGTGTCACATAGTGTCCCCTGTAGAGATTGTCACATGGTGACCCCTGTAGTGTCACACAGTGTGCCCTGTAGATAGTGTCGCACACAGTGCCCCCTGTAGAGAGTGTCACACAGTGTGCCCTGAAGATAGTGTCAAACACAGTGTCACCTGTAGAGAGAGTCACACAGTGTTCCCTATAGATTGTCACACAGTATCCCCGGTAGATAGTGTCACACACAGTGTCCACTGTGGATAGTGTCGCACACAGTGCCCCCTGTAGAGTGTCACACACAGTGCCCCTATAGATAGTGTCACACAGGGTCCCCTGTAGATAGTGTCACACACAATGTCCCCTATAGATAGTGTCACACAGTGTTTCCTGTAGTGTCACACAGTGCCCCTGTAGAGAGTGTCACACAGTGCAGTGGCGGATTATCATTAGGGCGGTTCGGGCGGTCGCCCAGGGCCCAAGGCTCCCAGGGGGCCCATGGCCGCTCGAACCGCACAAGACCGCACGGGCCCCCTCATGCCCGGTGGTGTCGCTAGCACCGGAGGGGGCCCTGGTGCTAGCGCCAGCCACATTCATTTGTATCTGAGTCCTCAGAGACAAACAAATATTATAGGCTGCAGGCCACATTAGGCTTGCAGCCTATCAGCCGCTGGGAAGACTCCTTGTGCAGGCCGGCGTGATGAGGTACTGCATCACGCCGGTCTGCGCATGCGTCTAGTCCGGAGGCTTCACATGTGTCCAGCTTGAGCGGCCGCCACGAGTACGCAGCAAGGTAAGTAAAATCTATATTTATTTTTTTAGGTGGTGGTAGCGCTCTGCATATATTCAAGGGGGGGGGGGAGTTCTCCGTGACACTATATACAAGGGGGAGGGAAGCGCTGTGTGGCACTATATACAAAGGGGGAGCGCTGTGTGCACTATATACAAGGGGGAGCGCTATGTGGCCCTATATACAAGGGGGGAGCGCTAAGTGGCCCTATATACAAGGGGGAAGCGCTATGTGGCCCTATATACAAGGGGGAACGCTAAGTGGCCCTATATGCAAGGGGGAGCGCTGTGTGGTCCTATATACTAAGGGGGAGCGCTATCCACAGCGGTATGCGTGTGGCAATCTTTACAGGGGGGGCTCTGTGGTGCTATTTACAAGAGGGGGAGGTTTGTATGGTGCTATCTATAGGGGGCTGTGTGTAACGCTCTCTACGGGGGAATGTGTGTGGTGCTAGCTATAGGGGGGGTGTAATATCTACAGGGCCTGTGTGTGGCGCTATCTATGGGGGTATTTAATATCTACAGGGGCTGTGTGTGGCATTATGTACAGGGGGCTGTGTGTGGCACTATGTACAGGAGGCTGTGTATATGTGGTGTTTTACAGCGTTTGGTATTCTTATATTCAGGCGCGCCATCTTTGGTGCTATTATATTTAGGGGCACATTATATGGCACCATGATAATTTCATTTTCGTTTATAGGTGTGGAAATGTTGGAAAAGTGAGGAGCCGCAGACATCCGAGTGGCAAATTCTGCAGAAATGGGTCATGGCCGGGAGAAGTCGTCATGAGCTCTGGATCGGCTGGATAAGAAAAGAGGAAAAAACTACTAGAATCTGAGACGTCGTCACCTGTGAGTCACTAGATATATAGAGAATCTGTCACCTCTTCTGACATGTTTATTATAGGAAATCCTTGTATTTCACA
Source organism: Rhinoderma darwinii (assembly GCF_050947455.1). Classification (NCBI taxonomy): domain Eukaryota; kingdom Metazoa; phylum Chordata; class Amphibia; order Anura; family Rhinodermatidae; genus Rhinoderma; species Rhinoderma darwinii. Next base: position 452,151,244 of record NC_134688.1, read on the forward strand.
AAAAGTCTTTCTGCAGTCCAGGACTGATAGACAATTCCCCTTGTCAGGAGGATGTGTCCCAGCACAGTGTGATACTGTCAGTATGTAGGGACACAGCCCTGTGACAAGGGGAATCGCAACACCCATTTGTTAATGCTTGCCCAAAAAGGTAGTGTTAAAAATAGTTACGTGCGGCAGGGCGGCGGTGCGGAAGAGGGGCCCAAGTTTGGGTAACAGCCCAGGGCCCATGGTCTACTTAATCCGCCACTAACACAGTGTCCCCTGTTGAGAGTGTCACACAGTGCCCCCTGTAGAGCGTGTCACACAGTGTCCTCTGTAGATAGTGTCACACACAGTGCCTTTGTAGATAGTATCACACACAGTGCCTTCGTAGGTAGTGTCACACACAGTGCCCCACTGTAGATAGTGCCACAATTAGTGCTCCTATAGAGAGTGCCACGCACAGTGCCCCTTGTAGTGAGTACCACACACAGTGCCCTCCTGTGGGCGCAGCTACAGTTGAAAGTTGTCAGAGGGCCCAACAGTGACAATTGTGTGGTTTGCATGTTAGTAAAGACCCCTGAATTAACTGCCAAAAGCGCTGTGGGACCCTCCTGGCCATGGGCCCTTGGGCATTGCTGTAATGCAAACGTGTCAAACTTGTGGCCCTCCAGCTGTTGCAAAACTACAACTCCCAGCATGCCTTAAAAGCTTGCAGCAAACAGGGAATGCTTGGGAGTTTTAGTTTTGCAACAGCTGCAGGGCCACAGGTTTGACACCACTGCTCTAATGCCTAACTGGTGAGTCCGCCCCTGACTGACACTTTAACAGGTGTTGCCAAGAAAAAAACAGGTGAGTGAGTGGTTGGGTCTCATAGTGTAGTTGGATATTGTGCCCACTGTGATTGTTACCCAATGACTCGTATAAATTTGGAGAAAGTCTCTGTTCACTCTTGTGGGCTCCGTTGAGTCATTCAGCATTTTTTATGTCAAGAGCCGCGCAGTCTGCAGCACTATCTTACCCTCAAAAAAACTGGAGCCTCAACAGAACCCTGACAGACCCCATTAACATTTATCTGACTTCCTCTGTATCTATTTGTATAGAGATCTGGTATAGCCAAAGCATTAGCGTTAATACAACCTTAAGGCCCTATTACATCGGCTGATTTTGGCCGGTGCAGCGAGCGCCGATCAATGAGACAGCTCGTTGATCGGCGCTCGTTTGCTCCTGTCACAAGAAGCTAGTATGGGGACGAGCGCTCGTTACTCCGATCGCTCGTCCCCATACATCATTATCATGTCGGCAGCGCTTCTCTTTGTTTACACCGGGAGATGTACTGCCGACAACGATAATATTTAACTTTTTTTAAACTACGATCAGGAGATGAACGAGTGTTTGCTCGTTCATCGGCTGATCGCTGCAATGTTTACACAGGACAATTATCAACAAGAAGCGTTCTATGATAATCTGATCGATTATCGCCTAGTGTAAAACCCCCTTTAGGGTATATAGTAATTTACTGTAATTTATATCATCTTATAGAATCACCACAATGGCATAAAATAAAATCTACTGTAAAAAAAGACCATCATACAGATACAGTGAAACCTCTCCAGAAGACCACCACTTTGAGAAGACCACCCCCTTATCCAGACCAGATTTCCTGTGACTGATTTGGAGTTCCACCATATACAAAGCATACTGGCCATCTTCTTTGAGAAGACCAATTTTCAATGCAATTAAGGCCGGATACAACGCTGCATTTTGTGCGCGCAAAAGGTCCGTGTGTCATCAGCAAATGGTAGGAAAATCCCGCAGCCGGCATCATGATGACACTCTGTTTTTACGTTTACAAACAGAAAAGCACGTGGTGCTTTTCTGTTTTCATTCAAAGTTTTTACTTCCGTGTGCCGAGCGCGATTTGCATGCACCCTTTGACTTCAATGGGTGCGTGCAGCGCAAAACACGGGCAAATATAGGACATGTCATGAGTTTCACGCAGCGCACATACGCTGTGTGAAATTCACTGACAGTCTGAACGGCCCCATTCACTAACATAGGTCCGTGCGACGTGCGTGAATCTATCTATCCATCCATCCATCCATCTAACTATTTGTGAGCCGCCCGGAATTTCCTGCAGCGCACAGGGCGGATACGCTGCGCCTGCGTGCTATTACGCAGCATATCTGCCCCGTGTGAACATGGCCTTAATGTGAAGCATTTATTATGGTAAACTTTATGTGCACCTGCGGATTTCTAGAATTTTTATAGCGTTTCCGCTGCGTGAACGCTGTACAAACTGCAGCAATACTCAATTTGCGTATTTTAGTGCAGAATTTATGCTCCACATTCAAGTCTGTCGCCCAAACACGCACCGCAGAACACTTTCGGCACGACTTTTCTAAGTTTTTTTTCCACAGTGTGTGGCTGAGATTTGTAGAAATCTCATCCACTTTGATACTACTGTAAATGCTGTGGAATTTCTGCACAAAATTCCATTGTGGAAATTCCACAGTTTTTATGCTGCGTAGGAACCCAGCATAAGGCCCTGCTCACACTGAGTTTTTTGCCGCTGATTTTAATACCGAAACCGTGTCAGAATCACCGCCAAAAAACGGCCTAAATCACCGCCCCTCCCCAATTGATTTCAAAGGGAGGCAGAGGAGTTTTTTTTTCCCAGGTGACTTCTAGCCACTCGTGGGGTAAAAAGCGGTATATACGTCCTTTCTTGTCATGTGCTCGTTTACAAGCATTTTTTGCCCACAGTCCTTGCATTACCTTCATGGCCGGGCAAAAAAGGCTGCAAAAACCGCGGGGGAAAAAGCGCAGACAGTTCAAAATCTGACCCAAATTTCCTGAAGGAATTCTGAGGCAGATTTTTTCTGCCTGCAAAAACACCCTTTGTGAACAGGGCCTTAGGGTTCTATTACACGGAAAGATGGATTGTAAAAACGAGAGCTGATTGCCGATATTCGCATGTCATTATTGTTCCCAGTTTCATGTTATAATAATAATAATGTTTTTTTCGTAAGTGCGATCTCTTGTCTTTCCTCCTCTCTCGTTCTAAACGACTGGCAGATGCCTGCTGACACAAGTTATTGTACGGCCGACAAACGATCATTTTTAAGTCCTCGTACAAGATGCAATCCACGACTAACAAATTATGGCTGATCGCTCGCTGCCCATGTTTACCCTGAAAAATGATTGGGAACGTTTATTCAATCTTAAGATCGTTCGGCAATTATCGCCCCATGTAAAAGGTTTTTGACTAGTTCCCTCCACCATTGTGAATCCAGAAATAAGGTCTCCATACCTTATATTATATGGGCAAAGTAGTGAGGCTTCTACATGCCGGGCATCAAAGCATGAAGATATATCACCTTCAGGTTGGCATTTGAACAGGAGACAGGGCTCCCACATGACAGGAGAAGAGACATATAAAGAGAGGTCGTTCTCCTGGGATAGATTTACATTTGGTTTACAACTTGTGTATTGTTGATCTATGTACAAATGGTCGGCAGCCCTCCCGGAAGAAGAATGGCAGAAGAAGTCGACTGCGGACTCAAACACAATCCACAGCACCTGAATAAACACCGTCCTTGTCCCGTACTTGTGTGCCACCCACAGAAATGATAATGTGCCAGGCCTGAGTGTACAGCTGTTGTATGAAGTCCCATGTAAACGTACATACAACACTCATGTGAGAACACTTTTCACACCTAGGGTAATTGCTAATGAGAGTGAGATGTGAGAGGAAACCATAATAACCGTATTATAATGTCGCAGTCAGGAGCTTGTGCTCGGTTGACTGATAAAAGTAAACAGGAGATAAACTTTTCCATTGTGTTTGTCAGTTTGTAGGATTTTCTGCAACTTCTGAAAGGCGAGGCCGGATTATGGGCAGCGCAAAAGGAGCAATTGTCCGGGAGCCTCCACCACCCAGGGTTTCCTCTAGCCCTTCCTTCTAACAAACAAGTCACGAGAGATTGACCCAATTTAAATCATAAATCTAACACTATAATAGTTTGACAATATATCAGAAAAAGTGCAACTTTTACTAAGTAGTTCCATTCTCCTGTCTGCAGGGCGACTAGAAGAAATATGGTGGCTGAGTGGATATGTTTATTGCAGTAGGGAGAGTAATAATAATCTTCATTTATATAACACCAACATATTTTTTAGCGCTGTGGAAAAGCAAAATGGCAAATAATCAAAACAATCAGACAAAAAGAGAGAGAGATGCCAATCCATAAGAGTTTACAATCTACTGTAAGTATGGGGAGAGAAGGGGTTAAGCAGCTACAATACATTTAGGACTCATGCACACTTCCGTTAGCCGTTAAATGGCCACTAATGACGGTTCTGTGAATCACGGACCGCACACAGATGGCTTCCGTGTGCAGTCCGTTGTTTCACGGACCAAATCAATGCAAAGGCCGGGACTGTTCCATCAAAAACGGGCACGAGTAGGACCTGCACTATTTTTAACGGAATGGCCGCACGGTTCCGTTAAAACAATGGAAGTGTGCATGGCCCCATTGAAATTAATGTGTCAGGGTGCTATCAGTTAAAACAACAGATAGCACCCTGACGAAAAAAAACTGAAGTGGGCATGAGGCCTTATGCCAGGGCTTAGCTCTCGGTTAGAGGAAAGGTTGACTCTAACATGCCAAACCTTCTTTTCCCCAACAGCAGACACTGGGGATAGTGGGACTGCTCTCACATATTAGATTAACGTCAGAATCTGTTGACATCTGTCGAAAATAATATAAAGTACAGAATAAATTATCCATGCATTATAACATTGTACTTCATGTGAGGGGCCTCCACCAAACTTGATCCAGCCCTGAACAAAGGTGTTAAAGGGGTTCTCTGGGCATTTTATATTGATGGCCTATCCTTAGGATAGATTCAATGTTGATCAAAATCCGTGGCACTCTGCAGGTTCTTCTGGGTGCTTTGGGTAGGGTTCCCACCCCGTAAATATTAAAGAGGTAAACTCAAGCACTCCTTAGGTTTTATTTAGAATAAGGCAATAAATAATAACGTTTCGGCCACAATTCGGCCTTTGTCAATCACTGCGGATTAAAAAACAACATAGTAAATGTAATGATAGGGGTAGGGAAACGGATAAGTGAGCCCTAATCTACACGCCACTCTGTCCCTGCCTACTTGCAACGACCCGCCCTAGGCGACGGGGTACAACTGGGCGGCGGTCCCTACGCTCAGTAAGTGCACGAGACAAACAGACAAGGGTACACAAAGCTAAGGGAAATGGGGCAGTTGCCCACGGCAACACCGTGAGCAAAAAGAGAGGTGAACGAGCCGAGTCAAACCAGGAGTGTACGAGGTACCAAACGCAGAGCAGAAGAGTAGTCAGTAAGCCAGGGTCAGTATGGAGCAGGATCAAAAAGTCAGGAGCTGTAGATGGGCCAGGAAACCACACGAGAAGAATCACAAGCAAGGAGGAACAGGAAAGGCAGGTATAAATAGACAGAGGGCGGGAGCTAGCTGAGTCTGGCCAGGCTGCGATAGGCTTTCCCACTCCTAAGCCTGCCAGCCTGAGTGGTGGAAGCTGGAGTCAGTCTCAGAGGCATAGACTCAGGTGCCGACTGATTACCTATGGGCGTTAACCCCACTGTGCCTGGCAGATCCTTTACAGTACCCCCCTTTTATGAGGGGCCACCGGACCCTTACTAAGTGGACCTGGTTTATTGGGGAAACGAAGGTGGAACTTTCTGACCAATACCCCAGCGTGAACATCCCGAGCGGGTACCCAAGTCCTCTCCTCAGGCCCGTATCCTCTCCAATGGACCAGGTACTGGAGGGAGCCTTGGACCATCTTGCTGTCCACAATCTTGGCCACCTCGAATTCCACCCCCTCAGGGGTGAGAACGGGAACAGGAGGTTTTCTCGAGGGAGCTAAGTACGGGGAGCAGCGTTTAAGGAGGGAAGCATGAAACACGTCGTGTATTCGAAAAGATGGGGGCAACTCCAGTCGGAAGGAGACAGGATTGAGGACTTCAATGACCTTATACGGCCCAATAAACCGGGGAGCAAATTTCTTGGACGGGACCTTAAGGCGCAAGTTCCTAGACGATAACCACACACCAGATCCCCGACCATAAACAAGGGGTTAGCAGAACGTCTTCTATCAGCCTGAGTTTTTTGTACACTCTGGGACGGCTCTAGGTTCTTCTGAACCTGGGCCCAGACTGTGCACAGTTCCCGATGAACGACCTCTACCTCGGGATTGTTGGAACTACCAGGTGAAACGGAGGAGAACCGTGGATTAAACCCAAAATTACAGAAAAAGGGGGAGACCCCTGACGAGTTACTGACCCGGTTATTGAGGGAAAATTCGGCGAGGGGAATGAATGAGACCCAATCATATTGACAGTCAGAGATAAAACACCTTAAATATTGTTCTAGAGATTGATTAGTCCTCTCAGTTTGGCCATTAGTTTCAGGATGGAAGGCAGAGGAGAAGGACAGATCAATCTCCAACTTTTTACAGAAGGCTCTCCAAAACAATGAAACAAATTGTACCCCTCTGTCCGAAACAATATTGACAGGGACCCCATGGAGACGCAGGATGTGTTTGACAAACAAGGTAGCTAACGTCTTGGCATTGGGTAGTTTCTTGAGGGGCACAAAGTGGCACATCTTACTAAAGCGGTCTACTACAACCCACACCACCGACTTGCCTTGAAATGGAGGCAAATCGGTGATAAAATCCATGGAGATATGGGTCCAAGGTCTCTGGGGAATGGGCAAAGAACGTAGTAAGCCCGCTGGTCGGGACCTGGGAGTCTTGGACCTAGCACAAACCTCACAAGCGGCGACGTAAGCCTTAACGTCTTTAGGCAACCCAGGCCACCAATAGTTTCTGGCAATGAGGTGTTTGGTACCCAGGACGCCTGGATGACCAGATAGTGCGGAGTCATGATTCTCCCTAAGTACCCTTAGCCGGAATTGCAGGGGAACAAACAGCTTGTCCTCAGGAAGGTTCCCGGGAGCTGAACTTTGATCGGCCGCAATTTCAGAGACTAAATCAGAATCAATAGAAGAAATGATTATACCAGGGCAAAATACAAGCAGGATCTTCCTCCGAAGGAGGGTTGGCCATGAAGCTACGCGACAGAGCATCGGCCTTAATATTTTTAGACCCAGCCCTATAGGTAACCAAAAAGTTGAATCTGGTAAAAAATAGCGCACATCGAGCTTGTCTCGGGTTTAGCCTCCGGGCAGATTCTAGGAAAACCAGATTCTTGTGATCGGTAAGGACCGTTACCTGGTGCATAGCCCCCTCCAGGAAGTGGCGCCACTCTTCAAATGCCCATTTAATGGCTAAGAGTTCGCGGTTGCCAATATCATAGTTACTCTCAGTGGGCGAAAACTTCCTGGAGAAGTAGGCACAGGGACGGAGATGGGTGAGGGACCTGGTACCCTGGGACAAGACAGCCCCCACTCCCACCTCGGATGCGTCAACTTCCACGATAAATGGCTCCATTTGGTTGGGCTGAACCAGCACCGGGGCCGAGATAAAGCACTTCTTAAGGACCTCAAAAGCCTGGACAGCCTCAGGAGGCCAGTGGAGGAGATCAGCACCTTTGCGAGTGAGGTCCGTAAGAGGCTTAGCGATGACCGAGAAGTTAGCAATAAATCTCCTGTAATAATTAGCGAACCCCAAGAAACACTGTAACGCCTTCAGGGAGGCAGGTTGGACCCATTCCGCCACAGCCTGGACCTTGGCGGGGTCCATGCGGAATTCATGAGGAGTGAGGATTTGACCCAAAAATGTTATCTCTTGTACCCCAAACACACATTTTTCGGTTTTCGCAAACAGTTTGTTTTCCCGAAGGACCTGGAGCACCTTCCTGACATGCTCAATGTGGGAGGACAAGTCCTTGGAAAACACCAGTATGTCATCAAGGTACACTACAAGAAATACCCCCAGGTAATCTCTTAAAATCTCATTTATGAAATTCTGGAAGACCGCAGGAGCATTACACAACCCAAAGGGCATGACGAGGTATTCAAAATGACCTTCGGGCGTGTTAAACGCAGTCTTCCACTCATCCCCCTCTTTGATGCGGATAAGGTTATACGCCCCCCCGTAGATCAAACTTAGAGAACCATTGGGCCCCCTGAACCTGATTAAAGAGATCAGGAATCAAAGGAAGGGGATACTGGTTCCTTACAGTGACCTTATTCAAGTTACGGTAGTCAATGCATGGCCTAAGATCACCATCCTTCTTCCCTCCAAAGAAGAAGCCAGCACCTATCGGGGAAGTAGAGGGGCGAATGTAACCCTTGGCCAGGCATTCCTGGATATACTCTCTCATGGCTTCACGTTCGGGACAAGAAAGATGAAATATCCGACCCTTAGGGAGCTTAGCTCCTGGTACCAATTCGATAGCGCAATCGTATTCTCTATGAGGAGGTAACACTTCGGAGGCCTCCTTAGAGAAAACATCAGCGAAGTCCTGAACAAACTCAGGTAGCGTGTTCACCTCCTCAGGGGGAGAAATAGAATTAACAGAAAAACATGACGTCAAGCATTCATTACCCCATTTGGTAAGCTCCCCAGTATTCCAGTCAAACGTGGGATTATGCAACTGCAACCAGGGAAGGCCTAAAACCAAATCGGACGATAATCCCTGCATCAACAGTACAGAGCACTGCTCCAAATGCATGGAGCCAACAAGGAGTTCAAAAACAGGGGTATGCTGTGTAAAATAACCATTAGCAAGAGGAGTGGAGTCGATACCCACTACCGGGACAGGTTTAGGCAAATCAATCAAAGGCATGGCTAGAGACATAGCAAATTCCACAGACATGATATTAGCAGAAGACCCTGAATCCACAAAGGCACTGCCGGTAGCAGACCTACCACCAAAAGAGACCTGAAAGGGAAGCAAGATTTTATTACGTTTCATATTTACGGGAAATACCTGTGCGCCCAAGTGACCTCCCCGATGATCACTTAGGCGCGGAAGTTTTCCGGCTGCTTATTCTTACGCCTAGGACAGGTGTTCACTTGATGCTTGTCATCCCCACAATAGAAGCAGAGACCATTCTTCCTGCGGAACTCTCTACGTTGTCGGGGGGACACGGAGGCCCCGAGTTGCATAAGTACCTCCGAGTTTTCCGTGGAAGAGCGAAGCAACGGGACCTCGGGAGGCATCATGGGGGAGTCAGAGGGGAAAACACAAAAACGTTCAAGTTGTCGTTCCCTGAGACGTCGGTCAAGTCGTACCGCTAAAGCCATAACCTGGTCAAGGGAGTCAGAAGAGGGATAGCTAACTAGCAGGTCTTTCAGGGCGTTCGACAGACCCAACCTAAACTGGCACCTTAAGGCAGGGTCATTCCACCGAGAAGCTACGCACCACTTCCTAAAGTCAGAACAATACTCCTAAACAGGTCTCTTACCCTGACGTAAGGTCACCAGCTGACTCTCAGCAAAGGCAGTCCTGTCAGTCTCGTCATAAATGAGTCAGAGAGCAGAAAAGAAACGATCAATGGAGGAAAGTTCAGGGGCGTCATGAGCCAAGGAGAAGGCCCACTCTTGGGGCCCTTCCTGGAGCCGGGACATAATTATACCCACCCGCTGGCTCTCAGAACCTGAGGAGTGAGGCTTTAAGCGAAAGTAGAGCCTACAACTCTCCCGAAAGGAGAGAAAAGTCCTCCGGTCCCCTGAGAACCGGTCAAGCAACTTGAGGTGGGGTTCAAGAGGTGAGGTGAGGGGCACTACCATGGTAGCGTCAGGCTGGTTGACCCTCTGAGCCAGGGCCTGGACCTGTAGGGAGAGACCCTGCATGTGCTGGGCCAGGGTCTCAAGGGGGTCCATAGTAGTGTCAGGGACCAGGGTAGACTAGTTATATGGGCTTGTGATTATGTAATGAAAGGGGGTAGGGAAACGGACAAGTGAGCCCTAATCTACCCGCCACTCTGTCCCTGCCTATTTGCAACGACCCGCCCTAGTCGACGGGGTACAACTGGGTGGCGGTCCCTACGCTCAGTAAGTGCACGAGACAAACAGACAAGGGTACACAAAGCTAAGGGAAATGGGGCAGTTGCCCACGGCAACACCGTGAGCAACAAGAGTGGTGAACGAGCCGAGTCAAACCAGGAGTGAACGCGGTACCAAACGCAGAGCAGGAGAGTAGTCAGTAACCCAGGGTCAGTATGGAGCAGGATCAAATAGTAGAAGCTGTAGCTGGGCCAGGAAACCACACGAGAAGAATCACAAGCAAAGGAGGAACAGGAAAGGCAGGTATAAATAGACAGAGGGCGGGAGCTAGCTCCGTCTGGCCAGGCTGCGATAGGCTCTCCCACTCCTAAGCCTGCCATCCTGAGTGGTGGAAGATGGAGTCAGTCTCAGAGATATAGACTCAGGTGCAGACTGATTACCTATGGGCGTATACACAGAAGTTGTGCCTGGCAGATCCTTTACATGTTCAAACCACTTTGTATTGGTCCAATGCAATATGAAATAAAAGATGAAGCAACTTTGTAAATAGTCTTGATTAACAATATCCTGCCATTGTATATTCAGACACATCAGTAACAAATGACTGCAGGATAGGAGTCTTGGAAAGTACTGATTCTCAAAACATGAATCGAGGAATAGCCAAACCAGAGAAACCCATCTGGAGCCAGCACTGTTTTGGAGTTGTTGCTCCTCATCAGTAGAGAGTAGGGTTCTGTTTGGCTGAATAAGATGCCTTTGGAAGGTACTGATTTTCCATTCGGAGAGCTAACTGGTAGGGCGTCTATGCTCCCTGGGAAAATAGTATGCAAAAAAGCTCTCCTACAGAAGGCAAGGAAACTGTCTCTCTAGTGTCACCTGTAGCTGACTACTGTAAAGGATCTGCCAGGCACAGCGGGGTTAACTCCCAGAACTAATCAGTCAGCACCTGAGAATACATCCCTGAGACTGACTCCTGCTTCCACCATTCAGGCTGGCAGGCTTAGGAGTGGGAGAGCCTATCGTAACCTGGCCAGACTCAGCTAGCTCCCGCCCTCGGTCTATTTAAGCCTGCACTTCCTGTCCCTCGGTGCTTGTTATTGCTTTTGTTTCTTTCCTTGTGGTTCCTGGCCCAGCTACAGCTCCTGCTATTTTTGATCCTGCTCCATACCGACCCTGGCTTACCGACTACTCTTCTGCTTTTCGTTTTGTACCTCGCACACTCCTGGCTTGACTCGGCTCGTTCACCACTCTGGTTGCTCACGGTGTTGCCGTGGGCAACGGCCCCTTTTCCTTGCTTGTGTTCCTTGTATGTTTGTCGTGTTTGTCGTGCACTTACTGAGCGCAGGGACCGCCGCCCAGTTGTACCCCGTCGCCTAGGGCGGGTCGTTGCAAGTAGGCAGGGACAGAGTGGCGGGTAGATTAGGGCTCACTTGTCCGTCTCCCTACCCCCTGCCATTACATAATAACAAGCCCATACCTAGTCTACCCCTGGTCCCTGACACCACTATGGATCCCCGTGAGACCCTGGCTCAGCAAATGCAGGGTCTCTCCCTACAGGTCCAGGCCCTGGCTCAGAGGGTCAACCAGCCTGATGCTACCCTGGTAGTTCCCCGCACCGCACCTTTTGAACCCCACCTCAAGTTGCCCGACCGGTTCTCAGGGGACCGGAGGACTTTTCTCTCCTTTCGGGAGAGTTGTAGGCTTTACTTTCGTTTAAAGCCTCATTCCTCAGGTTCTGAGAGCCAGCGGGTGGGTATAATTATGTCCCGTCTCCAGGAAGGGCCCCAAGAGTGGGCCTTCTCCTTGGCTCCTGACGCCCCTGAACTTTCCTCCGTTGATTGTTTCTTTTCTGCTCTCGGACTTATTTATGACGAGACTGACAGGACTGCCTTTGCCGAGAGTCAGCTGGTGACCTTACGTCAGGGTAAGAGACCTGTTTAGGAGTATTGTTCTGACTTTAGGAAGTGGTGCGTAGCTTCTCGGTGGAATGACCCTGCCTTAAGGTGCCAGTTTAGGTTGGGTCTGTCGAACGCCCTGAAAGACCTGCTAGTTAGCTATCCCTCTTCTGACTCCCTAGACCAGGTTATGGCTTTAGCGATACGACTTGACCGACGTCTCAGGGAACGACAACGTGAACGTTTATGTGTTTTCTCCTCCGACTCCCCCATGATGCCTCCCGAAGCTCCGTTGCTTCGTTCCTCCCCGAAAGATTCAGAGATACCTATGCAACTCGGGGCCTCCGTGTCCCCCCAACAACGTAGAGAATTCCGCAGGAAGAATGGTCTCTGCTTCTACTGTGGGGACGACAAGCATCAAGTGAACAACTGTCCTAAGTGTAAGGTTGCAGCCAGAGAACTTCCGCGTCTAAGTGATCATCGGGGAGGTCACTTGGGCGCACAGGTATTTCCCGTAAATATGAAACGTACTAAGATCTTGCTTCCCTTTCAGGTCTCTTTTGGTGGTAGGTCTGCTACCGGCAGTGCCTTCGTGGATTCAGGGTCCTCTACTAATATCATGTCTGTGGAATTTGCTATGTCCCTTGCTATGCCTCTTATTGATTTGCCTAAACCTGTCCCGGTAGTGGGTATCGACGCCACTCCTCTTGCTAATGGTTATTTTACACAGCATACCCCTGTTTTTGAACTCCTTGTTGGCTCCATGCATTTGGAGCAGTGCTCTGTACTGTTGATGCAGGGATTATCGTACGATTTGGTTCTAGGTCTTCCCTGGTTGCAGTTGCATAATCCTACGTTTGACTGGAATACTGGGGAGCTAACCAAATGGGGTAATGAATGTTGTACGTCATGTTTTTCTGTTAATTCTATTTCTCCCCCTAAGGAGGCGAATACGCTACCCGAGTTTGTTCAGGACTTCGCTGATGTTTTCTCTAGGGAGGCCTCCGAAGTGTTACCTCCTCATAGAGAATACGATTGCGCTATCGAATTGGTACCAGGAGCTAAGCTTCCTAAGGGTAGGATATTTAATCTTTCTTGTCCCGAACGTGAAGCTATGAGAGTGTATATCCAGGAATCCCTGGCCAAGGGTTACATTCGTCCCTCTTCTTCTCCGGTAGGTGCTGGCTTCTTCTTCGTGGGGAAGAAGGATGGTGGTCTTAGGCCATGCATTGACTACCGTAGCCTGAATAAGGTCACGGTAAGGAACCAGTACCCCCTTCCTTTGATTCCTGATCTCTTTAATCAGGTTCAGGGGGCCCAATGGTTTTCTAAATTGGATCTACGGGGGGCGTATAACCTTATTCGCATCAAAGAGGGGGATGAGTGGAAGACTGCGTTTAACACGCCCGAAGGCCATTTCGAATACCTCGTCATGCCCTTTGGGTTGTGTAATGCCCCTGCGGTCTTCCAGAATTTCATAAATGAGATTTTGAGAAATTACCTGGGGATATTTCTTGTAGTGTACCTTGATGACATACTGGTGTTTTCCAAGGACTGGTCCTCCCACGTGGAGCATGTCAGGAAGGTGCTCCAGGTCCTTCGGGAAAATAAACTGTTTGCCAAAACCGAAAAATGTGTGTTTGGGGTACAGGAGATTCCATTTTTGGGTCAAATCCTTACTCCTCATGAATTCCGCATGGACCCCGCCAAGGTTCAGGCTGTGGCGGAATGGGTCCAACCTGCCTCCCTGAAGGCGTTACAGTGTTTTTTGGGGTTTGCTAATTATTACAGGAGATTTATTGCTAACTTCTCGGTCATCGCTAAGCCCCTTACGGACCTCACTCGCAAAGGTGCTGATCTCCTCCACTGGCCTCCTGAGGCTGTCCAGGCTTTTGAGGTCCTTAAGAAGTGCTTTGTCTCGGCCCCGGTGCTGGTTCAGCCCAACCAAATGGAGCCATTTATCGTGGAAGTTGACGCATCCGAGGTGGGAGTGGGGGCTGTCTTGTCCCAGGGTACCAGGTCCCTCACCCATCTCCGCCCCTGTGCCTACTTCTCCAGGAAGTTTTCGCCAACTGAAAGTAACTATGATATTGGCAACCGCGAACTCTTAGCCATTAAATGGGCATTTGAAGAGTGGCGCCACTTCCTGGAGGGGGCTAGGCACCAGGTAACGGTCCTTACCGACCACAAGAATCTGGTTTTCCTAGAATCTGCCCGGAGGCTAAACTCGAGACAAGCTCGATGGGCATTTTTTTTTACCAGATTCAATTTTTTGGTTACCTATAGGGCTGGGTCTAAAAATATTAAGGCTGATGCACTGTCGCGTAGCTTCATGGCCAGCCCTCCTTCGGAGGAAGATCCTGCTTGTATTTTGCCTCCAGGTATAATCATTTCCTCGATCGATTCTGATTTAGTCTCTGAAATTGCTGCTGATCAAGGTTCAGCTCCCGGGAACCTTCCTGAGAACAAGCTGTTTGTTCCCCTGCAATTCCGACTAAGGGTACTTAGGGAAAATCATGACTCCGCACTATCTGGCCATCCAGGCATCCTGGGTACCAAACACCTCATTACCAGAAATTATTGGTGGCCTGGGTTGCCTAAAGACGTTAAGGCCTACGTCGCCGCTTGTGAGGTTTGTGCTAGATCCAAGACTCCCAGGTCCCGACCAGCGGGCTTACTGCGTTCGTTGCCCATTCCCCAGAGACCTTGGACACATATCTCCATGGATTTTATCACCGATTTGCCTCCATCCCAAGGCAAGTCGGTGGTGTGGGTGGTGGTGGACCGCTTCAGTAAGATGTGCCACTTTGTGCCCCTCAAGAAACTACCCAACGCCAAAACGTTGGCTACCTTGTTTGTCAAACACATCCTGCGTCTCCATGGGGTCCCTGTCAATATTGTTTCGGACAGAGGGGTACAATTTGTTTCATTGTTTTGGAGAGCCTTCTGTATGAAGTTGGGGATTGATCTGTCCTTCTCCTCTGCCTTCCATCCTGAAACCAATGGCCAAACGGAGAGGACTAATCAATCTCTAGAACAATATTTAAGGTGTTTTGTCTCTGACTGTCAATTTGATTGGGTCTCTTTCATTCCCCTCGCCGAATTTTCCCTTAATAACCGGGTCAGTAACTCGTCAGGGGTCTCTCCTTTTTTTTGTAATTTTGGGTTTAATCCACGGTTCTCCTCCGTTTCACCTGGTAGTTCCAACAATCCTGAGGTAGAGGTCGTTCATCGGGAACTGTGCACAGTCTGGGCCCAGGTTCAGAAAAACCTAGAGGTGTCCCAGAGCGTACAAAAAACTCAGGCTGATAAAAAACGTTCTGCTAACCCCCTGTTTATGGTCGGGGATCTGGTGTGGTTGTCGTCTAGGAACTTGCGTCTCAAGGTTCCGTCCAAGAAGTTTGCTCCCCGGTTTATTGGGCCGTATAAGGTCATTGAGGTCCTCAATCCTGTCTCCTTCCGGCTGGAGTTACCCCCGTCTTTTCGGATACACGACGTGTTTCATGCCTCCCTCCTCAAACGCTGCTCCCCGTCCTTGGCTCCCTCGAGGAGACCTCCTGTTCCCATCCTCACCCCGGAGGGGGTGGAATTCGAGGTGGCCAGGATTGTGGACAGCAAGATGGTCCAAGGCTCCCTCCAGTACCTGGTCCATTGGAGAGGATACGGGCCCGAGGAGAGGACTTGGGTACCCACCCGGGATGTTCACGCTGGGGTATTGGTCAGGAGGTTCCACCTGCGTTTCCCCAGTAAGCCAGGTCCACTTAGAAAGGGTCCGGTGGCCCCTCATAAAAGGGGGGGTACTGTAAAGGATCTGCCAGGCACAGCGGGGTTAACTCCCAGAACTAATCAGTCAGCACCTGAGAATACATCCCTGAGACTGACTCCTGCTTCCACCATTCAGGCTGGCAGGCTTAGGAGTGGGAGAGCCTATCGTAACCTGGCCAGACTCAGCTAGCTCCCGCCCTCGGTCTATTTAAGCCTGCACTTCCTGTCCCTCGGTGCTTGTTATTGCTTTTGTTTCTTTCCTTGTGGTTCCTGGCCCAGCTACAGCTCCTGCTATTTTTGATCCTGCTCCATACCGACCCTGGCTTACCGACTACTCTTCTGCTTTTCGTTTTGTACCTCGCACACTCCTGGCTTGACTCGGCTCGTTCACCACTCTGGTTGCTCACGGTGTTGCCGTGGGCAACGGCCCCTTTTCCTTGCTTGTGTTCCTTGTATGTTTGTCGTGCACTTACTGAGCGCAGGGACCGCCGCCCAGTTGTACCCCGTCGCCTAGGGCGGGTCGTTGCAAGTAGGCAGGGACAGAGTGGCGGGTAGATTAGGGCTCACTTGTCCGTCTCCCTACCCCCTGCCATTACAACTACCATATAAGTCAATGTCCTACCCTTTATAATGCCTTGAGACATGACAGGTTAATAGCATACTTTTTTCCCAGGCAGCATTGCACTTAAAGAGGCTCTGTCACCAGATTTTGCAACCCCTATCTGCTATTGCAGCAGATAGGCGCTGCAATGTAGATTACAGTAACGTTTTTATTTTTAAAAAACGAGCATTTTTGGCCAAGTTATGACCATTTTTGTAGTTATGCAAATGAGGCTTGCAAAAGTCCAAGTGGGTGTGTTTAAAAGTAAAAGTCCAAGTGGGCGTGTATTATGTGCGTACATCGGGGCGTTTTTACTACTTTTACTAGCTGGGCGTTCTGACGAGAAGCATCATCCACTTCTCTTCAGAACGCCCAGCTTCTGACAGTGCAGACACAGCCGTGTTCTCGAGAGATCACGCTGTGTCGTCACTCACAGGTCCTGCATCGTGTCAGACGAGCGAGGACACATCGGCACCAGAGGCTACAGTTGATTCTGCAGCAGCATCAGCGTTTGCAGGTAAGTAGCTACATCGACTTACCTGCAAACGCCGATGCTGCTGCAGAATCAACTGTAGCCTCTGGTGCCGATGTGTCCTCGCTCGTCTGACACGATGCAGGACCTGTGAGTGACGACACAGCGTGATCTCTCGAGAACACGGCTGTGTCTGCACTGTCAGAAGCTGGGCGTTCTGAAGAGAAGTGGATGATACTTCTCGTCAGAACGCCCAGCTAGTAAAAGTAGTAAAAACGCCCCGATGTACGCACATAATACACGCCCACTTGGACTTTTACTTTTAAAGACACCCACTTGGACTTTTGCAAGCCTCATTTGCATAACTACAAAAAATGGTCATAACTTGGCCAAAAATGCTCGTTTTTTAAAAATAAAAACGTTACTGTAATCTACATTGCAGCGCCGATCTGCTGCAATAGCAGATAGGGGTTGCAAAATCTGGTGACAGAGCCTCTTTAAGAATCCCTACTAGCTAGATCTCCACAAGGAGAATGAGTACCTTCCTAAAGCTGCTTCAAAGGCATCTCATCCAGCAAACCAGAACCCTACTCTGTGCTGATCAGGATCAACAACTCCAAAACAGTGCTGGCTATAGATGGGTGTCTCTAGCTTGGCTGTTAACCTGAGTCATGTTTCAAAGTTCTATTAAAGGTCAGACATTGACTTACTGGGTAGTTACCTAGAGGTGGTATAATACAGACAATTTTCATAACATTACACATGGTTTGTTTGTAGCAGGGGCACTTGACACTTGTATTTTAAAAAGTAGGTGGTGTGCCCTATTACAGATTTTTAATTAAGGCCCTGGTGCTTCTGGTTACACCTCTGGTTTGTAGTCTGTACACCATGGAGAAAGATAGGTCATCATAGGAGCTATATACACAAAATGGTTGAGGATTTTTCTTATTAGGACTTTTTGCAAGTTGCTTCTTATGGTATTGGTTGTAATGTGTGTATGCTTCGGATAGGGAAATTAGCCAGATTTTGGCTGTTTTTGAAATAGTAAACTACAGGACATAATAGTGCACCCATAAGGGTACAGCAATGTAATAATTGTGAATACAAAAAATCTTTAAACAGAAAAGATGTTAAGATGCTTAAATTAGGACATTTTTACTTATAGGGGCTCTCTGGGAATTAAAGAAGATAGATGATCAACGTTTAAATAATGAGGGTCCACTGTGCCGGTAATAAACAATGAAGGCAACGTGGTGATCGCAGAAGTGCTGATCGGTAAAAGTCCTGTGGTCGGACCATACGATCAAATATAGTCCATCAATGTTTACATCCTTAAGAACACCTTTAAAATATTAACCCAAATGAGGTGTAATCTGCATGAGAAGACATTTATGAACTTCTCTTCTACCAAGATATGTAATTATATTCACCTTTTCCTGATTCAGCGCCGTCTAAGCCATAGGAAAAATCCACATCTTAGATGCAGGAGAAGTTTCACATCATTGGAGGTCACACCTGACCTCATTCAGAACTGAAAGACAAGTCATATTCAAACCAAAGCCTTTCCAGTGTTCCTTGCTCAGATCTACAAGCCCCATGGTGTTGTGTTCCTGTGATTTCTTGTTTTCTTGCAGCGATTCCCTGTTACTGATCCAACTTGACCCAGACCTTGCTCTTTTCACTGAATTCTGCTCTAGTTGTCTCTACGCTTCAGCTGATACTCCTCACCAGTCCATGAGTGCCACCCCAGAGTACCAGCCATTGCTGTCTTCCATGCTCTTCTCCAGTTGTATCGACTTAACTGTCCATCTGAAACACCTCGCCAGTCTGAGTGCAACTCCAGAGTGCCAATTGCTACTGTCTGCCTCCAGCCACCAGCCTTTCTATTGGTTCTTGCTATGGTGGATTATGTAGACCATAGGCCCTGGGCTGTTACCCAAACTTGGCCCCCCCTACTCCACCGCCGCCCTGCCGCGCCGTAACTATTGCTAACACTACCTTTCTGTGCAAGCATTGACAAATGGGTGTTACGATACCTCTTGTCAAAGGGCTGTGTCCCTACATACAGACAGTATCACACTGTGTAGGGACACATCCTCCTGACAAGGGGATGCGTAACACGCATTTGTCTTTCAGTCCTGGACTACACAAAGACTTTTTGTGAAATACAAGGATTTCCTATAATAAACATGTCAGGAGAGGTGACAGATTCTCTATAAATCTAGTGACTCACAGGTGATGACTTCTCAGATTCTCAGCCATTACAGCCCCCTGTAGAGTGTGCGACACAAAGGCCCCTATAGAAAGTGCCACACACAGACCCCTATAGATAGTACCACACACATACCCATGTGGATAGCAGCACACATAGCCTACTGCAGATAGCGCCACACAGCCTTCCCTCTCTAGTAAATAATCCCACACAGAATTTCCCCTCTTGTAAATAGTGCCACACAGCCCCCCCTTGTATATAGGGCCACACAGCCCTCCCCTTTATGTTGCCACACAGCGCTCCCCCCTGTATGTTGCCATACAGCACTCCCCCTGTATATTGCCACACAGAACTCCCCGCCGTATGTTGCCACACAGTGCTCCCCCCATATGTTGCCACACAGCGCTCCCCCCCGTATGTTGCCACACCGCACTCCCCCCTGTATATTGCCACACAGCGCTCCCCCCTGTATATTGCCACACAGCGCCCCCCTCTGTATATTGCCACACAGCGCTCCCCCCCTGTATATTGCCACACAGTGCCCCCCCCCGTATATTGCCACACAGCGCTCCCATACCAAAAAAGAAAAATATATTGTACTCAACTTGCCCGTTCTTGCAACGCTTCGGTCGGACGCATGCACATCCTTTGGGCCGGACGCATGCACAGACTGGCGTGATGCAGTACGTCATCACGCTGGCCTTCGCAGGGAGTCTTCCTAGCGCCCTATAGGCTGCAGTCCTAATTTATTCCTCTGTTAATACTCCTACAAATTTATGCATAAATTAACAACACGATGTTACCAGTTGGGGGTGTGTCCCTTCACAGTCTAACACTGTCCAATCAGTGCTCACAACCTCAAACTGTGTAGGGAAATGCCCCGTTTACAAGGGAAATATTAACAACCAGTTATCACATTTTTCATACATTTCCAGGAACTATAAAAGAGGAATGATAGAGTTCTAAGAAAAGATGCTCCCGAAGTGTGTTTTTTTTTATTTAAGTTTTTTTTGGGGGGATACAAGTATTCACTTAAACAGACAAGTTAGGAGAGCTGACAGGTCCTCTTTAATCAGTAGCTATGAGTAAAATGGGGGTCTTAAACTTGATTTCACTCTGATTAGATGCTATTTGCCAGAAAAAGTGAGAGAACATTGCAGGACATAGCCTCAAAGACTATAGGCCACTTCTGAAGAACGAGCAGATGACAAAGACATTGGGTAGGCCTTACGAGAAATAAGACAATGCTCAGACAGTGTCCAATTAAAATCAATGACCATTACCAGAAATATTTCTTACTGATTATAACTGATCTCTCATCTTGTGTGCAACTAGAAAGAAATACTAAATACCCTGTTCGTGTTCTACTGAAATCTACAATCAAAAAGATCTCTTACCGAGTTAAAAAATTTACTCTGGGAGAATATTGACTTGAGAAAGTCTAACCCTAAAAATATGTCCAAAATAGTATGCACTTTAAAGTTTAGAGATTATAAGTATAGAGCCAGGGAACCTCAACCACGCAGAAGTCCCACCCTGTACCACATCGGTCAATGCTTTGCTGCATGCGTCATCAGCCCACACCCCCTCCACTATTAAAGCCATCCCAGTTGGTCAGTTCCTCAGGATGAAGCGGATCTGCTCTTCAGATACTCTGTTTGAGCAGCAGTCAACTGATCTCACTAAAAGATTTAGAGAAAGAGGATACAGTAACAGGAATATAAAAATAGGCTACAGGAGAGCGAGAGATACCCCCCGCACGGATCTCTTTAAACCAAAATCACGAGCCACTAATAATCCAAACGTACGGTTCATATCAACCTTTAATGGACAGTGGGATGCAATGAGGACCATCTTAACCAGGCATTGGCCGATTTTAAAATCTGAACCACAATTGGCACAGGGTTTATCAGCAAGACCATTAATGACAGCAAGAAGATCAAAAAATCTCAAGGATCTTCTTGTTTCTAGTCACTATGTACCCCAACAATCATGTCCATTTGGGTCGCGAGGACCTAGGAAAGGGTGCTTCCCATGTGGTGACTGTAAATCCTGTGCCAACATTTGCCGTGCAACGCACTTTTCCACGGTAGATGGGAAAAGACAATTCCAAATTAGAGAATACATCTCATGCAGCACCACTCATGTGGTGTATTACGCGACGTGTGGTTGTCCAAAAGTCTACGTGGGACCCACTTCTAGGGAACTACGGGTCCGTACGAGGGAACACGTACGTGACATTATGGGGGCAAGAGAATCTGTCGACATTACACAATTAAAAACACTACCGAGGCACTTCAAGACACATCATGACTGTAACCCCAAAAGATTCTTGCACAGAAAGAGTGCAGGTGGATTGTCCTACTGGGGTCAATGAAACCCGATGGATTGAACGAAACATTAAGTTTTGCCCCTTTTCTGTAAAGTCTATTGCTGATTTTATCTGTTATTAATTATGTTTTTTGTATTATAGTTATTTAGTTATCCTTCTACTTGTCCTATGTGTTTGGTATCCTTGTGTGGTGCAGATTGAAGTGATCCATCTGAATTCCCAGGAGAAGATAAGATCAAGAAAAGGAAGATATTTATTTGACTCTCTTTATTATAATTACTACTCTGTAACAAAGTGATATGAGATGTAGTTGGCGCTATTGTGCCGTAATACTTTTTCTTAATATAGCTCTCCTATGAATGGCCTGTTATGAGACTAATCTAAATACAATAGGGTAGAAATGTAACATTTTTTATATTGACTCACTCAGGAATGATGTTTAAGTTAGTGAATCTCTGGAATTATACGTATTGATGCAATTGAGTTTGTATATAATATCACTTGGGGGGAGAGGTTTTTGTAACGCTCTACATTTCATTTGGTGTTTGTTTTGGTAGGGAATATCATACCAATATGTATGACTCTGGTATTGCATCAGGCTATACCTATCAATCTTATGCTCTTAATATTATTATTAATATTTATTTTTGTTTGTTCACGATATCACCATATGCATATAATTTGTATATCTTATTGTTATACTCTTAATTTATGTCTAACGCAATACAATGTATGTGCATTGACATATCATACACAATGTTATATTCCTTTGTTTGTTTCTCACTTTATTTATAAAATTTCTTTTCTTTTTTGATCATATTGCATATAATTGTGCATCACGTCTCTATATATATTCAATTATTTATTTATTATTTATCACTGTTCTTCTCTTTTTGCATGTTCACATATACCATTGATTCCTATTGTAACCTAAGACGATCTTATAACTACATCATTATGTCAATGGAACTACTAAAATACGATGTACAGCGTACATTATGACTCTGGGATCCTGATCCTGTCAATTTTCTTTTTGAATCCACTTACCTCCCTGATGACGTGCGCTTGCTCGGTGGGGCGGCCTGCGGCGACGCCTGCCCCCTTCGGCTTCGACACATGCACTGCGCATGTCCGGAACTCCCGTTACGCGTCGGGAGTCCGGATATGCGCTCCAGCATGCGGGGCCGGATGTGGGGCATGCCTCTCTTCCGGTCGCGTCATCGGACAAGCGCCGATTCTTGTCTCGGCGCTAATATGGATCCATTTCTCTATGTACACACACTATAAAAGGACTACACACACTATGGGCTTAATGTACCCCCTGAGGAAGCAACCAAAGATAGCGAAACGCGCGTTGGGGTTGTACTGTGGACCTCTCAGCACGGACATATCGTGAGACTCTCACTTTTTAATGGGTAAGACAGAATCACTATAACTGCTCACCATACAATTACTGATTTTCCCTATGTCACTATATTTTGGCCAGGTATTTATCCATTGTTGCCACATAAACATTAGGACTTTGAGAATCATCAGTATATGACCCACTTGGATGAGATACTCTATATACTTTATTGTATGGGTAGTGAATATGGGTCTGCCCTAATATACCATTCCGTTGTCTAATTTTGTCCTGTGCTGTATTGTGTACCACGGTATTAGTACTAGAGTCTTCTTATGATGTGTTTTTAAATGTATGTTATTTTCTATTAATAAAATTGATATATTCTTGTATACTCAGACGCTATAGCTCTTTTTCTTCGGTATGGTTCTATAATTATGGAGCAGTCTATTTGATATAATATGGGGGGAAGTTGGTTTTCCAAACTTTACCTAGCCTGTAACCAACATATGCTTAGAGCTTATCTACCTGTACCAGTTGTGTCTAGAGTTTGTGTCTGACCGAGCGGTCGTACCCTACAAGCGCCTCCATGGGTCACTGCGGGGACCACCCACTACCACACGGCCTGCTTCAAAGCTAAGGGAGGAGACCTCAACAACAGTCCTCATTTTAAGCGGGAGGTATTTTCCGCATTCTGAAGTACATGTAAGTTAGGGTCACTGCGCGGGCACAGAAACTGCCATCCTGTACTAACAGCCAGGTTTGGGGAAAACTACTCCGATCCCATGGGTTTAACCCCTAAAGTACCGTGATCAATGTTGATTGTGGTGCTGACAAATGTAGTACTCTGTGAGCCCTGGCAATGCGCTGACTGGTGCCCCCAGGTTTGTCCACAGGATTGCCAATCATCCGTAAATTCAGTCCGTAAAAAATAGAAGACTTTTTTCCGGTATCTGTAAAATAAAATATACGCGTCCGTGATTTTTTTTAAGCTGCAGGAGCTTGTACAGATTATTGTGCTTGTAATTATTATCATTTTCTAGGTCACAGTACATGCTGCTTATGTCACTATCCTAGTCTATAGTTAAATATATATATATTACTTATAATCTTTAGGATTCATTATGGTTTTCCAATTTGTCCATAAAAATTGTTGTCTACAGTGATTTTTGGATTAATTGTCCTGAAAAAACATGTAAACTTGGCAACCTGGCTGTCCAGTATTAATGCCTATTAATACTACTTAATACCTTAAAGGGGTTGTCCACTTTCTGAAAACTGATGACCTATCCAACGGAAACCCCCTTTAATTAAGTATGCTCTAATTTGAAATGCACAGACAATAATGTAATGTTTTATAGACCTATAACAGAACAATATAGCTAAAATACTGTATAAAAGTAAATATTACCTAGAAAAAATGTTTTAAGAATAATGAAATAATTTTAAATATATAAAATAAAGCACTGCAAATTAATAAAGACAATAAAAAAACATTAAATTTTTTTTCTAAACAGCAAAAATCAGAGACATATTAGGCTATGTTCACACGGGGTATTTTGCCGAGTTTTTTGACGCGGAAACCGCGTCGCAAAACTCGGCAAAAACGAGCAGTAAAACTGCCTCGCGGGAAAAAGAAGCGACATGCCCTATCTTCGGGCGCTTCCGCCTCTGACCTCCCATTGACTTCAATGGGAGGCAGGAGAAAGCGTATTTCTCGCTGTTTTATGCCCGCGGCGCTCAATGGCCGCAGGCGAAAAACGGCGCGATAATTGCCGCGAAAATCGGCGTGCAGGGAGAGGAATATCTGCCTCAAAGTTCCAAACGGAATTTTGAGCCAGATATTCCTCCCCCAAAATACTCCGTGTGAACATAACCTTAAGTATCCCCACACTTAAAAACAACCCATACAATAATGTTATCATGTCTAAGGTGAAACTAAAAATAAACAGTGAACAGTGAAACTAAAAATATTTAATGCACAATGACAGAACCTCAAGAAAGTCACAAAATCTCCCCACAAAAATATTTATTCTCTGCAGGCTTCATTACTCACATCTAAGATCAAAGCCTGGAGTTGGAATGAGGCCCCACTCTATTAGGACATAAAACACTTATGATTATTTTGGTTTCCATTCTGTCTGCTGTGTATTTTCAGCCTTTTCTTGGCCTTCCAGTGGTCTGCATTATTTTTTTTACTCCTAATGTAAACCTCTGAAGGAAAGGAAACGAGATGTGAAAAAAGCGTAAGTTGAGGTTAAAAGGGTTTTCCGAAACTTTGATAGAGACGGCCAATGCTTACGATAGGCCATCAATATCAAATTGGTGGGGGCTGAGTCTCAACATGCCCACCGATTAGCTGATAGAAAGGATTGCGGCACTCCATCGATCTCCGTATCCCCTTCACTGTTTACTAGACACAGCTCCGTACACTTGGTCGTGGCTGTGCCTAGTATTGCAGCTCAGTCATATTCACTTGAATATGACTGAACAGCAGTGATCTGCAATACCAAAATGTACGGAACTGTGCCTGGTAAACAATGAAGGGGACGTGGTGCTCGCCAGAGTTCCGTGGCCTTAAATCAGCTGATTGGTGGGAGTGCAGAGGGTCGGACTCCCACCGATCTGATATTGATGGCCTATCCGAAGTAGAGCCTATAATATCAAAGTCCTGGAAAACCCCTTTAAATTGTAATTGGGTAACTTAAAGGGGTTGTCCAGTTTGGACAATGCCTTTTTGTTAGAGGTGTCCTCCGACTATAAGCGGATGACAGTGTTTTCTGCTGCTAGGACCGTTCATCAATTAGTTGTAATCTGCACAGGCACCATGCAGCAAGTGTTCAATTTCCCTGCAGCGCCACAACAGGTGAAATGAAGCATTACATGGTAACCATTGAAATCAATTGGCTCTCCATATGATGCATGGACATGCCAAGTGCTTCAGAAATGCTCTTTGTAGCTGTTCTCCTATCTGGCTAATCATTGGAAGCTTTGAATGAGGGACTTCTAATAAATCAGAATGTCCAAATTTACTAATAGTGTCCTAAATTAAGACAGCTCAGAATTAATTACATGTGCAAAAATTTATCACAGTGCTGGATGATAATTTTGCCAAATGTTTAGACCCTTCTGCCTAACTATATACTAACTTTTGGTTGGCTTACTTTAGTCCCCATTTTTTGGGCAATTTTGTGCATCCTAAGCCAAACCCTTTTCCTGCTAAGCCACGCCCCTTGTTGAATGAGTTTCAAACCTCTGTTATTTTTGGCGCATTTTATTGATAAATTTGTTTAACAAGATTTGTCTAAAAGAAGGTGCTACTTAGGCCAGAAAACTGGTGCAACACCAATAGTCCCCAATCTGTCATAATTTACATCTGTTGATCAGCTGGTCATCGGTCGTAACCTGAACGTTATGGTGCAATACCAAAACTAACAACTTACTGGATGTTATAAAAGGGGTGTATATTTCCTTTTAGGATAAAACGTACCTGGGAATATTTAACTTGACCGTAAAGGTTTGTAATGTTATAGGCCAGAAGTACAATCGGATAAATGAACGGTCGATTTGTTGGGCATTTTTAAGGGCCAATTCCCACGGCAAAGCTGTGTGCATGGATTCTGTATGGTGGCACATGGAATCCCTATAGGTTTCCCCAGAATTATGTGGATGGGCCCTAAATCTTATCTATGGCCAGCTAAAGTCCAAACTTAAATCTAATAAAGACCTTGTGTGAGGACTGGGATTGCGAAGGTTAAGGCTATGTGCACATCACGTTTTTGGCCTATGTTCAATGTATATACTGGGAAAAGCTCCCGATGTATACATTAAACGCAGGCTGTGATGAATGCCTAACAATGGCATCTATTACCCATCGGCTCCCATGTTAAAAAAATATACACTGTGCGATATACGTTTTTGTGGGATTCCTCGGGATGGGCATTTTATATTGATAGCCTATCCTTATATCAGATCAGTGGAGGTCCAATTCCATGCCCTCCCACTGATCAGCAGACTGAAGGGGCCGCAGCACCGAATGCCGCAACCACTTTAGTGTTTATCAAGCACAGCGCCGTACATATCCATACGACTGTGTCTAGGATTGCAGCTCAGTCCTTCTCACTTGAATGGGACCGGAATTGCAATCCCATTGACAGCTGCTACTGATCTGTACGGCGCTGTGCCTAGTAAACATTAAAGAGGTTGCGGCATTCGTCGCTGCAGCCCCTTCATTCAGCTGATAACCGGGTGTGCCGTGAGTTGGACCCCTGCCAATCTGATATTGATGACCTATCCTAAGGATAATAAAGAGGTAAACTCAAGCACTCCTTAGGTTAATTTGCAAAAAAGTGGTTTTATTTAGAATAAGGCAATAAATAATAACGTTTCGGCCACAATTCGGCCTTTGTCCAACACTGCGGATTAAAAAACAACATAGTAAACATAAATAATTTTGCATGATAATATGAGGATAACATAATAGTAGCTCATAATAATGATCAAAAGAAGAAAAAGAAAATAATGAAAAAGAAAAGGAAAAAATGACTAGACCATCCCAGGACTAGGAGTAACAGTGTATAATCGCTCATATATAGATATAACATTTATAGTGTTCTCCTATACATAGAGATAAACATATCTAAAATGCTGTTGTTAGGGAAATGAATCAGGAAATATTGAGCATGATAGAACAATCAAAGCAGCAGATATACAAATGCAAAGAATCTTGTAACCTGAAGTGAACTAGGATATGTAGCAGAGTCCGTATGGTACTTACCTATTGCCGCTGGTCAATAGAAAATAATGTTGGTATATGACGCTAATTCTATAAGGTACCTTGTACCATGGGTATGCGTAATGAGTCGTCATGGAACATTCTTATTAGACACCAGTGAATTCCTAAGAACAATTAGAGCATTGACTACTTTACCTAAGGACTGCATTCTGGTAACTTGGGATGTTACTAGTCTATACATCTCCATACAACATGATAAGGGCATGTTAGCAGTTAGAAAATCATTACCTACCTCTGAAATAGCTCCAGAATTAATCCCATTTTATATGGATTTACTTAACATTGTACTAACATCCAATTTTTTTATGTTCCATGACGACTTCTACCTGCAGAAACAAGGTACAGCGATGGGATCCAATGTTGCCCCCTCATATGCAAACTGCTATATGGCCGATTTTAAAGAGACATATGCGTATACACACCCTCTCTTTGCCAACCACTCCATTGTCTGGAAAATATATATTGACGATATCTTTTGCATATGGGATGGCAACTTGAATTCCCTCGACACATTCCACATACACCTCAATTCCATTTTTCCAGAACTACAGTTCACATTACATCAAGATTTACATGCTATCAGCTTCCTGGATACTCTAATCAATAAATCCCCAGAAGGTACACTATCCTCAGATCTGTTTAGAAAGGAAACTCTTCAGTAGCTGACACCCCATGACCACAAAGAAATCTCTTCTATGTTCCCAGTTCGAGAGAGTAAGAAGAATCGTGGAGGATGACCCATGCAGAACACTAGATTAGAGGAAATGGCAGGTAAATTCATAGAGAGAGGCTACCCTAAATCTTTAATACAAAAGAATTTGCAACCTAAAACTCAGTCTTAATGCCCGATAGGTAAGCGCATCCCATTCATACACACTTACCACCCAGCAGCCAACAAAGTACAAAACATCATCAGGAGACACTGGAATATACTTTCCAAAGCTTATCCCATGGTAGAAGAATTTCAAACACCTATTCTTCCATGCAATCACAGACCTAGAAACCTCAGAGACAAGTTAGTGAAGGCAGACAAGGGATCCAAGATTAAGATATCGAGACAACTCTTTTTAAGAACCCCCAAAAAAGGAACATTTCCATGCTTACATTGCGCACAATGCTCCAACATTCTCAAAGGAGACCGGATACATCACCCACATACAGGTAAAAGTTTTCCTGTCAGAGACTTCTTTACCTGTAACTCCAAATATATTGTCTATCTTATCAAATTCCCATGTGGTCTCGGATACGTGGGGGAAACTACACAAACCATCAGTGACCGGATTGGGAAACACAAATCCACTATACGCTGCAAAAATCTTCTACTACCCATTCCCTACCACTTTCATCATGCAAACCATAACATTACACAACTAAAATTTCAGGTCCTTGAACCGGTACCAAAACCCAGAAGGGGAGGCAACAGAATCCAATTACTGAAAAAGAGAGAAGCCTATTGGATTCATAAATTACAATGCCTTACACCACGTGGCCTCAATCATGACTATGATATACACAGCTTTCTATAATTCTCCATATATTCCAATATACTAACATCCTTCTATTTTTTCCCCTCAGGCTCGCTGAATATCCATCAGTCCCTATTGCCGCCTCTCAGTACCATCATGGGTATCCTTTTCTTAAATTATCAGGCTTTTTCAAATTAACAGTTTTTTTTATATTATTAAAATAATATCTTTAGTCATCCATACATCCATATTAAAATTTTTTTTCAATTCCTATAGATCGGTGCGGTCCATACCTCAATACATCGTCTAAATACATTACCTTTTGTATTATTATCCTATCCCTATTCATGACTGCACCTCGTAACCAGCAGCACGCATGCGCGTATACTTATAATTCCTTCAAAAAGACGCGACCGCGCCTGCGCATGCGCGAACCTCCGGCGCCCTTACCATAGAGTCTCTATTTAACCATAGAGTCTCCAGGTAATGGACGCATCCACACATCCGGTCATCATGCCCATAATCTACTATTTAAGGTACTGTAAAGGATCTGCCAGGCACAACTTCTGTGTGCCCATAGGTAATCAGTCTGCACCTGAGTCTATGTCTCTGAGACTAACTCCATCTTCCACCACTCAGGATGGCAGGCTTAGGAGTGGGAGAGCCTTTCGCAGCCTGGCCAGACGGAGCTAGCTCCCGCCCTCTGTCTATTTATACCTGCCTTTCCTGTTCCTCCTTTGCTTGTGATTCTTCTCGTGTGGTTTCCTGGCCCAGCTACAGCTTCTGACTATTTGATCCTGCTCCATACTGACCCTGGCTTACTGACTACTCTCCTGCTCTGCGTTTGGTACCTCGTTCACTCCTGGTTTGACTCGGCTTGTTCACCACTCTTGTTGCTCACGGTGTTGCCGTGGGCAACTGCCCCATTTCCCTTAGCTTTGTGTACCCTTGTCTGTTTGTCTTGTGCACTTACTGAGCGTAGGGACCGCCGCCCAGTTGTACCCCATCGCCTAGGGCGGGTCGTTGCAAGTAGGCAGGGACAGAGTGGCGGGTAGATTAGGGCTCACTTGTCCGTTTCCCTACCCCCTTTCATTACATAATCACAAGCCCATATACCTAGTCTACCCTGGTCCCTGACACTACCATGGACCCCCTTGAGACCCTGGCCCAGCAAATGCAGGGTCTCTCCCTACAGGTCCAGGCCCTGGCTCAGAGTGTCAACCAGCCTGACACTACCATGGTAGTGCCCCTCACCTCACCTCTTGAACCCCACCTCAAGTTGCCTGACCGGTTCTCAGGGGACCGGAGGACTTTTCTCTCCTTTCGGGAGAGTTGTAGGCTCTACTTTCGCTTAAAGCCTCACTCCTCAGGTTCTGAGAGCCAGCGGGTGGGTATAATTATGTCCCGGCTCCAGGAAGGGCCCCAAGAGTGGGCCTTCTCCTTGGCTCATGACGCCCCTGAACTTTCCTCCGTTGATCGTTTCTTTTCTGCTCTCGGACTCATTTATGACGAGACTGACAGGACTGCCTTTGCTGAGAGTCAGCTGGTGACCTTACATCAGGGTAAAAGACCTGTTGAGGAGTATTGTTCTGACTTTAGGAAGTGGTGCGTAGCTTCTCGGTGGAATGACCCTGCCTTAAGGTGCCAGTTTAGGTTGGGTCTGTCGAACGCCCTGAAAGACCTGCTAGTTAGCTATCCCTCTTCTGACTCCCTTGACCAGGTTATGGCTTTAGCGGTACGACTTGACCGACGTCTCAGGGAACGACAACTTGAACGTTTTTGTGTTTTCCCCTCTGACTCCCCCATGATGCCTCCCGAGGTCCCATTGCTTCGCTCTTCCACGTAAAACTCGGAGGTACCTATGCAACTCGGGGCCTCCGTGTCCCCCTGACAACGTAGAGAGTTCCGCAGGAAGAATGGTCTCTGCTTCTATTGTGGGGATGACAAGCATCAAGTGAACACCTGTCCTAGGCGTAAGAATAAGCAGCCGGAAAACTTCCGCGCCTAAGTGATCATCGGGGAGGTCACTTGGGCGCACAGGTATTTCCCGTAAATATGAAACGTAATAAAATCTTGCTTCCCTTTCAGGTCTCTTTTGGTGGTAGGTCTGCTACCGGCAGTGCCTTTGTGGATTCAGGGTCTTCTGCTAATATCATGTCTGTGGAATTTGCTATGTCTCTAGCCATGCCTTTGATTGATTTGCCTAAACCTGTCCCGGTAGTGGGCATCGACTCCACTCCTCTTGCGAATGGTTATTTTACACAGCATACCCCTGTTTTTGAACTCCTTGTTGGCTCCATGCATTTGGAGCAGTGCTCTGTACTGTTGATGCAGGGATTATCATCCGATTTGGTTTTAGGCCTTCCCTGGTTGCAGTTGCATAATCCCACGTTTGACTGGAATACTGGGGAGCTTACCAAATGGGGTAATGAATGCTTGACGTCATGTTTTTCTGTTAATTCTATTTCTCCCCCTGAGGAGGTGAACACGCTACCTGAGTTTGTTCAGGACTTCGCTGATGTTTTCTCTAAGGAGGCCTCCGAAGTGTTACCTCCTCATAGAGAATACGATTGCGCTATCGAATTGGTACCAGGAGCTAAGCTCCCTAAGGGTAGGATATGTAATCTTTCTTGTCCCGAACGTGAAGCCATGAGAGAGTATATCCAAGAATGCCTGGCCAAGGGTTACATTCGCCCCTCTACTTCTCCGGTAGGTGCTGGCTTCTTCTTCGTAGGGAAGAAGGATGGTGGTCTTAGGCCATGCATTGACTACCGTAACTTAAATAAGGTCACTGTAAGGAACCAGTATCCCCTTCCTTTGATTCCTGATCTCTTTAATCAGGTTCAGGGGGCCCAATGGTTCTCTAAGTTTGATCTACGGGGGGCGTATAACCTTATCCGCATCAAAGAGGGGGATGAGTGGAAGACTGCGTTTAACACGCCCGAAGGTCATTTCGAATACCTCGTCATGCCCTTTGGGTTGTGTAATGCTCCTGCGGTCTTCCAGAATTTCATAAATGAGATTTTAAGAGATTACCTGGGGGTATTTCTTGCAGTGTACCTTGATGACATACTGGTGTTTTCCAAGGACTTGTCTTCCCACATTGAGCATGTCAGGAAGGTGCTCCAGGTCCTTCGGGAAAACAAACTGTTTGCTAAAACCGAAAAATGTGTGTTTGGGGTACAGGAGATACCATTTTTGGGTCAAATCCTCACCCCTCATGAATTCCGCATGGACCCCGCCAAGGTCCAGGCTGTGGCGGAATGGGTCCAACCTGCCTCCCTGAAGGCGTTACAGTGTTTCTTGGGGTTCGCTAATTATTACAGGAGATTTATTGCTAACTTCTCGGTCATCGCTAAGCCTCTTACGGACCTCACTCGCAAAGGTGCTGATCTCCTCCACTGGCCTCCTGAGGCTGTCCAGGCTTTTGAGGTCCTTAAGAAGTGCTTTATCTTGGCCCCGGTGCTGGTTCAGCCCAACCAAATGGAGCCATTTATCGTGGAAGTTGACGCATCCGAGGTGGGAGTGAGGGCTGTCTTGTCCCAGGGTACCAGGTCCCTCACCCATCTCCGTCCCTGTGCCTACTTCTCCAGGAAGTTTTCGCCCACTGAGAGTAACTATGATATTGGCAACCGCGAACTCTTAGCCATTAAATGGGCATTTGAAGAGTGGCGCCACTTCCTGGAGGGGGCTAGGCACCAGGTAACGGTCCTTACCAATCACAAGAATCTGGTTTTCCTAGAATCTGCCCGGAGGCTAAACCCGAGACAAGCTCGATGGGCGCTATTTTTTACCAGATTCAACTTTTTGGTTACCTATAGGGCTGGGTCTAAAAATATTAAGGCCGATGCTCTGTCGCGTAGCTTCATGGCCAACCCTCCTTCGGAGGAAGATCCTGCTTGTATTTTGCCCTGGTATAATCATTTCTTCTATTGATTCTGATTTAGTCTCTGAAATTGCGGCCGATCAAAGTTCAGCTCCCGGGAACCTTCCTGAGGACAAGCTGTTTGTTCCCCTGCAATTCCGGCTAAGGGTACTTAGGGAGAATCATGACTCCGCACTATCTGGTCATCCAGGCGTCCTGGGTACCAAACACCTCATTGCCAGAAACTATTGGTTAAAGACGTTAAGGCCTACGTCGCCACTTGTGAGGTTTGTGCTAGGTCCAAGACGCCCAGGTCCCGACCAGCGGGCTTACTACGTTCTTTGCCCATTCCCCAGAGACCTTGGACCCATATCTCCATGGATTTTATCACCGATTTGCCTCCATCTCAAGGCAAGTCGGTGGTGTGGGTTGTAGTAGACCGCTTCAGTAAGATGTGCCACTTTGTGCCCCTCAAGAAACTACCCAATGCCAAGACGTTAGCTACCTTGTTTGTCAAACACATCCTGCGTCTCCATGGGGTCCCTGTCAATATTGTTTCGGACAGAGGGGTACAATTTGTTTCATTGTTTTGGAGAGCCTTCTGTAAAAAGTTGGAGATTGATCTGTCCTTCTCCTCTGCCTTCCTTCCTGAAACTAATGGCCAAACGGAGAGGACTAATCAATCTCTAGAACAATATTTAAGGTGTTTTATCTCTGACTGTCAATATGATTGGGTCTCTTTCATTCCCCTCGCCGAATTTTCCCTTAATAACTGGGTCAGTAACTCGTCAGGTGTCTCCCCCTTTTTCTGTAATTTTGGGTTTAATCCACGGTTCTCCTCCGTTTCACCTGGTATTTCCAACAATCCCGAGGTAGAGGTCGTTCATCGGGAACTGTGCACAGTCTGGGCCCAGGTTCAGAAGAACCTAGAGGCGTCCCAGAGCGTACAAAAAACTCAGGCTGATAGAAGACGTTCTGCTAACCCCTTGTTTATGGTCGGGGATCTGGTGTGGTTATCGTCTAGGAACTTGCGCCTTAAGGTCCCGTCCAAGAAGTTTGCTCCCCGGTTTATTGGGCCGTATAAGGTCATTGAAGTCCTCAATCCTGTCTCCTTCCATCTGGAGTTGCCCCCATCTTTTCGAATACACGACGTGTTTCATGCCTCCCTCCTTAAACGCTGCTCCCCGTCCTTGGCTCCCTCGAGGAAACCTCCTGTTCCCGTTCTCACCCCTGAGGGGGTGAAATTCGAGGTGGCCAAGATTGTGGACAGCAAGATGGTCCAAGGCTCCCTCCAGTACCTGGTCCATTGGAGAGGATACGGGCCTGAGGAGAGGACTTGGGTACCTGCCCGGGATGTTCACGCTGGTTTATTGGTCAGGAAGTTCCACCTTCGTTTCCCCAATAAACCAGGTCCACTTAGAAAGGGTCCGGTGGCCCCTCATAAAAGGGGGGGGGGTACTGTAAAGGATCTGCCAGGCACAACTTCTGTGTATACGCCCATAGGTAATCAGTCTGCACCTGAGTCTATGTCTCTGAGACTGATTCCATCTTCCACCACTCAGGATGGCAGGCTTAGGAGTGGGAGAGCCTATCGCAGCCTGGCCAGACGGAGCTAGCTCCCGCCCTCTGTCTATTTATACCTGCCTTTCCTGTTCCTTCTTTGATTGTGATTCTTCTCGTGTGGTTTCCTGGCCCAGCTACAGCTTCTACTATTTGATCCTGCTCCATACTGACCGTGGCTTACTGACTACTCTCCTGCTCTGCGTTTGGTACCGCGTTCACTCCTGGTTTGACTCGGCTCGTTCACCACGCTTG
Source organism: Rhinoderma darwinii (assembly GCF_050947455.1). NCBI lineage: Eukaryota > Metazoa > Chordata > Amphibia > Anura > Rhinodermatidae > Rhinoderma > Rhinoderma darwinii. The sequence goes on from NC_134688.1 coordinate 452,185,759, forward strand.
TTGCTCACGGTGTTGCCGTGGGCAACTGCCCCATTTCCCTTAGCTTTGTGTACCCTTGTCTGTTTGTCTTGTGCACTTACTGAGCGTAGGGACCGCCGCCCAGGTGTACACCGTCGCCTAGGGCGGGTCGTTGCAAGTAGGCAGGGACAGAGTGGTGGGTAGATTAGGGCTCACTTGTCCGTTTCCCTACCCCCTTTCATTACAGAACAGTTCACATATCCTTTAAGCTATAACTACAAGAAATGTACCAAAGCCATTTTAGGTCAATATAGTTGAGTTCTTGACCTAACAGGGTCCTGAAGTGTGTTGTTCATTAGGTTCACAGACTCTTCAGTCCTCCCCTTGTAAAAGTCTTTTTGATGTGATTAGGAGAATTGAGCGCTGTTACCGCTGATAGATAAGGTCATGTTTTGACAAATTTGTTATTTGCCTTCGATATGTCAGATGGGAACATATTTTTAACTTCACTTACTCCCAAAAAGACGCAGGTCTGTGACATTACTCAGAAAAAGACAGGTGTTCTCAAATTGCAGTAGGAAACATTTTTACAGTTTCAAATTAAATCATTTATCATCTAATTATATATTATTATCCTTCATAACTTTGAAATTAGATAAAGAACACAGATGGAACAGAATTTTAAGAAGCCAAACTAATTACATATTATGGCTTTGTTCTTAATATTTATAAAATTAAAGGTGATATTCACAGCCAAATGATAAAATTCACTATCAACATAGACTGATCATATAGAAATCCATCAGCAATAAACTGAAAAAACATCAGTCCACTGACAATAGAGTGATCATACAGCAGTCCACTAACAATAGAGTGATCATACAGCAGTTCACCAACAATAGAGTGATCATACAGCAGTCCACCAACAATAGAGGGATCATACAGCAGTCCACCAACAATAGAGTGACCATACAGTAGTCTACCAACAATAAAGTGATCATACAGCAGTCCACCAACAATAGAGGGATCATACAGCAGTCCACCCACAATAGAGGGATCATACAGCAGTCCACCCACAATAGAGTGATCATACAGCAGTCCAATAACAATAGACTGATCATACAGCAGTCTACCGACAAAAGAGTGGTCATACAGCAGTTCACCCACAATAAACTGATTATACAGCAGTCCACCAACAATAGAGTGATCATACAGCAGTCCACCAACAATAGAGGGATCATACAGCAGTTCACCAACAATAGAGGGATCATACAGCAGTCCACCAACAATAGAGGGATCATGCAGCAGTATCACCAACAATAAAGTGATCATACAGCAGTCCACCAACAATAGAGTGATCATACAGCAGTCCACCAACAATAGAGGGTTCATACAGCAGTCCACCAACAATAGAGGATCGTATAGCAGTCCACCGACAATAGAGTGATCATACAGCAGTCAACTAACAATAGACTGATCATACAGCAGTCCACCGACAAAAGAGTGGTCATACAGCAGTTCACCAACAATAAACTGATTATACAGCAGTCCACCAACAATAGAGTAATCATACAGCAGTCCACCAACAATAGAGGGATCATACAGCAGTCCACCAACAATAGAGTGGTCATACAGCAGCCCACCAACAATAAAGTGATCATACAGCAGTCCACCAGCAATAGAGTGATCATACAGCAGCCCACCAACAATAAAGTGCTCTTACAGCAGTCCACCAACAATAGACTGATCATACAGCAGCCCACCAACAATAAAGTGATCATACAGCAGTCCACCAGCAATAGAGTGATCATACAGCAGCCCACCAACAATAAAGTGATCTTACAGCAGTCCACCAACAATAGACTGATCATACAGCAGTCCACCAACAATTAACTGTTTATGCAGCAGTCCATCAACAATAGAGGGATCATACAGCAGTATCACCAACAATAGAGTGATCATACAGCAGTCCACTGACAATAGAGTGATCATACAGCAGTCCACCAACAACAGAGGGTTCATACAACAGTCCACCAACAATAGAGGGATCATACAGCAGTCCACTCACAGTAGAGGATCGTATAGCAGTCCACCGACAATAGAGTGATCATACAGCAGTCCACTAACAATAGACTGATCATACAGCAGTCCACCGACAAAAGAGTGGTCATACAGCAGTTCACCAACAATAAACTGATTATACAGCAGTCCACCAACAATAGAGTGATCATACAGCAGTCCACCAACAATAGAGTGATCATACAGCAGTCCACCAACAATAGAGGGATCATACAGCAGTCCACCACCAATAGAGTGATCATACAGCAGTCCACCGACAAGAGTGGTCATACAGCAGTCCACCAACAATAGACTGATCATACAGCAGTCCACCAACAATAGACTGATCATACAGCAGTCCACCAGCAATAGAGTGATCATACAGCAGCCCACCAACAATAAAGTGATCTTACAGCAGTCCACCAACAATAGACTGATCATGTAGCAGTCCACCAACAATAAACTGTTTATGCAGCAGTCCATCAACAATAGTGTGGCCATAAAGCAGTCCAACAACATCATAACATTCACCTTTTTGGATAAAATATTGGAAGCCGAAAGCTTTGCCAAACATACAATGGAACACATTTTCTAACACTGTCTAAATTTTAGAAGAAAAAGTGTAAAGTTAGACCAGGCTGTCAGAAGATGCTCCATTTTTTAAAGTGTTACATGCTGCATGATAAATTAGGTGCATCTAGGTGTTAGACTCTTTTCCATATACCACCCCTTGGCTTGGCTTATGCCAGTTCTTTTGCGCCCAAATTTTGACACACAGCGTTGCATTTTAAGTCACGAGTCTTTCTACTAGATCACGACCCCGTCCTGCTAAGCCACAATCCCTTGTCGAGTGATTAATAAATGTGGCGCACAGGATGTACTCCTGAATACTGGCGCAGTTTGAATAGTTAATCTGTTTCAATTAATTTCCTCATCACAGAAGATTTGCCATCTGCCACAACTTTTTTAGTGTGGAGGGTGTTTACTATTACTGTGGGAGTTTATTCCGTTTCTAAAACATAAAGAGACAAGAGTTTGGTTACATGCCGCCATTAGGCAAAATGTAATTCATCTGCTGTCTGGTGATTGGGATTGTGCTGGGACTTTATGCTGGTAGTGTGGAAAAAGAGCTGCATAATTTACGGTCTGAACTCTATGCTGTATGCACTGCTACAGTAATCCTAAACTATGTAAGAACATTTCAAGTAAAATATAATTTCACTTATGGTATTCCGGGTATTTTTTCCTTTTCTTCTGTGAGAACAGTTTTTTTTTTAGAAGGGAAAAAAACAATAATCACAAAACTTTTCTGTAATAATATCTTATTCCTAAACACAGGTTTATTTTATCTTTCTGTGCAATTTATGGCAACAAGGTCACTGCTTTCATCTTCCAACCAGTTTTAGAATAATGAGAGCGCTAATTATTTTGTGTCACCATAGGCAACGCTTCTATTTCTATTTGTGCTATGTTTTATAGATCTCCCCTTGCGTGTACTGCTTTATATTGGAGGTTATTGTCAGTCATGGCTACATCAATAATGATTGACACCGGACTAAACACCAAAGCCATTTGATTGTGAAGAGAATTTTGCACTTATTAACAGTATCAGGAAATCTCTGGAAAGAGATAAAAGATAATTTTGAACAACAAATGGCATCGAGGAGGTTTAGTCTCTGTTCACACAAGTGTCATGGCATCACGGATCCAAGTGGAGACCGCTATTGACTTGACTACTGCAAGAATAGCATTGCATGCTTCGCTACTCTTGCCATTTAAAGTGACAGAAACCCCGATAGAACTCCAAATGGAGTGGCATAGCTAGGGTTCCCCCCAGCCCAGTAAATCTTTAGCCCTGACAGTATTGACAGCAGGTGTCCGTAATTTTGGAAACTCCTCCTTTGCCAGTCCAGTCCAGCTCTAAGAACGTCAGTAGAATCAGACCTAGGCCACATGCGGGATTGGCGCCAGAGGGAATGGTCATATAGTAATAGTAGTATGAGACATATTATGGCACTTTAAGGATACGTTCACACTCGGCAGATTTATTGCAGAAATTTCTGCGACTGAAAATAAGTTTCATTCATCTCTATGGGGTTGTTTCTGGAGCAGGTGCATAGATTTCTGCAATCCCCATTCAGATGAGAGGAACTCATTTTCAGTTGCAGAAAGTTCTGCAACAAATCTACCGCATGTGAACTTAACCTTACACTTACCCTCTGTTTGCTCACCAATACACTGCCCTGCCCTATAAGAATATGTACACGTTGGGGGGAAATAGCTGCAGACTTTCTGCAACGGATTTAATTGCGGAAAGTCTGCAGCCAGAGGCGTAATTTGATACTCCGGGCCCCAATGCAAAATCTATAAGAGGGCCCCCACCTACCATGTATCAGTTAGGGCAGATTCACACGAGCGTTGCGTTTTTGCGCGCGCAAACAACGCGGCGTTTTGCGTGCGCAAAAACCATTTGACAGCTGCGTGTGTCATCCGTGTCTGATGCGCGGCTGCGTGATTTTCGCGCAGCCGCCATCATAGAGATGAGGCTAGTCGACGGCCGTCACTGTCCAAGGTGCTGAAAGAGCTAACTCTTTCAGCACCCTCGACAGTGAATGCCGAACACAATATCGCAAAACCTGTAGAAAAAAAAGAAAAAGTTCGTACTTACCGAGAACTTCCCGGCCGTTGCCTTGGTGACGCGTCCTTGGTGACGCGCCTCTCTTGACATCGGGCCCCACCTCCCTGGATGACGCGCCAGTCCATGTGACCGCTGCAGCCTGTGCTTGGCCTGTGATTGGCTGGAGCTGACACTTGGACTTAATTGTCATCCCGGGAGGTCAGACTGGAGGAAGAAGCCGGGAGTTAGCGGTAAGTCAGAACTTCGTTTTTTTTTCTACAGGTTCATGTATTTTGGGATCGGAAGTCACGGTCCATGGTGCTGAAACAGTTTAACTCTTTCAGCACCATGGACAGTGACTATCTCCTGACGTCGCGTACCGATAATTTTTTTGCCGGGATCGGCCAAAACGAGTTTGGCCGAACCCGGTGAAGTTCGGTACGCTTGTCCGGCTTCGCTCATCGCAAAGACACTCCGTTTGGATGTTCGGAAACAGAAAAGCACGTGGTGCTTTTCGGTTTTCATTCATCCTTTTCACTGCTGTTGCGCGAATCACGCTCGTCCCACGGAAGTGCTTCCGTGTGGTGCGCGTGATTTTCACGCACCCATTGACTTCAATGGGTGCGTGATGCGCGAAATACGCAGAGTTATTGAACCTGTCGCGCTTTTTGCGCAGCAGACAAACGCTGCGCAAAAAGCACGGACTGTCTGTACTGCCCCATAGACTTGTATTGGTCCATGCGTGCCGCGTGAAAACCACGCGGCCCGCACGGACCGAATACACGCTCGTGTGAATCCCCCCTTATATTACTGGTGTCTTCTTATGCGGCAGAGGGGCTTTTGAGCCCCCTCAGGCCCCAGAGCCCGACTGCTACCTCTGAATCCCCTATAGCTACGCCCCTGTCCGCAGTGTATGAGGGCACGTTCAGACGTGGCGGAATTTTTCCGCTGCAAATGTTGGTGCAGATTTGGGGCAATTACGCATCGAATCTGCAGCAACATTTGCATATTTGACAGGTAATTCTGACGTTGCAGAAAACACAGCGAACTTGCCACAGATTTCAGTTTTTGCATTGCAAAGGCTGAAATACGCAGTGAAATTCCACTTCTTCTCCGCAACAGACAGTGAATGCTGAAGACTGAAAATTCCGCACCACAGTCTATGGTCCGCAGCGGAGTTTTCCGCAATGTCTGAACTAACTTGCTTAAAAATGTATTGAAACAAATGTAAAAAACGGCCGCTGGAGAATTCCACTGCGGACTGTCCGCAGCGGAATTTCACAGCAATTCCGCCGTGTCTGAATGTGCCCTTACAGTAGCAGCAAAGTGGATAAGATTGAGCATTCAGCTCAATGGGAAGGTAAAACCTGCAATAAATAGCAAATGTTGCGATTTTTGTGGCAAAAAGCTGCAATTTTGAGGCAAAAATCACAAATCTGAAAAATAACCTCTGTTTGTTTACATTTTTTTTAAAAATGCCTGTACTTACCCCCATGACATCACCATAGTGGCGGATCCTTGTTCTCCCGACTGTTCTCTGTGCAGCTTCGTCTCCCATGTGACTGCTGCAGCAATTCATAGGCTGTAAAGGTCACATGGGCTTCAGCGTCATCACAGGCGCCCGAACTGCACGGAGACCAGAGGGACGCGTCACTATGGTCACTCCAGTGTAGTTGAGTATTGGCTTTTTTTTCCTGTTCCGCTTTCTGCAGTCGCAATTCCAGACGAAAATCTGCAGCACAATTTGGTGCGGTCTTTCGGCCAGAATTCCCTGCAGGTTCTAGGTCGGATACGCTGTGTACTTTTACACAGCGTATCCGACCTTTATGAACATACCAAATCGCATATTTCTTGCAGATTTTTGGACTAAAACCAGAATAGGATCCAGGAGAGTAGACCTATTAGTCCTTCCTTTCTATATTTCTTCTGTTTAGGTTCCGTTTGCGGTTTTGGCTTAAAAAATACATGCATATTCTGCACTGTCTGAATGAGGCCTAAGGGTTTATTCAGACTAACGTGTATGCAGTCCATGTGAAGGCCATTTTTTTAGCGGTTGTCACGCGGCTGCATGTATTTTTATGAGACTGTTCACACGGCTGTTGTTTTAATGGACGGTGTGAAGGGCCCGTGAAAAAATAGGACATGTCCTATTTTTGTCCGTTTTCAGGGATCCCTTTATAGACTAAAGTCTATGAGGGAACTGTGAAAACGGGTCCCGCAGGGATGCGACTCGGACGTGAAATACGCCCGTTTTTCACTTCCGAGTTTACACTCGCTCGTCTGAATAAGCCCTAAGGGTGCAGTCACATGCGACAGATTTTGTTGTAGAAATTTCTGCGAATTAAAATTATTTCTATTAATGTGGTTTTTTTTGCAGCAGGAGAATGGATTTATACAAGTTTCAATCATATGAATGGAATGGATATTCAGTCGCAGAAATTTCTGCAACAAAATCTGCCACGTGTAAATTCACCCTAAGTTCACACGTGGAAAATGTATAAACTACATCTAAACTACATCTAAACTACAGATTTTTTCACTGTGGAATCTTGGATCAATACAAACTAAATGCTGGCACTTACGCAATGCATTGTGTCTATTACTGGACCAAAAGGTGCCATTCAAAATACCTCTCACATTTGTGATGTTCCTGCAGTCATGGTAATGGTAATGGTTGGCACATTCAAGCTCAGTGCATTTACAATAACTCAAGGTGAAAAGTTTTTTTCTTATTCAAGTCCTTTTGCTGCAGTATTCTTTCTTAGTTTAGTATAGAATGCTATGGTAACTACTGCGGTACAAAACAAGATTGGTACAGACAACAGATTATCTTCAGAAGACAATGGAGGAGATTTATTAATACTCTCTTAATTATAGACTGTATAAACTAGACCATACAAGCAGAAACTGCGCCAAATTTATCACATACTGTATGACAAATTTGGCGCGCATAAATAGACAGAGGGCGGGAGCTAGCTCCGTCTGGCCAGGCTGCGATAGGCTCTCCCACTCCTAAGCCTGCCATCCTGAGTGGTGGAAGATGGAGTCAGTCTCAGAGACATAGACTCAGGTGCAGACTGATTACCTATGGGCGTATACACAGAAGTTGTGCCTGGCAGATCCTTTACATATACACTCATAGTTATGAGTTTGTTGTATTCATGGGGAGAGCGCTATCCCTTCTCTCCCCGTCCCCTCACCAATGACTTTTAGCCACTTATGCACAGTTCTGTACATGACTGACAATCATTGATGAGGGGGTGGAGGGCATGAAGCTCATAAATCCAGTTCACTCATAATTTTGGGCTCTCTATATTCTTTCTTATTGACTCTTAACCAAACGGCACAATATTTTTTTCTTGTTATTTGTTATAATAGCCTAGAAGAGCTGGTATTATTGTATGTTGTTCTTAACCCCTTCCCGCCGCAGCCATTTTTCGGATTTTCACTTTCATTTTTTCCTCCCCACCTTCCAAAAGCAATAAGTTTTCAATTTTTCTATCAATATTGCCGTATGAGGGCTTGTTTTTTGCAGGAGGAGTTTTAGATATTCCTGGCACCATTTATTGTACCATATAATGTAGTGGGAAACCGGACAAAAATATTTGTGGGGTGGAATAGAAAAAAAAACAGCGATTCCTCAATCTTTTGGGGGGTTCTGTTTTTAGTGGTGACCGTACGGTAAAAACGGCATGTTACTGAGGGTCAATACGATTATAGTGATACCTAATTGATATCGTTTTTTTTATCTTTTACTATTTTTACAAGGAAAAAACTAATTGTTAAAAATAAAATTTGCGTTTTATCGCCATATTCTGAGAGCCATAACTGTTTTATTTTTCTGTCGATTGAGCGATATGAGGGCTTATTTTTTACGAGGTGAGCTGTAGTATCTATTGGTCCAATTTTGGGGTACATGAGTCTTCTTGATCACTTTTTATTGCATTTTTTGTGGGAGTTGAAGTGACCAAAAAACGGCGATTCCGGCAGTTTTAATATTTAATTTTTTACGGCGTTCACCGTGCGGACTAAATAATGATTTATTGTAATAGTTCGGACTTTTACGGATGCAGCGATACAAGTTATGATAATTTTCTTACATTTTTTTTACATTGTGTTTGAGAAAAAAATGGAAAAGGTTTTTTTTTTAACTTAATTATTTTTTTTCATTTATTAACAAAACTTTATTTTACTGTTTTTTACTTGTCCCCCTGGGGGACATGAACCAGCGATCGCTTGCATGACATACTGCAATACTAATGTATTGCAGTATATCGTGATACTGAAACTCTCCCATAATATAACAATTCTGGAGTATCCTTTCATAGAACTTTGTTGTGCCGTTCCTCTGTTATTCCTTTTAGAAGTTTGTGAATAAATTGACAACTGGGTGTTACCAGTTCAGGTGTGTGTGTCATTACACAGTCTCACATTGTCCAATCAGTGCTCAGTTTCAAACTGTGTCGGGACACACCCCTATGGCAAGGAGAATGGTAACACACAGTTGTCAATTTTTTCAAAATGTTCAGGAGGAATAAGAGAGGAACGTCGCAACGCAGAGTTCTAAGAAAAGATGCTCCAGAATTGTTATTTCATGGGGAATACAAGTATTTACTAAAACAGACATGTCAGGAGAGGTGACAGGTGACAGGTCCTCTATAAATGCAAAGCCACATTCTGATGACAGAACAACTTTAAAAAAGAGTTAAAGTAGTAATGTTGGGGAGACACAGAGAGGCTTTTCTGACAGGAGGCCTTTAATTTCTAATATAGAAGCTAGCAGGTGCTACTGTATCTGGTGAAAGGTGGAGTAGATGTGGCCATGTGATCCTTCTCGACCAGTCAAGAGGAACATAGTAATTAACTCTGGGGGTCTATTCACTAAAGGCCATATTACACTGGCCAGTTTTGGCCGATGCAGCGAGCACTGATCAACGAGACAGCTAGTATGGGGATGATCACTCGTTACCCCGATCGCTCGTCCCCATACATTATTATCATATTGGCAGCACGTCTCGCTGTTTACACAGGGAGATGTGCTGCCGACAACGATAATCTTTAGTTAATTTAAAACTAGACGATCAGCAGATGAACAAACGTTTGCTCGTTTATCTGCTGATCGCTGCCCTTTATACAGGGCAATTTTCGGCAACGAACGTTCTATCAATGATCGTTTGCCCGATAATAGCCCAGTGTAAAATCCCCTTAAGTGCAGTAGCACCCGCTGGCTTGTTTTAAATGGAGCATCTAATAAATTAGTATTTTTTAAATCAAGGCTTCTTTCTTGCACCCTTTACCTGATTACAGTGTCCTAATTTATTATCTAATCCCAGAGAGCTAACATTGCAATGAAGTCAGCCGCAACAGTCTATGATATTACAGACCGGATATACTGTAAAAACAGTAAGGTTAAACTTGCTGGTGACTTTGTAGGTCTACGTCTATTCTAAAAGCATTTTCCAATTTCAGTAAATTAATGTAATTGTTAAATGTTATACAATTTTCCAATTTACTTTCCATTTTACTTTCTTTACTAATTCCTCATGGTTTTAACCCCTTAGTGACCAGCCCATTTTAGGCCCTAATGACCAAACTATTTTATTTGTTTTTCTATTGTCGCATTCAAAGAGCTATAACTTTTTTATTTTTTCGTCTACATAGCTGTATGAGGAACTTGTTTTTTGTAGGATTAGTTGTACTTTTTAATAGCACCATTTTTGGGTACATATAATTTTTTTATTAACTTTTATTAACTTTTTTTGGGGGGATTATAAAAAAACCCTGAAATTCCGCAATTGTTCTATGCGTTTTTAAATTGACGCCGTTCACTATGCGACGTAAATAACATGTTACCTTTATTCTCTGGGTCGGTACGATTACGGCGATGCCACATATGTGGAGGTTTTTATGTTTTACGACTTTTGCACAATAAAAAAACTTTTGAACTCAAATTATTTGTTTTTGCATCGTCTCTTTCCAAGAGCCGTAACTTTTTTATTTTTCCATCAATGTAGTGATTTTTTGGGCTTGTTTTCTGCGGGACGAGACGTAGTTTTGATTGGTACTGTTTTGGGGTGCATGGTCTTATTGATTCAGTTTTATTATGACTTTTTTGGGGGGCAATGGAAAAAAATAGCATTTTCGCCATCGTTTTTTGCGTTTTTTTTTACGGTGTTCACCTTGCGGTTTAAATTACATATTAACTTTATTAATGGAGTCATTACGGTCGCGGCGATACAATATATGTGTACTTTTTTTATTTTTTACACTTATGGAAAAAAATGTTTTTTTGTTTTTTTTACTGTAACTTTTATTATTAATCTTAATTTCATATTTATTATTTATTTCATTAGTCCCACTAGGGGACTTTACTGTGCGATCTTCAGATCGCTGATATAATGCTCTGGTATACTTCGTATACCAGAGCATTATTGCCTGTCAGTGTAAATCTGACAGGCAATCTGTTAGGACGTGCCTCCGGCGCGTCCTAACAGGCATATGTCCAGGGCAGACCTGGGGGCTTTTATCAGTCCCCCGGCTGCCATGACACCCCATCGGAGACCCGCGATTGCCTTCGCGGGCCGCCGATGGGTGACAGAGGGAGCGCACTCCCTCTGTAAACAAAGTTAAATGCCGCGGTCGCTATTGACGGCGGCATTTAACGGGTTAAACGGCCGCGATCGAAGTAAACTTCGATCGCGGGCGTTGGAGCAGGAGCTCAGCTGTCATCAGACAGCTGAGCCCCGGCTCCAGCCTGCACGGGAGACCCGTGCAGGACTTACACTAAGCGAACGTGAAAAGGCGTCAGCCTAGCCTAATGCCCCTTAGTGACCAACGTAAAAAGGCGTATTGGTGGTCACTAAGGGGTTAAAGACTTCTGCTTGTTGTCATTCAGTAGGAACATTCATTGTTTACTTCCAGTGGATAAAATTCTGTCCATGGTCATGTGATGAACACAGGTGCACGGCTCGTTACAGTTACAGTGTATCAGAGTTGTGTCTTGTAACGAGCTGTGCACCTATGTGTGATGGATGGTCCTTTGCTCACATTCTCTGTATTAAATTGGATTATGAATTATCGAGCAGGATGCCGGATTATGCAGAGATGTAATTCCTACTCTATGTTAGGGATCTGCCAGGTACTTCATCTAGCTATTCTCCTGGGATTAATCAATCCACACCTGAGGCCAGACCTGTTCGACTGACACCATCTCCCACCAACCAGGGTGGCAGGCTCAGGAGTGGGAGAGCCTATCGCGGCCTGGTCTGTCGGAGTTAGCTCCGCCCCCTGCCCTTTATTACCTGCCCTGTGCTCTCCCTCAGTGCTTGTAATTCTTTTGGATTCCTGGCCGCACTGCTGCTTGCTCCAGCCTGCTTCTGCCGTGCTTCTGCCTTGCTGCAGTTCTGCTTGACCTGCTTTGCTTTGCCCCTGGCTTGCTTCTGTCTCCGTGCCTGCTCGGGTGTACTCACTTCGTCCTGGTCCTGACTGTTCGTTCGCCGCCCCGTTTCCTCGTGGCGTTCCGTGGCTACTGCCCCTTCCCTTGCGTGTCCCCTGTTTGTCTTCCTGTGCACTTAGCCAGCGTAGGGACCGCCGCCCAGTTGTACCTCGTCGCCTAGGGCGAGTCGTTGCAAGTAGGCAGGGACAGGGCGGTGGGTAGATTAGGGCTCACTTTCCCTTCACCTCCTTCCTGCCATTACATAATTACAAGCCCTTACCTAGTCTACCATTTCTCCTACGCTGACGCTATCATGGACCCCCTTGAGACCCTGACCCAGCAGATGCAGGGCCTCTCCCTACAGGTCCAGGCCCTGGCCCAAAGGGTCAATCAGGGTGACGCTGCTTTAGTAGTACCCCTCACCTCACCTCTAGAACCCGACCTCAAGCTACCTGACCGGTTTTCAGGGGACCGTAAGACGTTTCTCTCCTTCCGGGAGAGTTGCAGACTGTATTTCCGCCTAAAGCCCCACTCCTCAGGTTCCGAGAACCAGCGGGTGGGTATCATCATATCCCGACTCCAGGAAGGGCCCCAAGAGTGGGCCTTCTCCTTGGCTCCTGACGCCCCTGAACTTTCCTCTGTTGATCGTTTTTTCTCTGCCCTCGGACTCATTTACGACGAGACTGACAGGACTGCTTTAGCCGAGAGTCAGCTGGTGACCTTACGTCAGGGTAGGAGACCGGTTGAGGAATACTGTTCTGATTTTAGGAAGTGGTGCATAGCTTCTCAGTGGAACGATCCGGCCCTAAGGTGCCAGTTTAGGTTAGGATTATCTGACGCCCTGAAGGATCTGCTGGTTAGCTACCCCTCGCCTGACTCCCTTGACCAGGTTATGGCCCTAGCAGTACGACTTGACCGACGTCTCAGGGAACGTCAGCTAGAACGCTTCAGTGTGCTCCCCTCTGACTTTTCTGCGATCCCCCCCGAGGTCCCGTCTCCTCGCCCCTCCACGGAGGACTCGGAGGTACCTATGCAACTCGGGGCCTCCATGTCCCCTCGACAACGTAGGGAGTTTCGCAGAATGAATGGTCTCTGCTTCTACTGTGGGGACGACAAGCATCTACTGAACACCTGTCCCAGGCGCAAGAATAAGAAGCCGGAAAACTTCCGCGCCTAAGTGATCATCGGGGAGGTCACTTGGGCGCACAGGTATTTCCCGTTAATGTGAAACGCAATAAAATTTTGCTTCCCTTTCAGGTCTCGTTTGCTGGCCGGTCTGCCACGGGCAGTGCTTTCGTGGATTCTGGCTCATCTGCTAATATCATGTCTGTGGAATTTGCTATGTCTCTAAAGATGCCTTGTATTGATTTACCTTATCCTATCCCTGTAGTAGGAATCGACTCAACCCCCCTTGCTAATGGTTATTTTACCCAGCATACTCCTGTTTTTGAACTCCTGGTTGGCTCCATGCATTTGGAGCAGTGCTCTGTACTGGTGATGCAGGGATTATCGTCTGATCTGGTATTAGGTCTTCCCTGGTTGCAGCTGCATAATCCCACGTTTGATTGGAATACTGGGGATCTCACCAAATGGGGTAATGAATGTCTTATGTCATGTCTTTCTGTTAACTCTATTTCTCCCCGGGAGGAGGTAAACACGCTTCCTGAGTTTGTTCAGGACTTCGCCGATGTGTTTTCTAAGGAGGCCTCCGAGGTGTTGCCCCCCCATAGAGATTACGATTGCGCTATCGATTTGGTGCCTGGTGCCAAGCTTCCTAAGGGTAGGATATTTAATCTTTCATGTCCTGAACGTGAAGCGATGAGGGTGTATATCCAAGAATGCCTGGCCAAGGGTTTCATTCGCCCCTCGACTTCTCCTGTAGGTGCTGGCTTCTTCTTCGTGGGGAAGAAGGATGGTGGTCTTAGGCCGTGCATTGATTATCGTAACCTGAATAAGGTCACCGTAAGGAACCAGTACCCACTTCCTTTGATTCCGGATCTTTTTAATCAGGTTCAGGGAGCCCAATGGTTTTCTAAGTTCGATCTACGGGGGGCATATAACCTTATCCGCATCAAAGAGGGGGATGAGTGGAAAACTGCGTTCAACACACCCGAGGGGCATTTCGAATACCTGGTCATGCCCTTTGGGTTGTGTAATGCCCCTGCTGTCTTCCAGAATTTTATTAATGAAATCCTGAGAGAGTACCTGGGTAATTTTCTTGTTGTGTACCTTGATGACATACTGGTGTTTTCCAAGGACTGGTCCTCCCACGTGGAGCATGTCAGGAAGGTGCTCCAGGTCCTTCGGGAGAATAATCTGTTTGCTAAGACTGAAAAATGTGTCTTTGGGGTACAGGAGATACCATTTTTAGGGCAAATCCTCACTCCTCATGAATTCCGCACGGACCCTGCCAAGTTTCAAGCTGTGGCGGAATGGGTCCAACCTGCCTCCCTTAAGGCGTTACAGTGTTTTTTAGGGTTCGCCAACTATTACAGGAGATTTATTGCCAACTTCTCGGTCGTCGCTAAGCCTCTTACGGACCTTACCCGCAAGGGTGCCGATGTCCTCCATTGGTCCCCTGAGGCCGTCCAGGCCTTTGAGACTCTCAAGAAGTGCTTTATCTCGGCCCCCGTGCTGATTCAGCCCAACCAAGAGGAGCCATTTATTGTGGAGGTTGACGCTTCCGAGGTGGGAGTGGGGGCCGTCTTGTCCCAGGGTACCAGCTCCCTCACCCATCTCCGCCCCTGTGCTTACTTCTCTAGGAAGTTTTCGCCCACGGAGAGTAACTATGATATTGGCAACCGCGAACTTCTAGCCATTAAATGGGCTTTTGAGGAGTGGCGGCACTTCCTGGAGGGGGCCAGACACCAGGTAACGGTCCTTACGGATCACAAGAATCTGGTTTTCCTAGAATCGGCCCGGAGGCTTAATCCTAGACAAGCTCGGTGGGCACTATTCTTTACCAGATTTAATTTCTTGGTTACCTATAGGGCTGGGTCCAAGAATATTAAGGCTGACGCTCTGTCACGTAGTTTCATGGCCAATCCTCCTTCCGAGAAGGATCCTGCTTGTATTTTACCCCCTGGTATAATCGTCTCTGCCACGGATTCTGATTTAGCTTCTGATATCGCGGCTGATCAGGGTGCAGCTCCCGGGAACGTCCCTGGGGACAAACTGTTTGTTCCCCTGCAATACCGGCTGAGGGTACTCAGGGAAAACCATGACTCCGCTCTATCTGGTCATCCTGGCATCTTGGGCACCAAACACCTCATTACCAGAAACTATTGGTGGCCTGGGTTGCCTAAAGATGTTAGGGCTTACGTCGCCGCTTGTGAGGTTTGCGCTAGGTCCAAAACCCCTAGGTCCCGACCTGCGGGCCTACTACGTTCCTTGCCCATTCCCCAGAGACCTTGGACCCATATCTCCATGGATTTTATCACCGATTTGCCTCCATCTCAGGGCAAGTCGGTGGTGTGGGTGGTAGTCGACCGCTTCAGCAAGATGTGCCACTTTGTGCCCCTTAAGAAGCTACCTAACGCCAAGACGTTAGCTTCTTTGTTTGTGAAACACATCCTGCGTCTCCATGGGGCCCCAGTCAATATCGTTTCTGACAGAGGGGTACAATTTGTTTCCTTATTTTGGAGAGCTTTTTGTAAAAAGTTGGAGATTGATCTGTCCTTCTCCTCCGCCTTCCATCCCGAAACTAATGGCCAAACGGAAAGGACCAACCAATCCCTGGAACAATATTTAAGGTGTTTCATCTCTGACTGTCAATTCGATTGGGTCTCATTCCTTCCCCTTGCTGAATTTTCCCTGAATAACCGGGTCAGTAACTCGTCAGGGGTCTCCCCGTTTTTCTGTAATTTCGGGTTTAACCCAAGGTTCTCCTCCGTCTCCCCTGGTTGTTCCAATAATCCTGAGGTAGAGGAGGTTCATCGGGAACTGTGCACTGTCTGGGCCCAGGTTCAGAAGAACCTAGAGGCGTCCCAGAGCGCACAAAAGATTCAGGCGGATAGTAGACGTTCTGCTAACCCCCGGTTTGTCGTCGGGGATTTGGTCTGGTTGTCGTCCAGGAACTTGCGCCTTAAGGTCCCGTCCAGGAAGTTTGCTCCCCGATTTATTGGACCTTATAAGATCATTGAAGTCCTCAACCCTGTATCCTTCCGTCTGGAGCTCCCCCCATCCTTTCGCATACATGACGTCTTCCATGCCTCCCTCCTTAAACGCTGCTCCCCGTCCTGGTCCCCCTCGAGGAAACCTCCTGTTCCCGTTCTCACCCCTGAGGGGGTGGAATTCGAGGTGGCCAAGATTATGGACAGTAGGATGGTCCAGGGCTCCCTCCAGTACCTGGTCCATTGGAGAGGATACGGGCCGGAGGAGAGGACTTGGGTACCTGCCCGTGATGTTCACGCTGGGGTATTGATCAGGAGGTTCCACCTCCTCTTCCCCACTAAACCGGGTCCCCTTAGTAAGGGTCCGGTGGCCCCTCATAAAAGGGGGAGTACTGTTAGGGATCTGCCAGGTACTTCATCTAGCTATTCTCCTGGGATTAATCAATCCACACCTGAGGCCAGACCTGTTCGACTGACACCATCTCCCACCAACCAGGGTGGCAGGCTCAGGAGTGGGAGAGCCTATCGCGGCCTGGTCTGTCGGAGTTAGCTCCGCCCCCTGCCCTTTATTACCTGCCCTGTGCTCTCCCTCAGTGCTTGTAATTCTTTTGGATTCCTGGCCCCACTGCTGCTTGCTCCAGCCTGCTTCTGCCGTGCTTCTGCCTTGCTGCAGTTCTGCTTGACCTGCTTTGCTTTGCCCCTGGCTTGCTTCTGTCTCCGTGCCCGCTCGGGTGTACTCACTTCGTCCTGGTCCTGACTGTTCGTTCGCCGCCCCGTTTCCTCGTGGCGTTCCGTGGCTACTGCCCCTTCCCTTGCGTGTCCCCTGTTTGTCTTCCTGTGCACTTAGCCAGCGTAGGGACCGCCGCCCAGTTGTACCTCGTCGCCTAGGGCGAGTCGTTGCAAGTAGGCAGGGACAGGGCGGTGGGTAGATTAGGGCTCACTTTCCCTTCACCTCCTTCCTGCCATTACACTCTACCTGCAAAGACCTTCTCCCCCTGTTTTCAAGATATATATGTATATATATAAACGAAAGAAATCCCACAGCACTCCGAAGGTTCCAAAAATCATATAAATGAAAGGAACAACAGACACTCCTCAGACCGAAAAAAAAAGGTTTATTTTCCCTGTCTCCATTGTATCAACTGCCGTCTTATGCACAAGGGGAATGTCTTTGTACACCCATGCACACATAGAGAACACAAGATGAAACAATTCCTTACATGTGACTCTGACTGGGTAGTATATGTCTTGTGGTGCCCATGTTCACTTTTATATGTCGGTGAGACTTCCTGTGATTTCAAGACTCGCTTGAATAATCACAGATACTCCATACGTAAGAAAAAAATGTGATTTACCGGTAGCAAAACACTTCGCAGATCTGGGACATACAGAAAATGATCTTAGATTCATGATATTGGAACAAATCCCCAGTCCGAATAGGGGGGGCAATAGGTCCACACTATTAGGCTGGATTCACACAAACGTGGCGTTTTTGCGGACGCAAAAATGCGGCGCTTTGCGCGCGCAAAAATCACTTGCCAGCTCCGTGTGTCATCCGTGTCTGATGCGCGGCTGCGTGATTTTCGCGCAGCCACCATCATAGAGATGATTCTAGCCGACGTCAGTCACTGTCCAAGGTGCTGAAAGAGTTAACTGATCGGCAGTAACTCTTTCAGCACCCTCGACAGTGAATTCCGATCACCATATCTAGCAACCTGTTAAAAAAAAAAAAGAGGTTCGTACTTACCGAGAACTTCCGGGCCGTTGCCATGGTAACACGTCCTTGGTGACGCGCCTCTCTTGACATCTGGCCCCACCTCCCTGGATGACGCGGCAGTCCATGTGACCGCTGCAGCCTGTGCTTGGCCTGTGATTGGCTGCAGCTGTCACAGACTGAATTGTCATCCCGGGAGGTCAGACTGGAGTAAGAAGCCGGGAGTTATCGGTAAGTCAGAACTTTTTTTTTTTTAACTCGTTCATGTATATTGGGATCGGAAGTCACTGTCCATGGTGCTGAAACAGTTTAACTCTTTCTGCACCCTGCACAGTGACTATATCCGGACGTCGCGTACCGGAATTTTTTTTCGGTTGTCCGGGTTCGCTCTTCTCAAAGACACTCCGTTTGGATGTTTGTAAATAGAAAAGCACGTGGTGCTTTTCTGTTTACATTCATCCTTTTGACAGCTCTTGCGCGAATCACGCAGTTCGCACGGAAGTGCTTCCGTGCGGCATGCGTGGTTTTCACGCACCCATTGACTTCAATGGGTGTGTGATGCGTGCAAAACGCCCAAAGAACGGACATGTCGTGACTTTTTTTCAGCGGACTCACGCTGAGCAAAAATCACGGACATGTCTGCACGGCCCCATAGACACATATAGGTCCGTGCAACGCGTGTGCAAATCACGCGCGTTGCACGGACCTTTTTCACGTTCGTCTGAATTAAGCCTTACATAAATGCAAATTAAAGTGGATCTTTCTACTAGAATCATTAAAACCAAAGGGCCTCAATGTGGAGTTTAACGTGACGAGACTCTCCAGTTGATGTGTTGCCACCTCTGGGTCCCCTCATTGTCCTTGCGATGTCTTCCTTAATGAATGTATATATACACACATGTGATACATGATCTGTATATTGATTTGTTTTTAATATATATCCTCCCTTTTCTCTTTCTACAGAGGATTACAGAATTTCAGGACCACTCACCAAGTCTGGATCTAGGTTTCCATACGTGATGTGTGACATATGAGACAAGTCTGTTTGTCTACGCTAACTTGTATTGAGTTATAAATAATATTATCTTGTTCTTTCTCACAGTAGATCCTTTAAATCCACGAGGGACATGTATACATTCTTATATTTATTTAATATATATCAAGATTTTTTTTTTTTTTAAATGAATCTTTTTTCTTACTTTTTTGCCTATCTGTTTCCGCAGGAGTATTTGGTTTCCGGGAGCGATCCCTGTTCATGAAGATGGAGTGGGATGGCTTGCGGACCTTGTCTCGATCTTACAGTATCCATTATTATGTTCATAATTTCAGTTTTTTCCTTCAGGGTGCTATCCGTTTTTGTCACTGATAGCACCCTGAACCCATTCATTTCAATGGGGCCATGCACACTTCAGTTTTTTTGACGGTCCGTTGCTTCTTTCCGATCCAAAGTAGAACATGTCCTACTTTGGTCCGGGATTCCGTGACCGTGAGGCTCATGCAAGTCAATGGGGCCGTCAAAAAAACTGAAGGCACACGGAAGGCGTGGTGTGACGGAGCTGTTGCCTAGCAACCGCCGGGCGGGCAGAAAAACATTAGAAAAATATTACACTAATCGGCAGCCACTTGTCTCTATGAATAACTGATAGAGAAAAGAGGCTGCTGATTAAAAATAAAATAAAAAGCATTTCATACGTACCCGGTCGTTGTCTTGGTGACGAGTCCCTCTTCTTCCTCCAGTCCGACCTTCTTTCCTGACGCCGCAGCCTGTGATTGGCTGCAGAGGCCACGGCAGCCTGTGATTGGCTGCAGGGGCCGCTGCAGCCTGTGATTGGCTGCAGCGGCCGCGGCAGCCTGTGACTGGCCGCAGCGTCCGCGGCAGCCTGTGATTGGCTGCAGCAGCGACATGGATTGAACGTCATCGCTGGAGGCCGGACAGGAGGAATGTAAGTATGAACTTTTTATTTTTTTTATTACATTAAAATTGTATTTTCTGCACGCCGAGCATGGTACTGTCACCCTGGACAGTACCATGCTCGGCGCACAGAAACGGAAACACGGAGTGCACACGGGAGTGCACACGGAAACCACACGGCCGCTAAAACGGGTTCACGGACCCGTCAAAAGCGGCCGTGAAAACGGTGACGTAAGTGTGCACGAGGCCTTCGAAATATATAAATATAAATAAAAATAATTAATATTTGCTCATATTAATTTATATAATAATGGAATATCTGTGCACTAATGATTCACTTTGATGTATTTAGCATATTTTGCTGTACACATGTCCCTCGGAATTAATTGATTGGATCACCGGACAGTATCGTATTTGGACTTTTGTCCGCTTTGTTGACGTGCAGACTTGTTGCTAATGGTTACCTATAGGAATGGCCCTTCTTTTCTAGTTGTTATATGTCATCTAGTTTGTAGAGGTTTGCCATTGACCTCTTACGCCGGCACAGTAAACTATGCATCACGTAGTTGCTATGCAAAATAACACTTCCCCTACACATGAGTCTGGCACGGACACGGATTAGCATATCTGATTTGCATACAAGGTCAACGATTGGTGAGTGGTCTGATAGCTCTGCCCCTACACACAGGGCCGCCATCAGGGGGGTATTACTGGTACTCCCGTCAGGGGCCCGGCCACATGGATGAAGAAAAGGGGCCCGCCGGGCTGCCGTCGCCGCCCCCCCCTCGCAATGCTCACGGGCCCCCCCTCGCACCGCTCACGGCCCCCCCTCGCAACGCCCGCGGCACCCCCCTAGCGACACCCCCCTAGCGACACTGCATACCTGTTGTAGCTTCACTGTAGGGGAAGATGCAGCATGTGCTGAAGCTGCGTGTGGAGATCCCGCCCCCTAGCTCCTCTACACTGCCGACCGGACCTGCAGGCTGGTGAGTGTTTTCCCCTATCCATCCTGCTTCCCATCCCCCTGACCCCATTTGTAGATTGTATAAAGTTGGTTAAAAAGTTTTTTGGTATTTTTTCGTTTTCCTAGCGTTTTTTTGCCGCGATTTTCGTAATCGCGGCAAAAATGCCGCAGTTTTGCCGCGATTATATAAAAATCGCGGCAAAACCGCGTGATTTGTGCCGCAGTTACGAAAATTGCATAAAAAAAAGATACAAAACATGAAAAGTGCTGTTAGTCTATATTCTCACAGTGCGGTCAAGTCCCGTTTTTGCAAAAATTGTGGCAAAAAAAAGGGATTTCACCGCACTGTGTAACTAGACTAAGGCCTTATTCAGACGGCCGCATTCGGTCCGTGACATACGGAGCGTGTATCGGCCGTATTTCCCATGCTGACCACAATTCATGGAGCCGGACTCCTAGCATCATAGTTATCAGTGTTGCTGGGAGTCCCTGCCTCTCTGCGGGAATACTGTCCCATACTGTAATGATGCTTTCAGTACGGGACCGGGGACAGTATTCCCACGGGAAGGGAGGGACTATGATGATAGATAACTGTGATGCTAGAAACCCGGCTCCCTGAACTGTGGTCGGTCCGGGAAATATGGCCGATACACGCTCCGTATATCACAGACCGAACATGGACATCTGAATAAGCCACTTACTTGCCTCCTATTTTTGGTGCGGATTGCGCACTGAAAATTCACTACAAATTACAATATAAGGCCTTATTCACACGAACGTTTTATACGTCCGTGATACTTATTACGTCGCACGGACTTATGTTAGTGAATGGGGCCGTTCAGACTGTCAGTGAATTTCACGCAGCGTGTAAAACTCACGACATGTCCTATACTTGCCCGTGTTTCGTGCAGCACGCACCCATTGAAGTGCGTGCAAATCGTGCACGGCACACGGAAGCACTTCCGGGTGACGTGCGTGATTCGCGCTACAGTAGGTAAAGAAGTGAAGGGAAACATAAAAGCCCCCCCTTCTTTACTGTGTTGTAACATCAAAACAGAGTGTCTCAATGATGCCAGCGGCGCGAAAATCACGCAGCCGCGCACCGTATGCTGACGCCACACTGAACTTTTTTGCTCGGGCAAAATGTAGCGTTTTTTGCGCGTGCAAAACGAACACGTTCGTGTGAATAAAGCCTAAGGCGATATTCAGACCAACGTGTGTGAAATCAGACGTGAAGAACGGCCGTTTTCAAACATCCCTCATAGACTTGAGTCTATTGAGAGATCCGTGAAAACGCGCAAAAATAGGACATGTCCTATTTTTTTACAGGCCCTTCACACGATCCGTTAGAACAACGACCATGTGAATAGTCCTATAGAAATACCTGCAGCCGTGTGACGGCCATTAAAAAAACGTCCTTCACACGGACGATTAACACGTTAGTCTGAATAAGCCCCAACTCATGTGAATGGGGTTTGTCAGAACGTCATGCACGTGCAGCATTTCACCCCACAAATAATTTTTTATCAGCTTCCCAGTACATTATGCGGTACAATAAATGGTGCCATGAAAAACGACAACTTGTCCCGCAAAAAACAAGCCCTCAAGTAAAAAAAATGATAGCTTTTGGAAGGTGGAGAGGAAAAAACAAAAGTTAAAATCCAAAAAATGGCTAAGGAGGGAAGGGGTTAAATAAGCTGCATGCCTATTAGCCCTTATTCACACGACAGGGTTTCCCGGCCGGGTGCCGGCCGTTCATAAATCAGCCGTCACCCGGCTGCAGTAGGAACAATAGACCCCTAAAGGGCTATTCACACGACCAATTTTTTGACGGGCCGGAAAAAAACGGCCGTCAAAAAATGGGACAAGCCCTATTTTCGGCCGTTTACCCGGCCGCCCGGCTCCCATAGAAGTCTATGGGGCCGGGTAATACACGGCCATCACCGGAATGTGTCCCGAGTGATGGCCGTGTCTACCGTCGCTCTCTCTCTCCTCCTCACAGCGCAGAGTGCATGTGAGGAGGAGGAGTGTATCTCATTCAGAAGAAGCGCTCTATGCTGGAGGTAACACTGTGGGGGTACTGCTGTAGCGACGTCCCTGTTCTGCTATGTGCAGGGGTACTGTGTGGCAGGGCTGGGGTGTACAGCAGGTGGAAGGGGGCGCTGCGCTGGCTCCCTTCCCAAATCGCCCTGGCCCGGCGAATCAGCCTCCTTTCCGCCCTGGCGCTTCTTCAGGCATCGCTACAGCTATAGCAGCCACAGCGGCTGCTAGCGGCGACACCTACCATGGCCGATGGCGCCGCTAGCAGCTGCTGCGGCTGCTACTGCTGTAGCTTCGTCCCTGCTCTGCTATGTGCTAGCCCCACTTTAGCTTCCTGAAGGAGCGGAATCCCTGTGTGTTCGGGGATTCCGCACCTGGACAGAGCGCTTGATGTCTCTGTCCATATCTGGGCAGTGACATCAGGGGAAACTCCTGAAGCGGAATCCCCGAACACTCTGTGACCGGGGATTCCACACCAGGAGAAGCCAGTAACGTGGAATCACCGGCCACATGGGGATTCCCCTTCAGGAGTTGCCCCTGATGTTACTGTCCAGATATGCCCAGCCCGGAACGGATGCAAAACTAATGCAAACCGGCCGGGAAAAACGGCGGGACACTGTCGTGTGAATAAGGCCTTAGGGTATGTTCACACAATTAGCAAAAACAGTCTGAAAATACAGAGATATTCAAGGGAAAACAGCTCCTGATTTTCAGAAGTTTTTTAAGCAAACTCGTGTTTGCTCATCCACTTCTCTTCGTTAACACCCAGCTTCTGGCAGTGCACAGACACACAGCGTGTCCTCGCGAGATCACGCTGTGACGTCACTCACTTCCTCCCACAGGAACTTCATCGCGTCGGATGAGCGAGGACACGCTGTGTGTCTGCACTGCCAGAAGCTGGGTGGTAACGAAGAGAAGTGGATGATGCTGATTCGTCAGCATCATACACTTCTATTCACAACGCCCAGCTAGTAAAAGAAGTAAAAACGCCCAGATGTACACACACAATACACGCCCAGATGTTACACACACAATACACGCCCAGATGTACACACACAATACACGCCCAGATGTTACACACACAATACACGCCCAGATGTTACACACACAATACACGCCCAGATGGACATAACTTTAAACACGCCCAGTTGTACTTAAAGAGGCTCTGTCACCAGATTTTGCAACCCCTATCTGCTATTGCAGCAGATCGGCGCTGCAATGTAGATTACAGTAACGTTTTTATTTTTAAAAAATGAGCATTTTTGGCCAAGTTATGACCATTTTTGTATTTATGCAAATGAGTCTTGCAAAAGTACAAGTGGGTGTGTTTAAAAGTAAAAGTCCAACTGGGCGTGTATTAGGTGCGTACATCGGGGCGTTTACTACTTTTACTAGCTGGGCGCTCTGATGAGAAGTATCATCCACTTCTCTTCAGAACGCCCAGCTTCTGGCAGTGCAGACACAGCCGTGTCCTCGAGAGATCACGCTGTGACGTCACTCACTTCCTGCCCCAGGTCCTGCATCGTGTCGGACACATCGGCACCAGAGGCTACAGTTGATTCTGCAGCAGCATCAGCGTTTGCAAGTAAGTAGCTACATCAACTTACCTGCAAACGCCAATGCTACTGCAGAATCAAATGTAGCCTCTGGTGCCGATGTGTCCCCGCTCGTCCGACACGATGCAGGACCTGTGAGTGACGTCACAGCGTGATCTCTCGAGAATACGGCTGTGTCTGCACTGCCAGAAGCTGGGCGTTGTGAAGAGAAGTGGATGATACTTCTCGTCAGAACGCCCAGCTAGTAAAAGTAGTAAACACGCCCCGATGTACGCACATAATACACGCCCAGTTGTACTTTAGAAAGCCACATTTGCATAACTACAAAAATGGTCATAACTTGGCCAAAAATGCTCGTTTTTTTAAAAATAAAAACGTTACTGTAATCTACATTGCAGCGCCGATCTGCTGCAATATGAGATAGGGGTTGCAAAATCTGGTGACAGAGCCTCTTTAAGGCTATGTTCACACGGAGTATTTTGGGGGAGGAATATCTGCCTCAAAATTCCGTTTGGAACTTTAAGGCAGATATTCCTCTCCCTGCACGCCGATTTTCGCGGCGATTATCGCGCCGTTTTTCGCCCGCGGCCATTGAGCGCCGCGGGCATAAAACAGCGAGAAGTTCGCTTTCTCCTGCCTCCCATTGAAGTCAATGGGAGGTCAGAGGCGGATGCGCCCGAAGATAGGGCATGTCACTTCTTTTTCCCGCGAGGCAGTTTTACTGCTCGCGGGAAAAAGACGCCGACGCCTCCCATTGAAATCAATGGGAGGCGTTCTCGGGCGGTTTCTGCCGAGTTTTGCGATGCGGTTTCCGCGTCAAAAAACTCGGCAAAATACCCCGTGTGAACATAGCCTAAGGCCCCTTCACATCGTATTGTTGCCCTAAGTTTATCGTGTAGTCAGGAAATCTCCTACCTTACAGTATAAACAACGTAGACGATAATTCACAGGGCTCCATTATGTCCTTTTAGCCTCCGTCGGGCTGGTGGACGTCGGTTTACCTTCTTTTTGAAGGATGAAATGGCGTAGTAAACTTTGTTATTCCGGAGTCCCCAGGCAGCATCACAAGTGCTCTACCCGTGGACTTTTTTGTCCCTGGGAGCTCCTGACATCACTGTCCATATATGTAAAGTGACATCAGGGGATTCTCCAGGGCCGGAATCCCTGGCCAGAATGTTGCCGACGCTCCAGCCGTGTACTCAGGCTTTGTGCAGCTTCGGACGTCACTTTATGTATATGGACATCAGGAGCAGCGCCGTAGTCCCTGGGCAGAGCGCTAGTAGAAGGCTCCAGCTCTGTTCATGGACAGTGACTTCAGGAGTTTCCCCTGGGCCATTCCCCAGGCGACGTATCCCACTATATGCCATACAGTCGGATACGTTTTAGCTAAATAGATCAAAATCCGGAGCATGAACCGGTCACTGCCGGCTCCATGGTTTCCTTCACTGTAATTGACATCAGCACCAAAATCATTTAATGCGAATAACGTACAAACGTGAGCGCCACACTTTCCGTTGCCCACCCCCGGTAATGGAGGGGGGGGGCCCAGACATCATGGCTGTATGGGGCCCAGAAATTCCTGATGGCGGGCCTGCCTACACATGAGTCTGGCATGAACACGGATTAGCATATCTGATTTGCATACAAGGTCAGCGATTGGTGAGTGGCCTGATAGCTCCGCCCCTACACATATGGTCACATTTTTGATTAATATGATAATCAGGTTACAATAAGTTTGTTTTTAAATGTATGTTTATTTTTACCCTGGATTTTATCACTGTACACAGAGTTTACAATTGTAGCATATGTTTTTTTATATGATTACTTATATCTTGTACAATATTTTGTCTGTGCACTATGTTAATGATTCCTCATTATGGTAATGAGGCACATGTCTTATATACTTGAAAAAGGTCCTATAGCAGGACGGAAACGTTGCAGCTGTTGACTGAATAAATCACATACTTTTTGGAATTATCGGCGTGCTGTGGGATTTCTTTAGTTTATGTCTAATAATCCACGGATCTGGATTACCTGCTTGCACCCATTACTGTGTTGGAATCTGATTTTGGCCTTATTTACACGAGCGTGTGGGCTTTGCGCACGCAAAAAATGCTGCGTTTTGCGTGCGCAAAAGGCACTTAACAGCTGCGTGTGTCATCAGTGTATGATGCGCGGCTGCGAGATTTTCTCGCAGCCGCCATCATTTTGACACTCCGTTTGGATGTTTGTAAACAGAAAAGCACGTGGTGCTTTTCTGTTTACATTCAGAGAATGACAGCTGTTGCGCGAACCACGCAGTTCGCACGGAAGTGCTTCCGTGCGACCTGCGTGGTTTTCACGCACCCATTGACTTCAATGGGTGCGTGATGCGCAAAAATTGCAGAAATATAGAACATGTCGTGAGTTTTACGCAGCGGACTCACGCTGCGCAAAACTCACGGACTGTCTGCACTGCCCCATAGCCTAATATAGGTGCATACGACACGCGTGAAAAGCACACGTGTGTATTACGCTCGTCTAAATGATGCCTTTGTATGTTTCTTAGTTAACTATGTGTGTCCTTGGTTCTCATGTGAAGCTTGTTGAAAGATGCGTGGTGACTTTGAAGCTAAAACAGCTCTTTCTTAAGGAAAGGGGGTGGAATGAGAGTGGGAGACACACATACCTTATTAATTTGTCTCTATCCTAATATTCACATACATATGTGCATGGACAATTGCATTGTCGTCAGAAAGACACGCCACCTGTTCGACATAATGCCAAAGGCACATTCCACACATCGACGAGCTCTGCCCAGACGGAGATTGAACATGCGACGACGGTCATCCAAGCCCCTTCTCGCAAAAGGACGCATGACTTGCCTTGTCAGTGGAAACCCCTCATCCGCCACGATGACATACGGGATTGGGGGGCCGCTGGAGCCAGGGAGGATGGAAGGTTCCGGCACCGCCAGTCGATTATTCACGAGTCGCTTCCCCATTCTTGATGAACGGAATATGCGGGCATCTGCCGAGCTTCCATACGAGCCGATGTCAACAATAGTGAAACAATAATTAGTGTCCGCCAAGGCTAACAATACCATAGAAAAATACTGCTTGTAGTTATAGTATCGCGAGCCACTGCGTGGGGGCTTTCTCACACGAATGTGTTTGCCGTCTAGGGCACCAATGCAATTTGGAAATTCACTTGCTCTAAGAAATCCCTCTGAAATACTTAGCCACTGTTCTGTCGTGGGCTGAGGCATGACCGTGCTCTTAACCTCTGCCACAACACGACACAGGTGGATGTGACAATGAACAAAATGGTGGTCACTCCCAAAAGAAATTCAAAATGCAACGAATGATAACTATTGCCTGTGGCCAGAAATCTAGAAAACAACGAGAAAGAAAAAGAAAGCCACAACACATGTTAGGGGGGGCTGGTGAATCAGACAGCGGCATGGACTAAGTAATAGCAGCTGCACACATACCTCAAGGTCACAAGCAGACGTTCCTCAGGCGAAATGCAGCGTCTCATGTTGGTATTCTTGTAGGTGAGACCAGAGCGAGTTTGCTCAAGCAGAAGGTCAAATGTGGCCACAGACATGCGGCAGAAGGCTCGAAATTTTTCAGGATGCCGTCGTAAGTCCTCATACAGGGTATGGAAATGGCCTTTCATCGTACGTTGGGCCACAAGTGGATGAACCCAAATGCGACATCTTACAGGCGTCTGGTGCTGCAGCATGGGTCGACACTCCCCAAACCGACGAGAGATCATCCAGGCAAGAAGCACACGTGCCAGCGACTGAGAAGGCAGTGTGGCGTGTCAAGGCGATTCCAACGTCTATGGAGAAACACACACTGTGGTTTCTGCAGAGGCGGAAATAAGGTGCAAAACAGGCTTCTCCCAGCAAGCAGGGGTTGGGCCATCTGGCCTATTTGTAGGCTGGCGTCGCATTAATCCCCTCGGCGGTTTTTACGCGCGATGCAAACGCTAGTCGTGCGCGCGTTTTAAACGCAACAACGCTGCGAATTCGCAGTGCATACGAAATACCAATGCGCGCAAAACGCAGCGTTTTTTCCGTGCGCAAAACGCACACGCTCGTGTAAATGAGGCCTAAAAGTGATCAAAAGTCATATGTACCCCAAAATGGTATAAATAGAAACTACAGCTCACCCCACAAAAAATAAGCCCTTATACCGATTAAAAAATAAAAAAGTTATGGCTCTCAGAATATGGCGACACAAAACTAATTTTATTTTAAACAATTTGTTTTTTCCTTGTAAAAGTAGTAAAACATTAAAAAAATTATATTAATTTGGTATCTCCGCAATCGTATTGTCTTGTAGAATAACGTTAACATGTCGTTTTTACCGCACGATGAATGATGTTAAAACGAAACCCAAAAAACAATGGGGGAATCGCTGTTTTTTTCCCATTCCACACCCCCCAAAAGATTTTTTTTAGGGTCTCATTACATTATATGGTAGAATAAATGGTGCCGTAAAAACTACAACTGTCCTGCAAAAAACAAGCCCTGATACGGTTAAGTTGATGGAAAAATTTAAAAGTTATGACTTTTTTAATGCAAGGAAGGAAAAACTAAAATGAAAAAATGAAAAATTGCTGCGGCGGCGGCGGCAAGGGGTCAAATTACAGAGGGCATTTATGGTGAACAGTCAGGTGTAGTTAGATGGGTGATATGAGGGACTTTGTTCCTTAAATAAATGAAGTAATATTACAAAAAAGTGTTTTATGTATTTTCTTAGGTTTCCTTTGTCTTATATTACATTGCTGCAGAAAGGGGCAAATAACTCTTCACAGCCCTGTACAGTTTTACCTGGGACTGTAATGTCACAGTGACGACCTAACGTTACTAATGTGTAATGAAAATCATATATCAGTTATTTTCCAGTAACAGACACTGACCTTCCTATTACCTTCCTCCTATAGTAGAACAGAGTTAATAACAGCAAAATTGCAGTACGCAGGTGAACTTTTATCTTTTATGTCCACCCTGTGGAAAACAGCTTATATGGCTTTTTATATGTATATATTATGAACACCAGTTTTAACCCCTTAATGACCGGGCCTGAAAAGACCTTAATGACCAGCTAAATTTTTCTGTTTTTGCCTCTCTGCGTTTCAACAGCCATAACGTTTTTATTTTTTCATTGACGTGGCTGTATGAGGCCTTGTTTTATGCGAGAGAAATAGTATTTTTTTTTTCCCACAGTTTGGGGGTAAAAAAAAATTTTTTTACAGCGTGAATATAGGAAAAAGCGATTCTCGGAATCGTTTTTTTTGTTTATTTTTTATCCCGTTCACGTTTCACACTAAGTAACCCATTAGATTAATTCTTCAGGTTATTACGGTCGTGTAGATACCTCATATGCATAGGTTTTTTGTTTTTATTTAGTGTAGGGGCAATAAAATCTATTTAATGCAAAATTAAGACTCTTTTTGTGACTTTTTTGTATTTATTTATTTGTTTTGGTACTTTTTTTTTTTTTAATCCCATCAGGGGATAACTTTATTTTTTACTTGTAATGTATTAGCATACTTCTGTACGCTAATACATTACACTGTGTCTCTATGACACAGGCTGCTGATCGGGCAGCACATAGTGTGCCCGAACAGCAGGCACATGGAACAGACAGCCCTGGGGTCCTTTGTAGGTCCACAGGGCTGACTGCAGAGGGATTCCCCGGTGTTTGATCGCATCACTGGAATCCCGGTGATGCGATCAAAGAGGGGAATTCCCTTTGATCTTGCCGCGGTCACATTCCGCGGTAATCAAAGGGTTAAACAGCTTGGGTCCGAATGTGTGCCGACCCCAGCTATGTTCAGGAGGCTGCTCTAAGATCAGGAGCTGTTAGTAACAGCTCCTGCTTAGAGGATGAGTGCTCTCACGAGCGCTCATCAGCCTAATCTACAGCGACGCCAAAAGACATCTCTGTAGATTAAGCACCCGCACCGCCTGACGTCAAAAGACAGTGGGCGGTCGGGAAGGTGTTAATATACTGTTTATGGTCTTGAAAAAAGGATGACAGTTCTGTGAATATGATAATTTATTTATAATAAATGTACACTTTTCATTTCATAATATATCTTTATGGCTGGATTCACACAGGGAGCATTTGATGCAGATTTTGGTGCAGATTTTGATGCACATTTCTGAGTCAAAGTCTATAGTGGATCCATGAGGAAGGAGAAGAATAAGTTCTTCTTTAATATTTCCCATTCTCTTTCAACCAACTTCTGTCTTTGGTTCAAAAATCTGCATTCAAATCTGCAACAACATCTGCAACAAATACGCGCTGTGTGAATCCATCCTATAGAGTTCAGAGCTTTGTTATTCTGATTCAGTGCCCTAAATTCAAAGTATAGGCATTGAGTTCAGTGATAAAATTCTGTCCTCCTACAGCCACCACAAGGGGGAGCTTATGAGCTTACTGCATATTGATTATATATTGAACTCTATAACTAAAGAGGCTCTGTTACTACATAGTGCCCTATCTCCTACATAATCTGATCGGCGCTGTGATGTAGAGTGTTTTTTTTATTTTGAAAAACGATCATTTTTGACCAAGTTATGAGCAATTTTAGATTTATGCTAATGGGCGTTTTTTAACTTTTGACCAAGTGGGCGTTGTAAAGAGTTTTGACCAATCAGCGTCATACACTTCTCTCCATTCATGTCCATTTGTACTCAGCACAGCGTGATCTTGTTGTGCTGTCACATACACCCACAGTAACTTTACTGAAGTATCTTGAAAGTGAATAGACATCACCTCCAGCCAGGATGCGATGTCTATTCACAATCCTGACACTTCGATAAAGTTTGTGTGGGACTAAATCGCTGCACAGTGTGATCTCGCTGTGCTGTCATTCATAGCGTGATCTCGCGAGATCACGCTGTGCAGCTATTAAGTCCCACACAAACTTTACCGAAGTGTCAGGATTCTGAATAGACATCGCATCCTGGCAGGAGATGATGTCTATTCACTCTCAAAACACTTCAGTAAAGTTAATGTGAGTGTATGCGACAGCACAGCGTGATCTTGCGAGAACACGCTGTGCTATGAATACAGATGGACAAGAATGAAGAGAACTGTATGACGCTGATTGGTCAGCGTCATACACTACTCTTCACAACGCTCACTTGGTCAAAAGTTAAAAAACGCCCTGTTGGGCATTACGAAATTAATTAGCATAAATCTAAAATTGCTCATAACTTGGTCAAAAATGATCGTTTTTCAAAATAACAAACACTGTTGTTATCTACATTACAGCACCAATCTTATTATGTAGGAGCTAGGGCACTTATAATGTGGTGACAGAGCCTCTTTAAATAGTATACAGTAAGCTCCTAAGCTCCCACTAGTGGTCACTTTAGGTAGCAAGAATTTAATGTTTTATCTCTGACTTTGTAGGGGATTTGGAGTTCTGTATTTGAAATATAGAACTCTGACCGCTATAAAGATACATTAGGAAATTAATCAATGTTGGAAAGTGATATTAACTTTAAAGAAATTCTACCCTTCATTCCCAAATAAAAGAATGATCTATAGTTGTTGACTCTATTCAGATGTTGTCTAGTTATGTCTGTTTCTAGTAAAGCTTGGTGACAACTATTATGCCCATCACTAAGGCTTTCACACATCTTTGCTATAGTTTTGAGCAGTAAAATCTGCATAGTTAAACAGTGACATGGAGTTGGGGATCACCCGTGGCGTAACAATAACCACATCATGCCCGTTGTGTGCTTTGCTTACAACGTCTTGATACTGCCCCGGGTCAGAACTTTGTATGTGCCGTGGTACAGACTGGCCCTGATGTCGCAGCCTGTGGGGACCTGGGGTGGGCACTCTGCGGACTAGAGAAGACAGGGGGACGAGGAGTAAAGGCTTTTTTCTTTATCTGTCTGATTGCAGGAGGTCTGATCTGGGGCGGGTTCTGATCTGGGGGAGAGGCCCTGCATGGGGCCTGTTACTCTTTGCTTACGCCCCTGTGTTTCACGACATAACTTCAGTAGGTTGATTTTCTGTTCAGGAGACTGGGAAAGCTTAGTAACAATCACTATCAACGGCTATATGGCAGTATTATGTCGTAAAAAAAAAAGTGGCAAATTATGGCGCATGCGATATTTGTGCAATAATTTGCAACTTTTTGCTCTTTTACGCCACCTCCAAAAAAATGTCACTATTATTTATGCCAGAAACTGGCATAACCTACAGCGGTAATTGTAGCTGGCGTAGATTTCCCTTTTTGGCGCATGAACAGCTAGAGATGCCCCTAATTTATTTTAAGAGGTGTGTGCCTTTTACTAAATTAGGTGCATATTACGCCAGCGCTCCTTATATTTAAACTGGCATATAAATCGCTAGTCTTGATAAAGTAGATTAGTGAGGTTTTTTTTTTAATATCATTTATTTATATAAAACTGGAAAACCCCTTTAAACAAATTCCCCTGGCAAAACTGATGTACTGTGTTCAGCCTAGTGCAGGGCTAGTGTCATGCACCGCCCCCTCAGGCCCTGCATTAGGCATAACACATAATTAAAGGTGTTGTCCACGCACGGACAACTGATGACTTATCCACAGGCTAGGTCATCAGTATATGATCGGTCGTGGTCCGACAACCAGACCCCGCAACGATCAGCAGCTCTGGCTGCCTCCAGGCACCAGATGTCCATGCCAGAAGCAGATGGCTACGGTCACGGAATAGCAGACGCTATGCAGTAGTCTAAGCCATCTGCTTCCGGTTCCGACTACTGCATACCCTTCATAACATCTGGTGCCCGGAGGCAGCCGAAGCAGCTGATCGTGCAGGGTCCGGGTGTCGGTCCCCGCCGGTCATATACTGATCATCAATGATCAGTGCGTGGACAACCCCTTTAAGGAGTACAGCCACAGGACTTTTCATCAGCTTGTTGGTCCTCACCCGTTTAAAGCAAACCCTTAAAATAATAAAGAATAATAATTTATGCCTTTTTAATCTTTACTCCAGTGCTGAGGATCCGCATTCATCTTCTGGGTGTGGATTTACTACTGGTGCACCAACAATATGTGCCGTCAGCCCTTCTCTAGTCCATGGAGTGACACCATCAATGTCCACGGGAGAGTGGAGATCCTCTGCTGTCACCTGAGTAATGAGGTTCAGAGTGGGTTCATCTTCACCTTTCTGCCGAGATAAGAAAGGCCATGAGCAAAATGTGCAGTTTTAATAACATTTAATTTCACATATAACACATTTTCTCTGAACTCACATTGGGTCCATAACAACAAATCGGGCAAGCTAAAACGTGACAAGATAAGCAAAAATTATATAAAGTGGCAGTGCTGTGAAAAATGACGTACCCCACTTCAGATTTCCACAATTATTGCATGTTAGAGAAACAAAATAATTTATGATTTTTAAACAAAATGTAACACAAAATGAATGACATTATATGACAATTTTGCGTAATAGATAATAAACAAATAATAATAATAATAATAATAATAATAATAATAATAATAATAATACAAAAAATGACCCAGCACTTTGATTCATTCTTCAGTATTTCAATATATTTCACTGGTAAATTCTCATGCATTCTCCTTGCTGGTTCTATACTTGAGAGAGGGTTACATGGGCAAAACTCCCCGATTTATGCCTCCTAAGGGCCCTCTCCTGCTGTGTGGACTGTAGGCACTATGTATGCACTATAAGCTACGACTTATTATGCTATTCTCTTGGCCTTGTTTAACATGAGGGCACTTTCTGAATACTATGTTCCATTTGCTACTATATGGTCTCTGTATAGCACCTTGTAGACACTGGATCTATGCAGGTAGAATATGATACTTCCTGAGCACTACTTGGCAAAATGTGGGCACAATATGGCGTTATGTTGGCGTTTTATGAATTTATGTAAGCAAAGTATATGCTCTTTGGGCTCAGTTCAACACTATGTGGGCACAATACGGCATTATGAGACTAAAGTAAGATATTCTAATGCTATTATTTGGCTATTATTTAGCTCTATGTGGGCAAATTGGGGCACTATTGGAGTAGTGTTTGAGGGCTTTATGTGGGTATTGTATGACACTACTTGGGCAAAATATTTGTTTGGGCAATGTATGGTAATAACTGGACACTCCATATATTTTCTGTGCACTGTATGCAGTAAATGAGTGATGTATGGTACTATCTCGACACTGTTTCAGCACCTTTTTTGCCAACCTGATTTTATCCAAACATTACAGACAGCCAACATTTTTTATACACAAATTGTAAAACAAAAATAAATCATAAAAATTATAAATGATCTCCGTCTATAGGACAGAATACTAATATGATCACATTAGCAGCATTTACTGTGACTTGTAAAATGATGATAATTACTATTCCAATAATCTGCACAAGCTCCTCCAGCCTCATTAAAAATCACGGACAAATCATTTCTTTTTTTACGGACACTGGACAAAAGTCTCATATTGTTACAGACTATCCAGGAATTTACGGTCGGTCGGCAGACCTGGTG
This sequence comes from Rhinoderma darwinii, assembly GCF_050947455.1. Classification (NCBI taxonomy): domain Eukaryota; kingdom Metazoa; phylum Chordata; class Amphibia; order Anura; family Rhinodermatidae; genus Rhinoderma; species Rhinoderma darwinii. The sequence continues at coordinate 452,220,639 of NC_134688.1, forward strand.
TGCATTGATTATGTAGAGATTGTATGGCAACATGGCAGTATATTTTTATATTCATATAGCATATTTATATCAGGGCTATAGTCTGAAATGTTTGCCATCTCCCTTATATACCTTGCTCTGGGGGGACCCTTGAAATCTTTACCATTGCCATCACGTTCTGGACTGCTGGTAGCTTTGCTTCCTTGGCATATAAAGGGCCAGTACAGGGTCATGGATGGGAATACCATGCTGAAATGAAAGACTCTTGATGCCTTCCAATACCAATCCCTGGGAACTTAGTAGATCCACAAACTCATTGTAACAGGGGGCATTGTTCCTGTCATTTTTGAAAGTACTGATTGTGACTGGGAAGTGCATATGAATTTGTCCACGGGTATGCATGTATATCTTTTTCTGTGCATACTGGCCCTTGACAAAATTCTACATACCCTTATAGCTTTATACAGGGTTATATTTATAGAGCTGACTTGTGGATGTACTTGTGGCCAAAAACATTTTACAGCAGCAAAAACATATTATAGCAAACTGAAATATCTTTAGATGCCACAGGGAAAAACTCAATCCCCCCATTTATAACATTCAACTGATCGTATGATTTTCTATAGATTATTACTGACAACTGGCCAAAAAACATGGCAGCTTAAAATTTCATCAAATGGTTAAGAAATCGGTCAATTAGCTGGTAATTGGGAGATACAGACCAAATTAACTATTTAAGTGATTATTTATCTACAATCAATGGCGTAACTACCGCTACAGCAGCCGGCACGGGCCCCCCATGGCCGGAGGCTCCACTAGCAGCCGCTATGGCTGCTACAGCGCGACGCCACTGAAGGGGTTGTTCCTACAAAAGACATGCATCCCCTATCCACAGGATCTCCACAGGATAGGGGATACATGTGTGATCGCTGGCAGCGATAAGGAGAACGGGGGACCGAAAGTCCCCCGAAGTTCTCCATGACAAACCTCAGACTTCCGGGGTCTGTCTGCAGCACCATAGAAATGAATTGTGCACTGGTCGCGCTCCTTTCATTTTAATTGAACTGCACAGACTCCGGAAGTCCGAGGTTAGTCATGGAGAACTTGGGGGGACTTTCGGTCCCCCGTTCTCCTTATCACTGCCAGCGATCACACATGTATCCCCTATCCTGTGGATAGGAGATGCATCTCTTTTGTAGGACAAACTATAGGCCGTTTTTTTTTTTTTGGGGGGGGGCTCTATGGCGTTATCTACAGGGGGGGGGTCTGTATGGCGTTATCTACAGGGGGGTCTGTATGGCATTATCTATGGGGGGGTTCTGTATGGTGTTATCTACAGGGGGGGGGGGGTCTGTATGGGGTTATCTACAGGGGGGGTCTGTCTGGCATTATCTTTAGGGGGGGGTTCTGTATGGTGTTATCTACAGGGGGTATATATGACGTTATCTACAGGGGGGGTCTGTATGGTGTTATCTACAGGGGGGTCTGTATGGCGTTATCTACAGGGGGGTTCTGTATGTTGTTATCTACAGGGGGTCTGTATGACGTTATCTACAGGGGGGGGTCTGTATGGCATTATCTACAGGGGGGGTCTGTATGGCATTATCTATGGGGGGGTTCTGTATGGTGTTATCTACAGGGGGGGTCTGTATGGGGTTATCTACAGGGGGGGGGTCTGTCTGGCATTATCTTTAGGGGGGGTTCTGTATGGTGTTATCTACAGGGGGTATATATGACGTTATCTACAGGGGGGGTCTGTATGGTGTTATCTACAGGGGGTCTGTATGGCGTTATCTACAGGGGGGTTCTGTATGTTGTTATCTACAGGGGGTCTGTATGACGTTATCTACAGGAGGTCTGTATGACGTTATCTACAGGGGGTGTGTATGGCGTTATCTACAGGGGGGTCTGTATGGCGTTATCTACAGGGGGGTCTGTATGGCGTTATCTACAGGGGGGTCTGTATGGCGTTATCTACAGGGGGGTCTGCATGGCGTTATCTACAGGGGGGTTTGTATGGCGTTATCTACAGGGGGGGCTGTATGGCGTTATCTACAGGGGTTCTGTATGGCGTTATCTACAGGGGGGCGTCTGTATGGTGTTATCTGCAGGGGGGACTCTGTGTGGCGTTATCTACAGGGGGGTCTGTATGGCGTTATCTACAGGGGGGTCCGTATGGCGTTATCTACAGGGGGGTCTGTATGGCGTTATCTAAAGGGGGGCTGTATGGTGTTATCTACAGGGGGGCTGTATGGCGTTATCTACAGGGGGGTGGTATGGCATTATCTACATGGGGGATTGGGGCTGTAAAACGTTATCTACAGGGGGCTGTGTATGGTGCTATCTATAGGGGGCGCTGTGTGGTGGAATCTATAGGGAGGCACTGTCTACAAGGGGGGGTTGTGTGATACCCAGCGGAGGGAGGGCCCCAGTCAAAAGTTTGCTATGGGGCCCAGTCTTTCCTAGTTACGCCCCTGTCTATAATGTATGGCCCGCTTACAGTACGATATCTTAAAAGCCTGTACTTAATGTTGTAATATATTTTCTTTAGGATATTATCTTCTATATTAGTGGTCCGCAGCCTGTTGCTCTCCAGCTAGTGTATCTCCCGCACTCACTTGACTATTACAATATCTCCCATAGACTCAGAGAGGGATCACTCACGTGCAGCTAACTCCAGTAATGGGAGACTGGGCGCTCATCTTCTCAGGATTGTCGGTGCCCCAGCGGTTGAGCCCCCACTGATCAGACATTTTTAGCACATTACATTTTTATGACATAGATGTTAATTATGGAAAATCCACTTTAAAGAGGTTATCCAGTCTGAAAAAATTAATGGCCTTCATGATAGGCCATCAATATTTCATCGGTTAGAGTCTAACACCCGGCACCCCCGCTGATCAACTTCTTGGAAGGGACCCACTTCAATAGAAGGCTGTTAGGCCTCATACACACGACCGTACTTTTGCGGCCTCAATTTATCCGCATTTTTGCGGATAAATTGCGGACCCATTCTTTTCTATGGCCTTATGCACACGACTGTGATTTACACTGATCGGTGTGGGGGGGGGGGGCGCAAATCCAGACCGCAAAAACTCAGGACATATCCTTTTACAGTCCGGATTTGTGTATTCACCAATACTGGTGAATTGTTGTGGATCCATGAGTCCGGATGACACAAGGATGCACAATAAGGGTTTTTTTGTGGTTCGACGGACCACAACGGACCCGTGGTTTTGCGAACATCAAAACCAATGCGGTCATGTGCATGAGGCCTGATATTGTGAACCGCTGCAATAAGTGTGTTGGCGATTCACAGTGTGAGCAGTAAAGGAAATGAAGGGGGAGCAGCGCCCCCTTCAAAACAGCTGATCGGCAGCAGGGTATCCTGACTACATCAATTTCTTTGGACTGGAAAACCCCTTTACTGTGATGTATGTATTAACATGTATGTTTTAATATGTATGCAGGTGTGTATAGGTGTGTACATCTGCGTGTAAGTCAATTTTTGTGTGTTGTATGTATGAATGTGTTTATTTATTTTTATATATTTGTGCTTATTTATTTGTTTCTGTATGTACATGTACTTGGATATATATGTGTACAGTATATGTCATTTATAGATGTCTGTGTGTGGTCCCTCAATTCTTCCTCTGCTGACACAACCAATGGGGCTCCTCAGTAATTTTGCTATGGGGTCACAGTGTTACATCCCTGGCCCACATTGCAGGTTGGTCTCACCCTATTTTCTCATGAGTGCTGTAAATCTCTGCAAATATCCCCTCTCCACTGAGCAGCATGAAACAAGGGAGGAGGTAGTCAACCATAGGGTAATGCCGCCTTTCTCTCCTAGAAGGTTTTAGATGAGTAAACAAGCAATTGTCCTACCTACATGTGGATCTCGACATGGGTCGGATATGAGGTGGCATTATCCTGCATGAGGCCAGGCCTTTATTTTCATTTTGTTTGCTATGAAAGCTTTTCTCCTCCACTGTTTAATATGCATGGCAAATTTTATGTTTGCATTTCGTCTGGTAGAAACTATGGTCATTTGACTGAAATTGTGGAAACTAGGATATGTGAGGCTGAATTTACAGGCTTCAATGAATTGCCTTTACTAGCCAGCATATTAAACCACAGAGCTATTGGAAGAAAACCAGAGTTATACATTTTCTACACTTAGCCTCTGCCAACCAATATCCGGCAATTCCTGTGTTCATTAGGCCGCCTTGAGGTTATTACTGCGAGAGAACAGTTTAAAATATTACAGACCCGGCACTGAAAAGAGCTAAAGTATTAAAATTGCCATCTGACCAAACAAACATATTGAAAACAATAAAGATGAATTACTGCTGTGTCAGAGTTTTCTCTTGAAACGTTTTATAAAGAAAATTAGACATTAAACATATAAAAGATAAATATCCAAAATATCCAGCAAACCTGAAAATAAGCAAAATCAGTTAGTTGCTTCACAGCAGGTATATGGTACAGTCTGCAGTCCGGCTGTGTAATCTGGACCTCCGCCTATAACAGCAGTCTAGTTGTGTAGTCTGAACTACCCCTTATAACAGCAGTCTGGCACTATAGTCTGGACCCCCCTATAACAGCAGTCTGGCAATATAGTCTGGACCCCCCTATAACAGCAGTCTGGCTTCATAGTCTGAACTACCCCTTATAACAGCAGTCTGGATGCGTAGTCTGGATCTCCCCTTATAAAAGCAGTCTGGCTGTGTAGTCTGGCCTAGACTGTCCCTTATAACAGCATGGCTGTGTAGTCTGGACCTCCCCCTATACTAACAGTTTGGCTGTGCAGTCTGGCTGTCCCTTATACCAGCTGTCTGGATGTGTAGTCTGGACTGTCCCTTATAACAGCAGTCTGGATGCGTAGTCTGGATCTCCCCTTATAAAAGCAGTCTGGCTGTGTAGTCTGGCCTAGACTGTCCCTTATAACAGCATGGCTGTGTAGTCTGGACCTCCCCCTATAATAACAGTTTGGCTGTGCAGTCTGGCTGTCCCTTATACCAGCTGTCTGGATGTGTAGTCTGGACTGTCCCTTATAACAGCAGTCAGGCTGTGAAGTCTAGACCTCCACCTTCACCCAAACATATTGTTTTACATGTTCTTGCTCATGAGGGGGAGAAGAAGGGGGAAACGACATGGATTTCTCCTGGAACGCATTTTTGTTTTGTAATATAGGGAAAATAGTGTCATGAAAAACTGAGATATTTTATTAAATATGTTTTTTTTACCATTAAGTTTTTTTTACAAGGTCGTCTCCTTTGGACAATCCCTGTTAATTAAAGCTAAGGGTCCCCTCATGATAAACTGATAACAGGTTGTCCTATTGCTGTACCTGGAACCCCCAGAATTAATTTATAGTCTGGGATGTGCAAGTGTTCAATTTCTCTGCAGCGCCACTAAATAATGGTATAACTTACAAACAGGCCCGGTCCTCCACAATATAATACAAACCGCTCTCCCATAAACTCCTAATTATTTTAGGTTATTTTAAAATTAATTTTCTAAACTAGATAACATCTTAAATTTCAAGTCTTTGAAACTACAGAAAAAAATAGAACATTATTTATTTTGTGGTAACTAAAAAGTGTTAGGAAAATGCAGAGGTAGACGCCAATATTGGCTGTTACTAGTCTGCATCATTTATGCTGGATTTTCTGCCCAAAAATATGTAGATTATAAATATAAGGGACACCACTGAATATCAACTTAGGCTAGATTTGCACGAATGGGTGTCAAATCGGTTGTGAAAAACGCAAATCTTTCATGTCTGATTTGCATCCGCGCGGGACCCGTTTTCACGGATCCCTCATAGACTTGAGTCTATTGACGGATCCGTGAAAACGGGCAAAAATATGTCCTATTTTTTCATGAGCCGTTCACACGGTCTGTTTAAATAACCGCCGTGTGAATAGCCCCGTAGAAGTGTATTCAATGCAGTCGTGTGATTAAGGCCTTAATCTACAATTACGAAGTTAACGCCTCCAAACCCTAAACTAAGAAGAGATGCTAGTTTCCCTAGTCTGCTTTGGAGCCCTTTGTATCTTCACATTACCCATGAGGTAGAGACTTGTGGTCTCCTTGATCGGCCATAGAATACATTCTGCCTCTATGATATGTATACCCTACGGGCGTTCTTAGGATCCATCTACAAAAATACCAAACGTACTGTTTTTCTTTTTCTTTTTGGATGATATGCCAATTTAACAGGCTAGAGACCGGCTCTTGTCATTTTCAGAATGAATGTTGTGATGCCTTCCCCAATGAATCCCTTGTCCTTTATTTTAGGATAGTGATATTGTTCATAATATGAGATTTTCTGGATCAGCATATAGTCAGGGTGTCGTCCTTATCTCCATTATAAAGAGGAAAATGAAAGTCGTTGAGGATCACAATCCATGTATTGTTAGGCAGAGTATCTATTCCCATATTCCTATATAAGTCATTCTGCATCGTTTTCTGTATGGGAGCCGGTTTATGGCACAGGTTTGGTTATCTCCTCTACATTCAGACCACCTCGGCAGCTATTCCTCTGTGACTGAGATTTAGCTGCATCAAATGTGCGACACAAAAGCCTATTGAATAGATACCTAAACTCATCCTTGTCCCTGTGTCAGAAATAAAATGGAGTGCGGAGAAGCATGGAAGTGCGTCACTTAGTAGAGTTAACCCTGTGCTGCCTGGGATACATGGCTCTGTGTGTACAGTAAAATAATCCTAGAGACGGTTTTTCATGTTTCATGCTGAATTATTAGTGGGTTTAACAGATCATTAAAACATCCCTAAAGAAAATCATGGCCTGTGGTCTGAAACGTCAATAAATATCCTGCACCTGAACCCCTGCAGCACTGGTTAGGGATTTCCATTACTCAGAATTCCGACTTTTAAAATCAATTGGATTTCTATGGCTCTATAGTGAGCATACTCGGCAGAGCATCACTGAAGCCTGAAATCTCCATGCCACCCAACACTAGATATATTTTTCCGCTAACCACAAGTGCTGACCGTGGCTTTGAGGAGATCTTTGGCACAATGGGATCTATCATATGCGGGATCCCACATAAAATAGATCCTTTTGTGGCAAAAGATTGCTTTAATTGCCGGGCTGGCTGCACCTTTCTCTGGCAAAATCAGCTATTTGCTGGTGGTAGGCGCAGCCAGCCAGGTAATTGGAGCGTTCTTTGCCACAATAGGATCTCTATTATGCGGGACCTACTAAAGATAATGACTTCAAGTAAATGTGGCTGAGCTGCAATACCATTCATAGACTGGAACAAAATAAAATCTGATTCTTTTCTTTTTTCTTGAACAACCACTGGTTTAAGCCTTATCAATAAATAATATGACTGCTCAAACCAATTCACTTTTCCAGTGATATATTAGGGGTGTCGTAGTAACAGGCGAATACAAGATATTTAATAAATGTGATGAATATAGACCGCTTTGTAAAGATTTGCAGGGGCCAGAACAGAGGAAAAACCAAAGCAACTTGGCCTAAAGGAGTTGTCCAGGATTATAAAAAACCATAGCTCCGTTTTCCCCAGAAATGGCACTGCATCCGACCATGGGTTGTGTCCGGTATTGCAGCTATGCTCCCTTAACATGAATAGGGCTGAGCTGCAATACCACATACAATCTGTGGTCAGATGCGGAACTGTTTTTGGAAGAAGACAGACAAGTTTTTCTAGTCCTGGGTAACCCCTTTTAGAAAGGTGCCGTGGGTCTGACTCCTGCCACTCCTGGCAAACAGCTGACTTTGCCAGAGGAAGGGGTTGTCAGCCGGGCATTTCCCGTGGAGTGGCCACTGCAGGGAAAATGTAGAATTACATGGCGGCAATTCAAATGTAATACATGGACAGCTCCAGTCCTCCAGAACCTGAGACGAACTAAGGCTCCTTTTACATGGCTCAATTCCTCGCCGGAAAATGAGCACTAATCAACGATACAGCATGTCAACCAGTGCTCGTTAGATCCAACTACATAAAGCAATGGTCGTTATGTATGTGGACGAACGATCATTAATGCGATCGTTCGTCCAGATACATTTTTATCACATCAGCAGCACATCTCCCTGCTTAAACAAGGATATTGGCTGCCGAATAGTGACACATTAAAGGACCGCATAAAGGATCCGATCAGCTAAGGGACAAGCATTTGCTCGTTCATCGGTTGATCTTTGCCCTGTCAACACTCATTTGCCCGATCATTGGCCTGTGTAAAAGGGCCTTTACAAAGTGGTTCCCTGTTCTGGCTCATATAGGAGGTGTCAGCAGCAGGGAACATACCTCTATGATGTTCATATGTCCTAAGATGGGATATGGACAGAAGTTGTCTTCATGAGATTACCCCCTTTAAATGGGACCAATCCATCAGTACCATATAGGAGAAAGTTTTTCTGCTGACAGCTCCTAGAGATCAAGCAGAGAAACTGGGAAATATCCTACAACAAAGGAAGTATTGCAGGGTTGGCAAATCATGAGAGTAACAAGTAACCATGGGACCCCATAGCATCTTGGAATGACCCCACTCCACTATGACCATTATCAGCAGCAAGTTTAGAAGATAAATAGCTTATGATTATGAAAGTGAAGCCACAGTGCAGGGTTAATTCTCACAGTGATATCACAGTACATGTATAATGCACACAGTGATGTCGCATTACAGGGATACTGCTAACAGTGATGTCACATTACAGGGATAATACACAAAGTGATTTCACATTACAGGTATGATGCACACAGTGATGTCACAGTACAGGGATAACGCTCACAGTGATGTCAAATTACAGGGATAATGCTCACAGTAATGTCACATTACAGGGATAATGCTCACAGTAATGTCAAGTTACAGGGATAATGCACACAGGGATGTCACAGTAGAAATGTCATATTACAGGGAAAATGTACTCAGGAATGTCACAGTACATGACTAATACGCACTGTGATGACACAGTACAGGGATAATGCTCATGGTGATGTTACAATACTGAGACAATGCACACCGTGATATCACAGTATAGGGATAAAACTCGCAAAATAGATCAATACGTACACTGGAAAATCACAGCACTGGAAAAAAACATATAATGTTGTCACATGCCGATTATACAAACATGATGTCACAGTACAGGAATATCGTAAAAAGTGATGCATACAGCAGGGGTAACCACAGGGCTCCAGAGTACCATGCCCCTTCTATCATCCATCATACCTTTTGGCCCCCTTGTTGTTGGGCCCTATAGCTACTGCTGTACCTGCTGTTCTGGTGGTTATGTCCATGTTGTAGATAATACTTCCCAGGATCACACCACAATGTTCTGCTACACAGGTGGCCCCTTGCCCCGGGAAATGTATGATGTGTGATGTTCATGAGGGAGAAAAACTATTAAAATAAGAAACAACTGCAGATGATTATAGGATTTTCTTTAATGATAAAATCATTAAGATTACAAAATAAGATTTACAAAAGTTTTTCACCACTTCTGTGTCAAGAAAATTAGCGATAAATAGGTACAAACAACATGGTGTATTTTAGCAGCCGTGCCATATTTCTCAAGTACAGTATTGTATATTGTAGACTATGGCATCTCTACTACTTCTTCAGAGCAGTCTTATTTAAGGTAGGGCCTACTCGACTGGCGGAGTCCAAAGCTCCACACATTGTGGGCTTATATAGGATGTTGAGATGTAAATCCGGTAGTCGTTACATGTCTGACAATGGAGTGGAGCTGAACTGCTGTCTCCAACAAGACACATTTTGAAAGCAGAAATAAATATGAATGGAAAAGAAGAACAATTTCAAATCAGTACAAAACAGTAATTGCAAATATTAATAAAGCTCAGCCATTGTATAATAATAAAAAAAAGTTCTGCAAATTTACTTGTATTCCCGATGAAATAAAAATTCTGGATCAAATTTTCTTAGAACTCTACTTTGACCTATTCCTCTGTTATTCCTCCTAGAAATCTATGAATAAATTGACAACTGGGTGTTACCATTCCCCTTGTCAAAGGGGTGTGTACCTACACAGTCTAAATCTGTCAGCACTGATTGAACAGTATCAGACCTTGTAGGGACCCACCCCAACAGGTAACGCCCAGTTGTCAATTTATTCATACATTTCTAGGAGGAATAACAAAGGAACGGCACAACACAGATCTAAAAAAAGAAGCCTCAGAATTGTTATTTCATAGGGAATACAATTATTTCTGAAACAGACATGTCAGGAGAGGTGACAGGTCTTCTTTAAGGATCTGTACAAGTCAGAAGTTGTTCGAAGCCGTAATACACCCATGTCCATGAGTCGTTCGTTGTCCAATATATAAAAAGCACCCCCTCCTCAGCAAAACACAAGTGAACATAACATAAGCCAGATGACCAGCCGCAGCTTCATCCCATCCCTGTCACCATTTCTAGCTTAGTTTTTTTAGTGGCGCTGTAAAACTGCTTTCCCACACAAGTAAAGCGTTTTATTCACTTTCAGTTATATCTCCTGAATTACCCGGGAGTAGTAAAACTGAAGTACTGTTCCTGCTATGGCTTTCTCCTGAAAACTGTTTTTGTAATGAAATAGAAATTGAAAACAATGCTATTCATTGGGTTTGGGGGGGAGCAGCGCTCGTCTCGAAAGGTAGATTTATTGATTCATCACTATAAGGTAAGAGCTGCGAGCAGATATTGGGTCAGGTCCACGTTATTCTGACAGGTCACATAAGATAGAATAGACCCGTGAATTATTTACCTATTTTATTTCCGTTATTACAGACAGAATAAACATGTTATTAGGTAAACATCCTTAGCCCATAGGGCCTCATGTGTAAATACTGGTGTAGAGGAAAAGTTGTGCAGTTTCCTTAGCAATTACAGGTGGAGTGGCCATTGCAAGAGCAAAATGGGGCCCCTCATGGCGCTTGTTCATGTCACCATGCCATCCAAGTAACGAGACAGTCTGGTGCTCCTGTCAACAAAAGGCACATCTGACCCTCGGGCTGCTTATGAGGAGGTCCCTGTGGAGAGGAAGCCTTGTTCAGGTTCACACAACCCATAAAAGTTAGGGCAACCAAATTTGGGCCCTCTTGTTTCATGGGAAACCTGGGCAGCCTTTATAGTATATATGCTCTTAACCAGTGGTGAGACAAGCTTTCTTGGTTTCCAAGGCAGGGTTTAAGAATGAACTCCACCAGCTTCTGGTTCTGAAGTTCACATGATAGCTGTCAGATGGAAAACCATCAAAGGGGTCATGAAGTAAATCCCTGGTCACATACTGTAGGGAATAGGATCGTCATAGGGGGTAAGAGTGGTTATCTGATTGACCAAAAGGTAATACTACATTTTCTCTGCCACAGCCAGTATCGGGAAACTTCTGGCTGCCCATGACTTTCCCAAGAAAATCAGCTGGCCATTAACCTCCCACCTTCACCCCTCCATTTGAAGTTTTCAATGCAGATTTGGCAAGTTATCTATAGTCGTATCTCATATCTTAGGCTTCGTTCACATCTGCGTCGGGGCTCCGTTCATGGTTCCGTCAGAGCTTTCTGTCAGGGGAACCCATGAACGGAAAACAAACTGAAACAAACGAAAACCATAGTTTTCCATTTGCATCACCATTGATTTCAATGGTGACGGGTCAGTTGCAAATGGTTTCCCTTTGTCACCGTTGTGTGAGGGTTCCGTTGTTTTGACGAAATCAATACCGTAGTCGACTGCGCTATTCATTCCGTCAAAACAACTGAACCCTTACACAACGGTGACAATCGGAAACCATTTGCAATGGATCCGTCACCATTGAAATCAATAATAATGCAAACGGAAACCTATGGTTTCCGTTTGTTTCCGTTTGGTCTCCGTTCATGGGTTCCCCTGACGGAAAGCTCAGACGGAACCCATGGACTAAGCCCAAACGCAGATGTGAACGAAGGCTTATATATTCACTGCCACTGGACACTCATTCTCTTAGGTAAATCGCTTCCCTCTACAGCCAAGTGCTAATTGGTAAGGCCTCATTTACACGAGCGTAATATACGCGCGTGCGACGCGCGTGCTTTTCACGCGTGTCGTACGCACCTATATTACTCTATGGGGCAGTGCAGACGATGCGTGAATCTTGCGCAGCGCGAGTGTGTTGCGTAAAACTCACGACATGTTCTATAATCGTGCGTTTTTCGCGCATCACGCACCCATTGAAGTCAATGGGTGCGTGAAAACCACGAAGGTCGCACGGAAGCACTTCCGTGCGAACTGCGTGATTCGCGCAAGAGCTGTCAAACTGAATGTAAACAGAAAGCACCACGTGCTTTTCTGTTTACAAACATCCGAACGGAGTGTCTTAGACATGAGCGAACCGAACTTTACCGGGTTCGGCCGAACTCGTTTTGACCGAACCCGGCAGGAGACAGTCACTGTGCAGGGTGCTGAAAGAGTTTAAACTGGTTCAGCACCCTGGACAGTGACTCCCGATTTCAATATACGTGAACGTGTAAAAAAAAAAAAGGTCTGACTTACCGATAACTCCCGGCTTCTTCCTCCAGTCTGACCTCCCGGGATGACAATTCAGTCCAAGTGACAGCTGCAGCCAATCACAAGCCAAGCACAGGCTGCAGCGGTCACATGGACTGCCGCGTCATCCAGGGAGGTGGGGCCAGATGTCAAGAGAGGCGCGTCACCAAGGACGCGTCACCAAGGACGCGTCACCAAGGCAACGGCCGGGAAGTTCTCGGTAAGTACGAACCTCTTTTTTTTAAAACAGGTTACTCGATATGGTGATCGGAATTCACTGTCGAGGGTGCTGAAAGAGTTACTGCCGATCAGTTAACTCTTTCAGCACCATGGATAGTGACTGACGTCGACTAGCCTCATCTCTATGATGGCGGCTGCGCAAAAATCACGCAGCCGCGCATCATACACGGATGACACACGGAGCTGTCAAGTGCCTTTTGCGCACGCAAAACACTGCGTTTTTTGCGCGCGCAAAACGCACACGCTCATGTAAATGAGGCCTAAGGCTGGATTCACACGAGCATGTTCAGTCCGTAAAGGACGGAATGTATTTCGGCCGCAAGTCCCGGACCGAACACACTGCAGGGAGCCGGGCTCCTAGCATCATAGTCAGTGGCGGATTATCATATGGGCGTTTCGGGCGGCCGCCCGGGGCCCGAGGCTCCCAGGGGGCCCATGGCAGCCCGAACCGCACATCATCTGCTAAATCTATTCAGCGCGCTAGCGCTGCTAAGTGCCGAAGATGAGGAGGAGCAGGGAATTGGCCGGGAAAGGGGTAGGACACGCCTCCCTGACAAGTGCGGGCCGCCGCCATTGAGTAACAGAACAGCGACGGACGGCTGTTCTGTTACTCCAAAGCAGCAGGAGGGAGAAGAGCCGGGCGGGCGGTCACCGGCGCTGAGGTCAGTATAGGCTTATCCTCCTGCCCAACTGGTTCCCGACCGCTGGCTGTATTTTTACGGCCAGCGGTCAGGGACGGGTCCTTAAAACCCGAGCCATAGACTTTCTACGGCTCGGGTTTTAACTTGCTGCCCGCGCGATCGGGCAGCTGAATGTCGGGTCTCCGGCTGTCAGTGACTGCCGGGGACCCTGAGGAGAAGATAGGAGCAGCTTTCGCTGCTTCTGTCTTCTCTGATCTCTTTTACACAGCGCTCAATGAACGCTGTGTATAGGAATAGAGACAGCAGCAGCGGCGCTGTCTCTATTCCTCCCGGTGATCATGTGACTGGTCACATGATCGCCGGGTGCCGTTAGTGGCAGACTGTTGCTGGGTCTTACTAGACCCAGCACAGCCCTATTAGTGACAATCGTCACTATGAGAGGGCTGATTTCCCCTGTAACTGGGGCTGCTGTGCAGCTCCAGTTACAGTGGAAAAGATGGTGTAAAACAAAGAAAAAAAATATATAAAGTTCCCCAAAGGTCTTTTTTGACCTTTGGGAGACAGACCATAGTAATAAAAAATAATAAAGTAAAGTGCAAAAAAAAATGTAATAATAAATACACATAAAATACCCACCCCAATAAAAACGTCGCCCTCCCCCCCCCCGCCAATCATTGTTGTAACGCTAGCGCTGACCCAATTACCCTAATATAGACATGTAATATATTAAAATTTACGGTAGACAATGACGATTACAAATAAAAGGTCTATTTTAGGGTAAAACTATGTTATTACCAAAAAAAAAAATAGCTGAAACGTAAAAAAGCTTATTTTTTTACTATTATTTTCAAACTTTATGAATAAAAATTCTAAAATAGCAAAAAAGGTGTGTATAAAAACGCTAAAAAAACGAAACCTGCATTATCTACGGAAAAAACGTCGCAAAAATCACGTCGGTTTTATTTTTTTTTAATAAAAATGTGTGTTTGGGGCAACTTTGTAATTACGTTTTATTAAAAAATATTTTAACTTTTTGAGATACAGCTGCTTTGTATCCTGTATCCGTCAGGTCAGCAGGACTGACGGGATCAGTGAAACGGGCCCTGCGCTAAATTATAATCTTAAATGTGATAGATTTGAGGTGGATCCTGCGTGTCACTGATCCTGTCAGTCCTGCTGACCTGACGGATACAGGATACAAAGCAGCCGTATCTCAAAAAGTAAAAATATTTTTTCATAAATCACACTGATACACACACATACACTATATATATATATATATATATATATATATATATATAATTATAATATAAAGTTTTTAAATGTGTACATAACCTTGTGGCACTATATACAAGGGGGAGCGCTGTGAGGCACTATATACAAGGGGGAGCGCTGTGAGGCACTATATACAAGAGTGAGCGCTGTGAGGTACTATATACAAGGAGGAGCGCTGGGAGGCACTATATACAAGTGGGAGCGCTGGGAGGCACTATATACAAGGGGGAGCGCTGTGAGGCACTATATACAAGGGGGAGCGCTGTGAGGCACTATATACAAGGGGGAGCGCTGTGTGGCACTATATACAAGGGGGAGAGCTGTGTGGCACTATATACAAGGGGGGCTGTGTAGTGCTATCCACAGTGGTATGTGTGTGGCGCTCTTTATAGGGGGGGGCTTTTTGGTGCTATTTACAAGAGGGGGAGGGCTGTGTGGCGCTCTCTACAGGGGGGCTGTACGGCACTATCTATAGGGGGCTGTGTGTAACGCTCTCTACGAGGGGGATGTGTGATATATAGAGGGGGCTGTGTATGGCGATATCTATGGGGGTGTGTAATATCTACAGGGGCTGTGTGTGGCACTATGTACAGGGGGCTGTGTGTATGTGGTGTTTTACAGTGTGTGGTATTATTATATTCAGGCACGCAGTGTTTGGTGCTATTATATTTAGGGGCACAGTATGTGGCACCATGATAACTTTATTTTCGTTTATAGGTGTGGAAATGTTGGAAAAGTGAGGAGACGTCTGAGTGGCAAATTCTGCAGAAATGAGTCATGGCCGGGAGAAGTCGTCATGAGCGCTGGACCGGATGGAGAAGAAAAGAGGAAAAAAACTACTAGAATCTGAGACGTCGTCACCTGTGAGTCACTAGATTTAAAGAGAATCTGTCACCTTTCCTGACATGTTTATTATAGGAATCCTTGTATTTAACAAAAAGTCTTTCTGCAGTCCAGGACTGATAGACAATTCCCCTTGTCAGGAGGTTGTGTCCCTGCACAGTGTGATACTCTCAGTATGTAGGGACACCGCGCTGTGACAAGGGAAATCGTAACACTGTTAATGCTTGCCCAAAAAGGTAGTGTTAAAAATAGTTACGGCGCGGCAGGGCGGCGGTGAGGAAGGGGGGCCCAAGTTTGGGTAACAGCCCAGGGCCCATGGTCTACTTAATCCGCCACTGATCATAGTTATGTACGACGCTAGGAGTCCCTGCCTCGCTGCGGGACAACTGTCCCGTACTGTAATCATGTTTTCAGTACGGGACAGTAGTTCCACGGAGAGGCAGGGACTCCTAGCGTCGTACATAACTATGATGCTAGGATCCCGGCTCCCTGCAGTGTGTTCGGTCCGGGACTTGCAGCCGAAATACGTTCCGTCCTTTACGGACTGAACATGCTCGTGGGAATCCAACCTAAGGGTATGTTCACACGCAGTGAGCAAAAACGTCTGAAAATACGGGTGTTAAAAAAACGTCTGAAAATCAGGAGCAGTTTTCGCCTGAAAACAGCTCCTGATTTTCAGACGTTTTTTTAACAACTTGCGTTTTTCGCAGCGTTTTTTATGTTTGTTTTTGGAGTCAATGAAAAACGCCTCCAAAAACATCTCAAGAAGTGTCCTGCACTTCTTTTGACGAGCCGTCACTTTAAGCGCTGTATTTTGACAGCGACGCGTAAAATAAAGGCTCGTGGGACCATAACATCGTAATTCCCATTGAAAGCAATGGGCAGATGTTTGGAAGTTTGAGGCAGATTTTCCTCTGCCTGCATGCCGATTTTCGCGGCGTTTTTCACTGCGTTTTTTGCCCGCAGCCATTGATCGCCGCGGGCATAAAACGCAGCGAAATACACTTTCTCTGCCTCCCATTGATGTCAATAGGAGGTTAGAGGCATAATCGCGCGAAGATAGGGCATGTTCCTTCTTTCTCCCGCGAGACGGTTTTACCTGCCTCCCATTGAAATCAATGGGAGCCATTTTCGGCCGTTTTTTGGCGAGTTTTGCGGAGCGGTTTCCGCGCCAAAAAACTTGTCAAAAAACTCTGTGTGAACCCAGCCTGAAAGTCTATTCCTGTGTGACATGTGCTGATCCCTCAATAATTCACTACAGGGAAGAGCTTCTCATACGTTCGCACCTAAACTCATTTCTCCCAAGTGTCCCTCTTTTGGAGGGACATTCCGTACTTTTGACCCATGTCCCTTGGTCACTTTTTTGACCTGGGAAATAGATTTTCATTAATAAATGTAATAATTGCTACATTAACGACCTGTCTGGTTCCTAACTCTTTATTAGACCCCAACTTGTATATTATTTCATCATTTGATGCAGCAAGAGATAAGGGCACTGGAGGCGCTGCTCCAAGAAACTCTGGTGCGTTAGAAGTGAGTATGAATTCTTTATTTATTTCAAGTGTAAATACTTGAAAAAAGTAACGTATTTTTATACTTACCTCTGACGTACCAGAGTTTTCTTGAAGCGGAGCCTTCAGGAACCCCATCTCTTGCTGATCATTTAAGCATCTATGACGGCGACTCTGGCAAGTGCGCGGAGGGGAAAGACGGCAGCTGCTTCAGCATCACAACCTATCTAAGATGTTGTGCAACACATATAGGTGAGCATACAACGAATTAAATCTACAATCATTATTTTTTTGTTTAATATACTACCCTATGACACATTTCATCATTCGATGCAATTTGTATCTTAAAAAATGCTATATATAATTTTGTTAGGATAATATTTTAATTAAAAACTATTCAATTGCATAGATATGCATGAATAATGGGGAAATTTTACACTATGAACCATAGGTGTCTCTGTTTGACCGTCCAAAAAGTTGGGAGGTATGCCTAAAGCATTATCAGTAGATCAGATACAGTGTCCAACTGGTTGTACAAATAAATAGTTATAAATTAAGCTTCCTCTCCACCCTTCAATGTCACCCTGGGTGGCCACACGCTTTCCCTATCCCTCGCCCCAGACCTGCCTTTGTCTATAGGCGACTTTGCTTGCACTACAAGGGACAACTAATTACAGGGTGATCCTCTAAATACCATGGCAAAAACTGTAGGCGATGCTTCAAATATTGTTTAGAATAAAATTAAATAATAACGACAATAAAATGAATTTGCCGAGCAGTGGAAATGGTTTAATATTATCGTATTATGGTAATTTGGAGGAATTACAATTGGCGCTTCTTTACTATCAGCTACAGGCAGATATTTTATAATGAACGGCTCAATAGGTGTATTTTTAGAGCACACATTTAATTTGTGCCACTATTTATGTGACCGAGAGCAAGTATCAATTTCTTAGGATTCAAGTCAGAAGACTTTAGCCAGCTACACTTCCAGATTTCAATTAGTTATCTGTTGCTCACATTTTCCAGTCATCCACTATGCCCTGAGCTGATAAAGAGCTTGAACACTGAAAACTCCCAGGTGGTAGATTAATCTGTGTGAACCTCGCAGTTGAAACTTCAATAAAGCCGCTTGGCGAGATACCTCAGATAAAAGTAATTGAGTTCAGTTATTTATTTATGTGTTAAGCAAAACATACGATGAAGAAGCATAGCAATAAAATGACACTGGAGGTGTGGGCAGGGGCATACACGTAGGGGGCACTATAGCAGCTGCATGACCTGCCTCTATGTGACCAGCCTACTTTGGGCCTTCATGACCAAGCTATTTTTTACGTTTTTCCATCGTCTCATTCAAAGAGCTATAACTATAACATTTTTGCGTCGACACAGCTGTATAAGGTCTTGTTTTTTGCGGGACAAGTTGTATTTTTTAACAGCACCACTTTGGGGTACATATAATTAATTGATTACGTTTTATTATTTTTTTTGTGGGGGGGGGGGGGATAGAAAAGAAACAGCAATTTCGCCACACTTTTTTGCGGCCTAAATTTATGCCGTTTACCGTGTGGTAGAAATAACACAATAACTTCATTCAGCGGGTTGTAGCGATTGCAATGATACCAAATTTATATAGATTTTGTATGTTTTACTACTTTTACACAGTAAAAACACTTTTTTTTTTTTATTATTTGTTTTTGTGTCTCCATATTTGAAGAGCCATAACCTTCTTTTATTTTATTTTTTACGGCGTTTACCATGTGGAATAAATAATGTAATAGCTTTAAAGTTGGACTCGTTTCCGTATTGCAGTGTATTAGTGCCAGCTTGTGCTAGGCCATGCCTCTGGCATGACCTAGCAGGCGTACACTACAGGCAGACCTGGGGGCCTTTATTAGGCCCCCCGGCTGCCATAGAAGACACCGACACCCAGCGATCTTATCGCCGGGTGCCGGTGGGGTGAGAGGGAGCTCCCTCCCTCTCTCCAAAACCACTTGCTATTGAGCGCCGCATCTGAGGGGTTAAATGGGTGAGATCGATACTGATATCGATCTCACCCATTAGAGCAGGGATGCCCTCAGCCCTCAACTAGCTCTAGTAGCAGAGAACAGGGAGATTTAACGGCTCCCTACTCTGTTTATTTATTCTGATGCAGTGCCGTGAAAAGCCGTATGCATCAGAATAAAGCCCATTAGTGGCCGCCGTGAAAAGGCGTATTGGCGGTCACTAATGGGTTAAAGGGTAACTAAACTTTCAGAAAATTTCTGACATGTCATAGTGACATGTCAGAAGTTTTGATCGGTAGGGTCCAAGAACTAAGACCCCCACAAATCGCTAAAACAAAGCGGCAGAGGCGCTCGGGTGAGCACTGAGCCACTTTTTCTGATTGCCTTTTTTCAGAAAGCCAAGCAGTTGCTGTACGGGCTCATAGACTTTCTATTGAGCCCGAACACCAATTGCTTGGCTTTTCGAAAAAAGCCGATCAGACACCAAGCAGCTCAGCGCTCCCCCTAGAAGTTCTGCCACTTAGTTTTAGCGATTGCTGGGGGTCTCAGTGCTCAGACCCCCACCGATCAAAACTTCAGAAGAGGCTGGACGCAGCCTGCAGGGCTTAAGGGAAAGCCGACATGACCGTCCTGGTAGGGAAAGGGTTAATTAGGTGAGGGAGAGTTGGAGGGAGTTGGAGGGGGGACGGGGAGGAGTTAGGGGGGACGGGGGCCGTTACTGAGCTTCCCGCTGTTTTTCGGCATTGAGCCGGAAGCAGCGGGAGGAGTAACACGGAAAAAGTAAGCTCCCCGTTGCCCGCGCTACTCAGCATGTCAGAGGCAGTGATGATAGAGCGGCTGCGTGCCGCTGCTGTGCACCACGGTACCGGATGGCTAGAGGAGACCGTGGCTGCAATAACGAGGATCCCGGACGCCGTTTCGCCACGTCAGGCCCGGCGTTCGGGGTCTGTTGCAGGTGACAGGCTCCCCTCCCCCGGCCCCCTTACAAGCATGGCTATGGCGGCGGGGGGGGGAGTCGGCAACAACCGCTCCTGCTCAGAGCAGGCAGAGAGCGTTGCCGGGGGTGACGGCGACTCAGGCCGGGTCGACCCGTCCCTCTCGGCGGTCCCGACCTCCAGAGCGCCTCAGTCCGGAGGCAGTCCCGCGAACACGGCGTTGCAGAGGGAGCCCGATCCCGGACGCTGCAGGCCAGGCAGCTGGGAGGACCGCCCCTTCCCAGGCCCTGCGTCCTGGCAGGAATCCCAGGCCGCGACGGGGTCCGGCGGTAAGCAGGGAGTCGCAGGCTGGGCTCCCTGTCACCCCTCCCCCATCAGATGGAAGATTTGGAGGACAAGGTACGGCCGCCCCGCCTGGTGATGTTCCGGCCAGGGGGCAGGCTTCGTCAGGATCGTCTAGACGGACGCCTAGACCTGCAGCGACGTCGAGGCAACAGGTCCGGTCGGAAGTCTGGGTCCGGTCGGGCGGCAGGTTGCCGGCCCATCGGTCAGCGCGTCTTCATCCCCGTTCCGAAGATGTCGTTGGGATGGACAGTCGTCGGCGAGAGAAGAGCTGGAGGAAGGTGAACTGGACGTGTATCGTCGAGGTCAGGATAGTCCGGCTGACGGGAACACAGCGCCTGTGCAGCCCGGTGAGTGTATAACTCCATCATTGTCTTATCCAGCGATTTTTATGTCGGGTGTCGGCGGGGGGGCTGCTAGCATTGCATCGGTGGCCGGTAGTGGCGCGGGCGGACGCGACGGAGCGGGTCTGGCGGACTTAGTGGGTTGCTTACGGGAGCTGGTCGGGCGCCTAGATAGGGCCGCGGCGCCGGTAGTCACGGAAGTGTCCCCTGCGGTAGTTTGGGAAGGCCCCAGGGACGTGGGATCGTTACAGGCGCGGCCCGTGACGGCGGTTAGAGAGGCGGTCGCGGTGTCGGTACAGACCGAGACACAAAAGGATGGCGATCGGGTGCGTATTGATGATCGTGCTCGGGGGGAGGTGTACGTTTGTTTTGAAGGTCCGTTGGGGGCGCATTTAAAGCAGGAGGTGCGCGAGCGGATCTGGAAGGACGAATATGTTGAGATTTTTTCTCTCTTGCCGCTCGCTAAATTTAATTTGGATAAGAGCAAGCGGGACGAGAGTAAAAAGGACGAGGAGTAACGGCGGCGGTATAGGCTTATCCCGCAGACGTTCGTTAATTGGTCGCAGGCGTTCGCCATATTGGCTAGTGTGATAGGGGAAAAGGCGCCGGAAAATTGTTCGGCGTTGTTTTGTTATTTTGATGCCATTGGGGAGGCTCATTGGGCGTATGGGGGTCAGGCGTGGCTGCGATACGATGAGCAATTCCGTCAGCGGAAGGCGGTTCGGCCGGCGATTCGGTGGGACCAGAAGGATATTGCTCTCTGGTTACGGGTTACGGCTCCGGTTAGGCAGTCCTTTCCCGGGAGCGCCGGCCAGGGAGGCCAGTCTAGTCAGGTTGGACAAAGCGGCGGGGGAAAGGCGGGGTTTTGCTGGCAATTTAATGAAGGCCAGTGCAAGTTCGGGGCCACGTGCAAGTTCAAGCACGTGTGTTCCGAGTGTAATGGTGCGTCACACGGGGCGGCAAAATGTCTGCGGAAAAAGAGGTCAGGGAACCAGCCCTCCGCGGCTGGTAAAGGGGGTGTCGCCGGTGAGGGTGGAAAAGATGGCCCCTTATCTAAATGAGTATCCGGATAGGGCGGCGGCTAAGTTGCTTTCCGAAGGGTTTCGTGTTGGTTTTGTTATTCCTACGCCTCCTTATGAGGTTCCGGTGACGCGGAGGAATTTAAAATCGGCTTACTTGTATGCAAAAGTTGTGTCGGAAAAGTTGTTAAAAGAAGTTTCGTTGGGCCGCATGTCGGGGCCGTTTGTTGAGTCGCCTGTAAAAGATTTAGTTGTGTCCCCGTTGGGTGTTGTCCCTAAACGCGAGCCCGGAAAATTTCGTTTCATTCAACATTTATCATATCCCAAGGGTTCCTCGGTAAATGACGGGATTGATCACGAGTTGTGCTCCGTAGTCTATACCTCATTCGATAAGGCGGTGGGTTTAGTGCGGCTGCGGGTCCAGGCGCGCTGCTAGCAAAAACTGACATCGAGGCGGCGTTCAGGTTGTTGCCAGTTCATCCAGAAAGCCAACGGCTGTTGGGTTGTTTTTGGGATGGGGCTTTTTACGTGGATCGGTGCCTTCCGATGGGGTGTTCCCTTTCTTGTGCATACTTCGAGGCGTTTAGTAGCTTCGTAGAGTGGGTAACGAGGGGAGTATCCGGGGTCGACTCGTTGATCCATTACTTAGATGATTTTTTGTGCGTTGGCCCGGGGGGTTCGCCGGTTTGCGGTAATTTGCTTCATGCACTACAGAAGGTGGCGAGGGATTTTGGGATTCCTTTGGCGTCAGAAAAAACGGAGGGCCCGGTAGTGACCATTTGTTTTTTGGGAATTGAAATAGACTCGGTAGCAATGGAGTGTCGTCTCCCTGCGGATAAGTTGGGGGCTTTGAGGCTGGAGGTACGGCGGGCTTGTAGACTGAAGAAAATGACGCTGCGGGAGCTTCAGTCGTTGCTGGGGAAGTTGAATTTCGCCTGCCGGATTATGCCGATGGGGAGGGTGTTTGGTAGGAGGTTGGCGGCGGCAACGGCGGGAGTGCGTGCGCCGCATCATTTTGTGCGACTCAAGGAGGAGCACCGAGCTGATCTTCAGGTTTGGGATGACTTCTTGGGCCAGTACAATGGTCGCTCGCTATGGATGGCCCCAGCGCAGGATACGAGTGATTTGAATATTTTTACGGATGCGCCTTAGGCGGGCGGTTTTGGAGCTTACGGGGGAGGTCCGTGGTGCGCAGGTCAATGGCCGGCTAGTTGGGTGTCCAGTGGACTCACGCGGAATCTGGCCCTGCTCGAGCTGTTTCCCATCGTGGTGGCGGCTACCATTTGGGGGGACAGGTTCAGGGATAAGAAGGTCCGTTTTTACTGCGACAACATGGGGGTGGTGCTGGCCATTACTAATATCACGGCGTCCTCTCCTCCGGTAGTTCAATTGTTGCGACATTTAGTGCTGGTGTGTTTGTCGTTGAACGCGTGGGTGGTGGCGGTGCATGTCCCGGGAGTACGGAATTGTATCGCTGATGCTCTTTCTCGCTCGCAGTGGGACCGGTTTCGGCAATTGGCACCGGGAGCGGAACGTCTCGGTTTGGCTTGTCCGGAACATCTTTGGGATCTGGTATCGGTCCCGTAGAACAACTGTTACAAAGGTCTTTGGCGCACACGACGTGGAGTGCTTATGCTGCTTGTTGGAGGCAGTGGGAGGAGTGGGTAAGAGATTTGGGTGACGTCAATACGGATAGAGACAGGTTGGTGGCACTTTTGTACTGGTTAGGGGACGCCTGGGAGGCGGGGTTTTCAGTGGCAAAGGTGAACCGGTTCATATCTGCGGTGGCGTTTGGGTTTAAGTTGCGGGGTTTTCAGGATGTATCGAAGGAATTTCTGGTGTCGCAGGCTTTGAAGGGGTTGCGCCGAGGTAGGGTGGAGGCGGATAGTAGAAGGCCTGTGTCGTTTGCTTTGCTTAGCTCGTTGGGCGGTTCATTAGCATCGGTCTGTCGTTCTGCAGACGAAATGGATTTGTTTCGGTTAGCTTTTTCGTTAGCGTTCTTTGGGGCATTTAGAATAGGTGAGTTGGTGTCGCCAAGTACTAAACAGGCAGGGGGGCTGAGATCTGGGGAGGTGAGCCTATTCGCAGATCGGCTGGAGGTATGGTTGCGTCGGTCAAAAACTGACCAAGTAGGGAAGGGTAAGCTGATAGTTTTGTTCGCCCTCCCGGGGTCGGTTATGTGCCCAGTAGAGTGCATGCGGGGTTTTACGCCAAAAAGGGGGTCTCCAGATTTGCCTTTGTTACGTCATGTGGACGGGTCGTTTTTGTCCAGGTTTCAGTTTGGAGCTGTATTTAAAAAATGTTTGACGGCGGTTGGTGTTGCGGCAGGCTCATATTCATCTCATTCCTTCAGGATTGGCGCAGCAACAGAAGCGGGGCGCTGGGGGTTGGATGATGAGGGGGTGCGGCGTATTGGTCGTTGGGAGTCCAACAGGTTTAAGTCCTATGTCCGCCCCCATATGTTATGATTTTTGTTGTTAACGCTTTAAAGATGTTATATGGTGGTGCCTAATTGTTTTTTCAGTTTCAGATTCGCCTCCATGTTTGGTGTGGTTGATGGGTCATTCGTACGTGCACTGGGGGGCTTTGAGGGCGGACGTCCGCCCGGATGGTCGCCAGTTGCGCATTCCGCGACAGGATGCGGTTGTGCATTGGCTGGGATTTAGAGGTATGTCGTGGAGCAGGGTATTGGCGGAATTCCAGACATATGCTCGGCTTGATAGGGTTCCGGAGGTCTTAGTGTTGCACGTGGGTGGGAATGACTTAGGAGTCCGCCCCTTTCGTGAGTTGGTGCGGGATATCAAACATGATATGTTGTGTTTGTGGGTATCTTATCCCAAGTTGGTGATAGTGTGGTCGGACATAGTCCCAAGAAAGCATTGGCGGTTAGCTAGATCTGTGGAGAGAGTCAATAAGGCTCGCATTAAAGTTAATCGGGCGGTGTCCCGTTTTGTGGCAAAAAGCGGGGGCATTTGTGTGCGGCACAGGGATTTGGAGTCAGGAGCGGGGAACTTCTGGAGGAGTGATGGGGTTCATCTGACCGAGGTTGGCATTGATCTTTGGAGCTTGGCGATAGCAGAAGGCATAGAAAGGGCGGTGGTGGTGTGGAGGAACTCACAGGCTTAAGGTGGTCAAGGCCTGTTTCGCTGTGGCGGGGGGAGTCCTTGAGGCCAGTCAGTACAAAATGGTGGGGGGGTCGCATCGGGGGTATGCGTCCCCCAAAAAAGGTACATGGTTGAAGACTTCATCGGGTGTTATCCCTTTGAAGTGGTCTTCTGGTAGAAGGTATATCACTTGAAGGCTTCATCGGGTGTTATCCCTTTGAAGTGGACTTCTAGTGGTCGGTATATCACTTGAGGGCTTCATCGGGTGTTATCCCCTTGAAGTGGACTTCTAGTGGTTGGAGCCATCTGCAGAGGTGAACGGTGCTTCCGAGCTGGTTTACGGCTGGAGGTAATTGGTGGTTTGCAGATGGCTAATTCGGTGTGTTCTTAAAAAAGGAATATCTGAAGGGGCTTCAAGGACTTCCTCTGCTCGGGTTAATGTTAACGTTAAATTGTTATTTATGATTCTGACCCATGTTGGGTCATGTGAATTATTAGGAGGAATTCTCTGGTGGATTCCTAACTAGTTATCCGAATGTTTCGGATTTAAATTGTTTTTATAAAACTGTGAAATTAATAAACGGCTGCTGTGGCCATTTCACATCCAACCTCGGTGTCAAGTGTCTTTACTAAAGTGGGGGTGGTGGGATAGTATGGTCTAAGGTTAACACACGACTCTACTTAGGCAGGTCAAGAAGAGGCTGGACGCAGCCTGCATGGCTTAAGGGAAAGCCGACATGACCGTCCTGGTAGGGAAAGGGTTAATTAGGTGAGGGAGAGCTGGAGGGAGTTGGAGGGGGGACGGGGAGGCGTCAGGGGGGACGGGGGCCGTTACTGAGCTTCCCGCTGTTTTTCGGCATTGAGCCGGAAGCAGCGGGAGGAGTAACACGGCAAAAGTAAGCTCCCACCCTCCCGCCCTTGGTTTGCTACTCCTGTGGGTCTTATGTACGTCCGTCTATGAGCGTTGTGTTTTTATTTGTGTGCTTATTTAACATGTTTTTCTTTTTTCCGGAGTAGGTTCTGTTGTCATGGCAGCTGGCGGGGGGAGTCCTTGAGGCCAGTCAGTACAAAATGGTGGGGGGGTCGCATCGGGGGTATGCGTCCCCCAAAAAAGGTACATGGTTAAAGACTTCATCGGGTGTTATCCCTTTGAAGTGGTCTTCTGGTAGAAGGTATATCACTTGAAGGCTTCATCGGGTGTTATCCCTTTGAAGTGGACTTCTAGTGGTCGGTATATCACTTGAGGGCTTCATCGGGTGTTATCCCCTTGAAGTGGACTTCTAGTGGTTGGAGCCATCTGCAGAGGTGAACGGTGCTTCCGAGCTGGTTTACGGCTGGAGGTAATTGGTGGTTTGCAGATGGCTAATTCGGTGTGTTCTTAAAAAAGGAATATCTGAAGGGGCTTCAAGGACTTCCTCTGCTCGGGTTAATGTTAACGTTAAATTGTTATTTACGATTCTGACCCATGTTGGGTCATGTGAATTATTAGGAGGAATTCTCTGGTGGATTCCTAACTAGTTATCCGAATGTTTCGGATTTAAATTGTTTTTATAAAACTGTGAAATTAATAAACGGCTGCTGTGGCCATTTCACATCCAACCTCGGTGTCAAGTGTCTTTACTAAAGTGGGGGTGGTGGGATAGTATGGTCTAAGGTTAACACACGACTCTACTTAGGCAGGTCATGAAATGTCACTATGACAAGTCAGAAGTTTTCTGAAAGTTTAGTTACCCTTTAAGTGTGGGTTATTTAGCAGATAAACATCATTGTGTACTCCTGACATCCAACATGCTCGATCCTTCTCTCTCATTACATCTTCTCCAGGCGGAGGGTCAGGACACTCTGCTACACATTAGATAGTCCGTCGGTCCTACCGCAATGGTCAGGTTCGCCCAATATTTGTCTAATGTGTAAGGACACTTTAAAGATTCCGTGTGACAAATACGCAATTAAAGGAGACATCTGGAAGGGGGCAAATACTTTTTTACAGCATTAACATTTGCCGGTTTTCTTGAAGATATGTGACTTCACAAATAAACGAAATATAATTTAACATGAGCTGATGTGAGGAGCTGCTGAGACGTCTGACTATTTATACAGTGTCAAGTGTGATATTTGCTAATTAAATGCTAACTTCATTTCTATGTATAACCGAGGGAACATGTCGTGGTAGAAGACATGCACACGTAGAATTCAAATAAGTTATAAAGGCAAAGCAAATGATGACGGCACTCACAGTATAGTAGTTACAATATGATTATTGACGGTTTTCCAACAGGAAATGGAAGGATGGCATATAGTAAGCCACGGGCACATGATTGCTGGGGCCAATGATTGGCTGGAGCGGATACGAGTTGGTATGGCATGTGGCCGGATCAATAATGCAAACATAGACCTGGTTGGGAACAGGATAAATAAATATCTGAGACGTGGAACTCCCATAGGCTTGAATTGAGGGAACGACACACATGCGTGGCTACCATTCCATTCAAAAGTGGCGTAGCTATAGGAGTGCAGAAGTAGCAGACCCTTGTGCCACATAAGAAGTCACCAATATTATAAATCAAAACACTTCAAAACAAGAAAGCCGTGTAGAGTAGTCGGCACCTCTCAGTTCAAATGTAAAGAGTTTTGTCAGAAATACAAGTAATGCATGTTCATACCTTGGAAGTCGATCTTGCACATATGCGGGTTGGTATATGTGTTGGACACCTACATATCGTCGTTTATTTTGGATGTTTGGCGTCACTCGATTTGCAAACCCAGGACCAGATTGTTAGAGACACTGTCTCATGCCTTATGTACACGACAGTGTGCGCTAGCCGGGTCCCGTCAGTGATTGGTGGAAAGATAGGACATGTCCTATCTTTCCACAAATTGGAGAATCGGGTCAGTTTTCAAGGACCCGATTCACCTGCTAAAGTGAATGGATCCGTGAAAAGGATCGGGTGCCACTCGGATGCCGTTGTCGCTGCAGAATTTAGTATGTCCGTTAACGTTGGACATTATCTGCATTTGTCTATGAGCTCCAAATTAATGAATGCCCTCTCAATGGTGGATCTGAGAGAGGCTGGCCGGAGAGAGACCATGACACGCAGCTTCAGTGTTCAAATGATCTCTGCCCACAGGGGGCGATCCATCTTTATTTATAGGAAAATGAGAGTAGGTGGTAACCTCGTACTTGCAAACATAAACATTCTATATATGGTAATGTCCCAAAACTCCACATATGGTATAATGACAGGAAAGGTGTAGGCTTTGGTTTCAGCCAATCATCTACAATATGATAATGACTCTGATTCAGCCAATAAGAATTATATCAATGCATTATAATAATTCTTCACCCTCCAAGCCCCAGGTGGCCTGAACCTTGTCCCATGGGAAGGACACACATTTCAATGCACAAGTTAATTTGTCTCTACTTCTTATCTGACTAGAGAATGGAGACTGCAGATAAGTTTAAATTAATTAAACAGAGGCCTGAATCCAAGGCTGACCTATGGTAAACAGCCATTGTCCATTCGGCCAAGGCTATTTGATCTGCTCCTTAAAAGAGTAATAAAACATTCAATTCAAGAACACAACATAGAATTGCTTCAGGACGCTGCTGATATTTACTTTTTACTTATAAACCTCAAGATAGCTCCTTCAGGCCAAAAGATAGATTCCAATGATCCAAAATGGATGCCTACCATACAAGATGGAGTCCATGCAAAATGTTATCTTTGAAACCCATTCTAATCACTTTCACAAAAGCAATATATGTTCACACATATAAAGATAATTAAAAATATTTTTGACAATTCCCTTCTTTTGAACATAAATTTGCTTAGCCATGTATTAGAATATTCGTCCGAGATTACGTTCTGGTTAGCTCCCCTAAACCAGGGCACCTCGTCGTGCCATTCACCTCGAGATTAATACTCAGGATACGTGTCTAGCAATAGGTGAGTGCACAGCGTTACATACTGTACACACCTGAAGATTTAGGGAATTACAGGTTTCACAATTCGGGCAATACCATCTATCTTGGTGGTTTTCTACGGCTTGACAGATGACTTTATCAGGTGTAGAAGCATTTAGTGTCACGTAAACAGGTGGCTCTGAATGTTTCCTCCCACCTCGGTTCTTAGGGTGGTCTGGACCTCATGCACTTTTATATCCTGCGCTGTTTTCTTAACTGCTGATACTTTTGCAATAAAACATGTTACAAGTTTAAACATAAAATATCTCTATCTAAGTAGCTGATTGTGGTCTGGCTCGGGTACATACTCCTGGTCTCCTGGGTGGCAACCACTTATATATATGCTTTAAACCCACATATATGACATATATGTTGGGTTGAAACACATCCCTGGAGTGATGAAACTCCTGCAATCCAGGAGAACAAGATCATGTCCCGTCCGGTGGCATTCATCGATGCCACCCCCTTTATCAGTTAGATGACCTCGTGTTACACCCTCTAGACCCTGCGTCATCCATTTTCTAACTGTCTCGGAGCACTGGGAGCTGCCAGTTGCTTTTACCCCCCACACAATATACATATTCTGTGTCTCTTCCCTCACAGTCGGTGAGGTTTACAGCATCAAACAACATGTCATTTTTATTAACCTGACCCATGTTTACACATCACACACTGTCATTGGGGTAACATCTAATCATGGACGGCAGTATTCCTGGCCTGAGATCTGTTTTCCGCAGCGCTTCCCTCTTTGAATATCTTACACGGTAAAACAGCCAGGGAACCAATGCCCCCGCTGCTATTACAGGAGAAACAACTCCAGGAGAGTTAGGGTTAAGCGCTAGAGAAAAGAGATGGGACTGCAAGGCCAAGGCAATAACCTCATCTATCTTCAGATATGGCATCGTTTTTGAATGGAGACATATACAACAGTCCAGCAATTTAGTCAATACTGATATCGCTTGATGTTTGATAAACTTGTCATTAAACTCTTCTTCTAGCTTATCATTTAGACTATAGGTAATGTAGAGATGACAGAGAAGATGGTGGTCAGCTGGAGCTTGACGAGACCCACAGTTCAGCCTCGTGATTGAGGACCTGTCAGCAGTGACCGGCGTGTCCAAGTTCTTTCCTTCCAATTTAACAGATGTGGAAGTTGTGAGCTGGACTTGGTACGGACATCACAGTGTGGCTGTGGTGCTTTACGGTGTCTTTTTAAACACGTCCAGTCCCCGGCTGTAAACAATGTCCTCCTTTCACTTAGGATCTGGAATGGAATCATAAACATATTTATACATCTGCGTGAGCTGTTTCTTCAGAGCTCCCACATAACTGGTGAGGTCAGAGTGCAATGGGCAGGCGCTCAGTCCAGGGTTCATGGGTTTCAGCCATGACCTTCTGGATCTTTAACTTCAAGGTCCCATTCAACCTTTCTACCTTCCCACTGCTCTGGGGATACGGGGTGTGAAAAGCTGCTCTATGCCCAGTACCTGCATGATTTCTTGGAGTTCCTCTCCAGTAAAGTGAGTTCCTCTATCACTTTCTATTGTCTCAGGGACTCCATATCTACATACCACTTCTGAGAGCCATCTTTTACTTTTGCTGTGGCCCACGTTACTGGCCACACCTCAGGCCACCTTGAGAACAGATCTACACAGACTGCTACATGTCATACTGTCCCACCTTTGGTAACTGAGTTAATCTGCAATTGCTGATATGGGTAGTCTGCCTTTACCATATGCCTTTTTGCAACCCGCACAGTTTTGCCTATGTTATGGCAGACACATATCATGCACCTCTGGACAAATCTGGCAGCAGCACTTGCTGAAACCCCGGGGGTACCCACCATTTGCTCACCATTTCACTCATTCCTTCTCTTGACACATGCGTTGGTCCGTGCATTAGTTGGGTTATCATGGGGAAGAGGACTCTGGGTAGGCACATCATGTTACCTACCTTCCATATTCCATCCTCCCCTTCACTGGCACCTTTTGTCTGCCAATGTCCTTTTTCCTCTTTTGTGGCTAGACTTTGTAATCTACTTAATATTATCATGTCTATGGGACCAGATACTATGCTGGTCAAGAATACTACGTCCTCCTCTATGAGGGACATGAGAGCCGCAGCTTTTGCAGCCTTGTCTACTAGTCTATTTCCCCTTGTTTCGGGGGCAGCTTGCACTTTAGTAAGAGCTGGCACTTTGAGTATACCTATATGCTTTGGCAGTGTCAGAGCCTCAAACAGTTCTCTCACTCTCTCAACATTATGGGTTTACCCGTGGATCCAGCAATATCTCTGCTCCTCCAGATTAGGCCATAATCATGTGCAATACCAAAAGCATATCTAGAGTCAGTATATATAAATTTACCTTCAGCCAGTCTACACACCTCAGCGAGTACCTTCACCTCCACCTACTGTGCTGACACGGAGGATGGGAGTGGTTGTTACTTTATTACCTCTGTTTCGGTGGTGACAGTATATACACAGTCTTGTAGCCTCCTTCATGGTGGTACCTGGAACCATCTACAAAAGAAAAACTCAAAAGCTGGATTAGATATTGGATCCCCTGTTACATTTTCTAATGTTTTCTTCTCTATTTTCATTAATTCAATACAATTATGTTGGTGACCTGTGTACTGGGGAATCAAATGTGCTGGGAAACCAACTTCCCACCAGGCTGGAAATTCACTGTCTACTGTTTCCTGTGACTTATCCCATTCCCTCTCAAGTCTCCCATTGACCATATAAGCTATCCATTTCTTCCTCCTCTGTTGAACCCTGCGGAAGCAATGTAGTAGGGTTTAACACTGTAACACTGTACATCAATGTATGGTTCGGTTATCAATACTTTTCAACTGTGGGAGGCTCTGAGGGCACGGATTCAACTGGGGTTTGGGGCTGTTTGCAAACAATTTTAACAATCACAGGGGCCACAAAGATGCGTCTTACATCTGTTTACCCTGTGCCCAGAAGGAGGACAGGACCGCCTTCAATATTTCCTGAGGTGTGAGGTCTTCCTCCTCTCAGTGCAATCTCTCATAGAGTGCAGCACACATAAAATTTAGCATATCAGTAACTTCAATCTGTCCATCAGACTTATATCCAATGACAACCTACATTGCTGCAAGGATGTCAGAAACTATAAGATTGACTGGACAGGAATCTGACACCATAAACGTGACAACAGCTCCTGTGAATACTGTAATCTTATTTGCATTTTCATAAAATATTTTCCCAATATGTGTGTGTGTGTGTGTGTGTGTGTGTGTCATGTGCATATACCATCATTAAACAGAAAGGATACTCTTATAAATGAATAAGAGTTTTGCAAAATATTTCTTTCCTTAATTAGTTTATGTCAATTATTAAATAAACCAATCTATTAAGACAAATGATGAAACATATCGTGCACTATATGTGTCATTATATGCCAATATAAACTTTTCAATATCAAATAATAATAACCTAAAATGTAACAATGACATAAAAAAATCTTTCTTGTCAAATCACTTATCATGTGGTGATTTCAAATAAACCATTTCCCTTTAAAAATAGTTCAGCGCACACACCAGTCACTCACACACCGGTCACTCACAATACCGGCTGTTCCCAGGCACTCTCAGTACTGAGAATCCAATCTCACATGTGTAAACCTTTTGTGTGTACCTTTGGTAAAACAAGTATATAACTAGAGTGACTGTGTATAAACTCCTAATTTTGGATTATTCATCCAATGAACTATAATCTTCATTTAGTAATGCGCATCATATTAAATTTAAATATGAATGAAGTTTTTCATTGTGGTCGACACATAAAACACATACAACGTAACATATAACATATAAACATAAAACATATAATACTCAATCCTGTGTTCTTATTAGGCTTTTTTTTCCTCTTAATCTTTAAGTTACAATTCTTATTTTGCACTACATGTGCACTTTCTGCAGACACAGCTAAACTACAGATAACAGAGAATGTAGCATTAACCCCTTACTAGCCAAAACTTATGAGCTACAAGGTCAAAATGTCACCATGTGCTCCTGTCAGTCAATGACCAAACATCTTCACGTTAACACACGTTATTCTCTTATCATTAGTTCTATTAGTCTAACACGGTTACTATAGATTAACAATAAATCTTGTTAGACATTCCATGCAATTATTAAAATGACTGTTAAATAAACCAAAAAGGAAAAAGATTGACAGTAAAGTTTAAAACGTCTTGGAAAACTCCTATAACGAGAGGAAATTTCATTAGTGACAATTTAGGACAGATGATATACAGTATATTCCAACAAGCAGATCTGGATAGAAATACATAAGAATCTTCACTTTATTAATCTCACTTCTTCTACAATCCTTGGTCATTACACTTATAATTATCCTATTGGCTTTAACTCTATTTCTAGCCAATTCCTAATCCACGTCTATCTATCTCTCTATCAATAATCCCTGAACATTTCACCCAATGTTCCCTCTTTAGGAAGTGAAGAGTTAATTGATTCCTTTATGAATTCTGATGACGCCTTTCCATAATGTTTGGCTAATAACTGATCGCATGTCACCCCTGGAAACCTCCTGTTTCTGTAAACCTTTGGTTTATAAAGCTGTACATAGAATAATTATATGTTGGCACATTATTTTCTACTGGAATGTCTCTATCTATAGAATTAGACGCTGGTTAATCCTTACTGACAACTGTGTTTCCTAGTCTTTTTTTGTTTTTGTTTCTTTTCTGGTACATTCAATCACTTCTATCTGTTCTCTGCAACTCTGTCTATTAATCCAGGGCCCATCATCTCTCAAGAAATCATCCCATCTGGTATAACTGAGGACTCCACTACTTGGACATTCTCGCTTTTTTTTATTTTTTTATATATATTTTCTCCAGGTTCATTAACAATATCTGCTGCTGTTTTACCACACCCTGTACCTTGGGTGTTATGCCCCAGTTCCCGGCTGGCCAGCACTTTACCACGGGCATACTTCGATCCAGATTTCCCCATGCCCTCTGCTAAATCCCAGACTTACTAATGTAGCCAACTTTATCTTGACTTTTCAGGGTCAAGACAAAGCTGGCCACATCCGCACTAACTCTTCAGTCTATATTTAGTCTGTCATTGGGGTTCCCGTTTTTTTCTTATTTTTTTTTCCAGGACCCAATGCACTCTGCTAAATCATTTAGTCTGTCATGGGGGTCCGCTATGCACTTCTGCTGATCAGTAGGGCAACCGCGTATATCTGATCGGTTTAAACAGCAGCCAATTAACTATCGTCAACAAGCACAAGTCCCTCAGTATACTATACCTTAGATTTAAAAGGGATGGGTGTGATTTATAACTATCTTACTGTCTCAGGCGCCCATGGATATTCTATAAACTTTCTAGTTACAGAGATGTTACTTAATAATCAGCAACTCATTCAGATCGGGCTTCCGAGGATTAGCCCACATACATACTCTTACTTCCGGCCAGGTGCGCCTCCTATGGGTCACAGTCTGGATACGCGAAAGTCCTAACAATCACTTGGGCGGGGATGGTTACCCGTCACTTCTGCAAGGATCAATTTGCAACCTGATCTTAATACATACTAAACCCAGGGGCCGGAGGGAACACTTCGGACAGGCCGTTTAGTGTTTTCTCGGTATTTGGTTGTTTTTGTATGTTTTGGGATCAGAAAACAAACGCTCCCTTATCTCAGCCTCTCACAGATACACTCACAGATTCATTTCTACTTACACACCTATTCCTATAACACCTATAAGTACCAAATGGTGTTCATGGTTCCCAAATAGTCAAAAGAGACAAAACCTGGACGGCAGCTAAAACAAGAGAGAAGTGCACAGTAAGAATAACATTTCTTACTCACCGGTTTTGTGTGCAGTTCTCCGTTATCTTAGCCGTCATCCATCTTCGATTGTCGCCTTCGATCTGTGTTGAGAATCCCGGACGAGCCCCCAAGTAATGTCGCTGCAGAATTTAGTATGTCCGTTAACGTTGGACATTATCTGCATTTGTCTATGAGCTCCAAATTAATGAATGCCCTCTCAATGGTGGATCTGAGAGAGGCCGGCCGGAGAGAGACCATGACACGCAGCTTCAGTGTTCAAATGATCTCTGCCCACAGGGGGCGATCCATCTTTATTTATAGGAAAATGAGAGTAGGTGGTAACCTCGTACTTGCAAACATAAACATTCTATATATGGTAATGTCCCAAAACTCCACATATGGTATAATGACAGGAAAGGTGTAGGCTTTGGTTTCAGCCAATCATCTACAATATGATAATGACTCTGATTCAGCCAATAAGAATTATATCAATGCATTATAATAATTCTTCACCCTCCAAGCCCCAGGTGGCCTGAACCTTGTCCCATGGGAAGGACACACATTTCAAAGCACAAGTTAATTTGTCTCTACTTCTTATCTCACTAGAGAATGGAGACTGCAGATAAGTTTAAATTAATTAAACAGAGGCCTGAATCCAAGGCTGACCTATGGTAAACAGCCATTGTCCATTCGGCCAAGGCTATTTGATCTGCTCCTTAAAAGAGTAATAAAACATTCAATTCAAGAACACATAACATAGAATTGCTTCAGGACGCTGCTGATATTTACTTTTTACTTATAAACCTCAAGATAGCTCCTTCAGGCCAAAAGATAGATTCCAATGATCCAAAATCGATGCCTACCATACAAGATGGAGTCCATGCAAAATGTTATCTTTGAAACCCATTCTAATCACTTTCACAAAAGCAATATATGTTCACACATATAAAGATAATTAAAAATATTTTTGACACCGTGAAAAACGGCCCGAGTGGCACTCGGTTGTGTGCAACTGCACTTAATGATTAAATGATTTCTTCCGATATCCATATCTTATAGATAATTGTGCATTTAGTGACCATGTTGGACCTTGACTATATAAAGGGACTGTTTGCATAGACATGTTACCCCTGATTGAGCCGATATGCGTGGGGACGCTGGACTCATATGGGTTTATATTTTGCACTGCCATCTCTTGATTGTAGATTTTTTCACTACATGCATGCGTCCCTATATCTGTGATATTTAATTTCACCATCATGTTGGGCGATTGTGACCCGACCGGGTGTCAAGGCCATGTGACTTTTGGTGTTGTTTTTTTTTTAAGTGTTTTTAATGTTCTGTTGTTTTGTGTTTCCATATAATGTTACTCGTCTTTTTTTTTGCTTTGTGCCAACGTCCTGCCTTTTATTGTAGTGTTTTATATTGTCATTGTGATACGTGTTGGTGTTCATGGGATCACAGGCGCCACTCATATAATAAAACCAAAATAATAATAAACATAAATAAATAAAGATACAAGAGATCATTTGAAATAGATAAGGTATTTATTAAGGTTTACCAAACAAGCATAAAATAGCAAATAATTAAAACTCATAAACCAAAGGGATTAGTCAGAAGACTCAAGCCAAATAGACCAATTCAAATGTATTCTTATTATTACCATACCCAGTCCACCCATATTTAAATGGGCGACAACCCACTAAAAAATACCGCGACTGGTTGTGAGGGAGGGAGGGTGAGGTGCTCCTCCGGATCCTCTTCCAGTCAGACTGACACCTCTTCAGCCGAAGCTCAGTTTTTTATAGAAGAAACCTTCCCGCAAAAACAGCTGCTGGCCAATTAAGGTGAACCACAGCTTGCATCGCACCGATTCCAGAAGAATCCAGCTTTCTTCCTGGTAACAACCTAGGGCAAAAACCTCAAAGAAAAAGATAAGTACCAAGAAACCCCCATAAGCGGGGGGGGGGGGGGGGATAGAGAGGGAAACACAGGAGCATACCACTTAAATAATAATAATAAGGGGACACCGTGATCCCATGTGGCCCCTAGGCTTAAGGCCCCGTTGCCTTACATTCTGCTAAGTATTCAGTGGGGCCCATGCCTCTTGTGGTTAGTACCAATATTTTAAATGACGTGTAGCAGATGGAAGCTCTATTATAGATTTTGCATATGGGCGCAGGAACTTGAAGTTACGTATCTGGGTTTCCACATGTGAATCATCCAACTATCAGACATATGGCATATGCTGTTTAATGTATGAAATCTCAAGATTTATACGGTATGCAATTGTGGGATACCCTTATTCAGGGCAACAGGGAGGGTCCTGGGAAAGAAATACCCATCAATCTTAGCGGTTTTGCAGTATAGCTAATCCCTTTCTGTTAGAATGATGTCTTGATGATAAGTTGATCACAGGAGGTCCCAATACTGGCAGCAAGTGTTCAATTCCCCTGCTGTTCCACCCCAGGGGAAATTTGCATTACACAGTTCCCATTGAAATCAATGGGCTGCCCATGTAATACACAAATTATTAGTTCCTCCAAAGAGAGGGGTACTCTTTATAGCTGATCCCACCTCTGGCTATTAGATGAAGGTCCTGACTAAGAGACACTAATCCACTCAGAATTACCTAATTGGGTATTTGAAAATGGGTTTTCTAAACAAGATAATCTCTTTAAAGAGTTAATAAAAAATCTGGCCGTGGGGGGGGTGGGTTGTCGTAAAACAATAACAGAGACATTACTCACCAGACAAATCCTCCGGTCTACACCGCCGCTCTCTTTGTTGACATGGCTGCAGTGATGACATGCCCGTATACCACTGAGGCCAGTGACTGGCTCCAGCGATCACGTGGGTATATAGGCATGCCATTGCTGCAACAATGTCAACAAAGATCGGCAGGGAGGACAGTAGCTCAATGGGTAACAATAAATATTTGGGCCTCTGAGTCCTCCAGAGCAAGATCTGTGCATTGGCTCTCCTCTCTGGTTAATAGAGGCTGGTCCTGAGTAGGGAATCCCCTCCATAATATCAATATAGACTAATAGGATATATCGATGGGGTTGTCCTAAAGGGAGTTTTTCTGCAGTCACTACTTTACTTCCAAAATGACCTGCAAAAATAGGGAATAAGTCCCTGCAATACCATGTGCATCCTGATGTTGCGGTGGCGATATAGCTGTTTTATTCTCCCAAAAATTTATCTCGCTATAAAAAAGGGTGAAATATTCTTTCATTATTAAAACAGATATAATTTTAGCAGCATTGAGGTGGAAGTTCTCTACTAAGTCTTGCCTATGGAAATCAGTCATTAATTTCAATGATCGCATATTCTTTTGCAGTTGTAGAACGATTGTCATAAATCTTCAAAATGTGACCTCAGCACAGACGCCGCGGAAACATTTTCTTTCATGCATCAAGTGTCAAATTGAAAAATTGGGACTTCAGAAATCAGTGGTTTATCAAATTATGCTTAGTGGGTCCTTAAATTATGTTACACTCCTTGCAAATGTTGGATGTATTCGTCACATTCGGTAGACACAGTGATCTCAACATAAAGAGAGAAGAAGAGAATTTGGGATTATCCTTGTATAGAGTCACTTTACAAAAATAGAACATTTTCCTTGGTGTAAGTAGAAAGCATTTATTATTAAAGGCTGACCTGGTGGTGGGTGAAGTCATTCAGCAGAGCTGAGGCTGCGGGGACCTGAAGTCAATCTGTGCCTTTGATAATGAAAAATTGAAATGCACCCTGTGTATAAGATGGAAGAGGTAGAAGATGATTTTTTTTCTGAAGCCTAGCAACAGAGCTCCTGGGAGGATGTAAAAGATCTCAGCCCCATACATCTCTCTGACCCACACTTCTTGGTACTGTTTTAGGCTGTGTTCACACACCGCATTTACAGTTGCGCCTTTCGTGGTGGTTTTTTTGCTTGTGTTTTTGTGTTTTTGCTCGTGGTCAGATGTTTTTTTAAAGTCTATGGTAAAATATTAAATACCCTACATATATAGTGTTTTGCAGCGTTTTCGGGGTCAGGGGTATTTTTTTCCTAAACGCAGCATGCTCTTGGTATGGCATATTTTCTGCCATTTATCCCATAGCTTTCTCTATAGGAGTTCAAACATGCCAGAAAAAACGCATGAACATGTTTTTACGTGAGTTTTTATTTAAGTTTAGGTCAATATGACTCCACAAATACAAATAAAAGATGGCCATAATATCGCTGCATTTTCAGTGTCTGTATTCTGGCCTTAAGTCCCAGACCGAATGTGTCTCTAAGGACCCAAACTAAAAGCACCAGATGGATCCATGATGCTATTTGTACAGGTCATTAGAACCGCGGTTAGACTGCGCAGTGTCTCACAAGACACTACCTGGAAGATTATATGTTTTGAATATGTTTTATAATGTTTTAGGACGTTTTGCACTTGTAGGTACTGTCACTTTAAAAAGTAAATATCATTTTGCAATGCACCGTTTTGCAACCTATGCAGCAGTGGCTTTCCTAGTAAGTTCTGGAAGGAGCTTCTCCTACATATACAGTATATAGTGGGCCTCGGCCCAGATAGTCATATCGTCAGTCAGTGTGTGTTGGAGACGGTCCAGTTCAGTTAACAGCAAAGTGGAGTTGCTCCTGGGTCAATCTAGGATCCAGAGACAGGCTAAGACCAGGCCATAGAGAAGCTCGCAGAAAGAGAACAGCCTTGTTAGAAGGAAATCTTATAAGAGTAATTGAGAGCAGGGCTGATTCTAGCTTTTCTGCTGCATGAGGTCAAAATTTAAATGTCGTCCCCCAGATCTTGATTGACATCCCCCTGGCTTTTCTACATCACTACCAGCCTCCTCCAACTCTTGCAAATGCGCCAATGCCCTGTATTCCCCTGCCATGCGCGGTGCAGCGGTGCAGCCAAGCAGAGTACACCTCACTGCACAGTGCGTGCCCAAGAAATACAAGGCAATGGTGTATGCGAGAAGGTTGGAGGAGACTGGTAGTGATGTATAACAGCCAGTGGGATGTCAATCAAACATGGAAAGGTGGGTTTGGAGGCAGGACTATGTGACTCTTCAGGATAGCGGTACCAACCCATGACCCTTTGATGAGAAATTAGCATATAGTGTGCACCGTTTTAAAGTTGATTATATAGATTTTGCTGCATCTGAAGAAAACATACAAGGGAATGTTTGGAAATATTGTCAGGTCATGTATTACCGCATGGTGGCGGTAGAAGGAGTTAAAACTACGAGACAGGTTCCCATTAAATATACAATGAATTGAAAACATATACAGCACCAGAACCAAGCTCAATACAAAAATACAGCGCCAAAACCATGGTCAGTACATAAATACAACACCAGATCCAAGTTGAGTACATAAATACAGCACTAGAACCAAGCACAGTACATATATAAGCACCATAACCAAGCTCAATACATAAATACAGCACCAGAACAAAATTTTGTACATATATACATCACCAGAACAAAGCTCAGTACATATATACAGCACCAGAACCAATCTCAGTACATATATACAGCACCAGAACAAAGCTAGGTACATAAATACAGCACCAGAACAAAGCTCAGTACATAAATATAACATCCTAACCAAGCTCAGTACATAAATACAGCACCAGAACCAAGATCAGTACATAAGTACATCACAAGAACCAAGCACGGTACATATATACAGCACCAGAACCAAGCTCAGTATATAAATACACCACAACAACAAAGCACAGTACATATATACAGCACCAGAACAAAGTTCAGTACATATATACAGCACCAGCACAAATACAGCTAAATACAGAGATAATTTGCAAATTTACTGCAACCCCTGCAGTATAGGTTTGTACAGCGTAAACCTACTGCTCCCAGCATGGCCCGAACAATGGTAAGGGTATGCTGGGAGTTGTTGTTTCGCATTAAAGAAAAAAATCATGCCATCCTTCATCTCGCTGCAGATCATACAGTGACTACAGTAATGATTAGAAGCAGAATAAACATTTACTGTACATTAAGCGACTAACAGATTCTAGTTGTTCTTTTTCTCTTTTCTTCTCCATCCGGCCCGGACCTCATGACAACTACTCCTGGCCACGGCCCATTTCTTCAGTTTGCCGCTCAGATGTTTTCAGCTTTTCACTTTTCAAACATTTCTGCACCTATAAACGAAGATAAAATTCTCATGGTGCCACACACTATGCCCCTAAATATAATAGCACCATACACTGCATCTCTATTTTTATTAGCACCATACACTGTGTCCCTGATTATAATAGCACCATACCCTGTGTCCCTGATTATAATAGCAACATCACACACACACACACACGCACGCACACACACACACACACACACACACACACACACACACACACACACACACACAGTGTGTGCCCCATAGAGCCCCCTGTTGATAGTGCCCCACATATAGCCTGACCTGTATATAGTGCCCCACATATAGCCCCCTGTAGATAGAGCCCCACAAATAGCCCCCTGTAGATAGAGCCCCACCTACAGCCCCCTGTAGATAGCACCCCACATATAGCCCCCCTGTAGATAGTGCCTCACATATATCCCCCTGTAGATAGTGTCCCACACATAGCCCCCTATAGATATTGCCCAACATATTGCCCCCTTGTAGATAAAGTCCCCCCTGTACATAGTGCTCCCTCTAGATAATGCCACTCACACTTCTAACAGAAAAAACTTTACATACTCACCTGATCCCGTTCCCACGCCATCCTCTTGCAATGCAGGCCTGCTTTCTTCTAAGCAGGTCTGCTGGGGCTGAATGACGCAAGCGGCGCGATGACGTCATCGCGCTGCTTGCATCATTAAAAGGAGCTGAATGGCAGAGCAACATATTTTGCCCTCTCATTCAGTGCCTTTCAACTGTGCAATCGGCACAATGGCGTCATCGCCTTGATAGACTTGCGATTTTCTTTTACCCTGCACAGATTCAAGACACCCTGTGCCAGATGCAGCAAAGCAGCCCCAAAATATAAGCGAGCCTCCTCCATGTTGCACAGTAGGTACAATCTTCTTTTATTTGTATGCTTAATTTTTGCGTCTGTGAACATAGAGCTGCTGTGACTTGCTAAAAAGCTCCAGTTTTGTCTCATCTGTCCAAAGGATATTCTCCCAGAAGCTTTGTGGCTTGTCAATATGCATTTTGGAAAATTCCAGTCTCGGTTTTTATGATTTGCTTCTTAACAGTGGTTTTCTCCTTGGTTGTCTCGCATTAAGTCCACTTTGGGAAAGACAGCGACAGATGGTGCGATCTGACACGGATGTACCTTGACCTTGGAGTTCACCTATAATCTCTTTGGAAGTTCTTCTGGGCTCTTTGGTTACCATTTGTATTATACGTCTCAGTTATGTTTTGGCATTCTGGAGCGAAATGTGCTGCTCATTGTCAGAAAGCTTTGTCTCAGTCGCAGGTCATGGGTCGTCCAACAGGATAATGACCCAAAACACAGAGCTAAAAACATCCAAGAATGGCTAAGAGCAAAGCATTGGACTATTCTGAAGTGGCCGTCTATGAGCCCTGATCTAAATCCTATTAAACGTCTGTGGAAGGAGCTGAAACCTGCAGTCAGGAGAAGGCACCTTCACACCTGAGACTGTTGGAGCAGTGTCCCCACGAGGAGTGGCCAAAATACATGTGGACAGGTGCAGAAGCCTCATTGAGAGTTACAGAAATCGTTTGTTTGCAGTGATTGCCTCAAAAGGTTGTGTAACAAAATATTAAGTTAAGGGAACCATCATTTTTGTCCAGGCCAGTTTCATTAGTTTTTTTTGTTTTTATTTCTGTTGAACCACAATTCAAAAGTAATATCTGATTTACATTAGTTGATTTTCAGTAAACTAAAATGTATTATTACTTTTCTCAGTTTCAAGTTATTTCAGTGACCATTGTGGGTTTTCTTTTCTTTAAAGGAAGGGTACCAACAATTTTATCCACGACTGTAAATTCATATTCTGTCTGCCTTCTAAGTAAGTAGTAGTGTAACATTATAAGGTGTGGCCCCGAGGTTATAGGGGCCAATGCAGGGGTGTTGAGGCAAAGATGGTACGAAGACAAGAAATTTTGTGGTAACTCAACTTTACTAGGCCATTGTTTGCAGCACACCCAGCCAAAGCAGGAAAATCAACAACTCTTCTCAGTATGAGAGGCACAGTCTTAGACACGGCTCAGGCAGACGGTATGATGGCTGGCCGGCTCACACTTTGTCACGCAATAGTTTTGCAGGGTTTGGTTCGGTAAATTCAACACTGGTTTCTAATCGCTTCTGCTAAGGCATGTGGGAAGGCTACAGCCCACACCCACCACTGCTTACATAACACCCTGGGAGGCTCCTGCCCATCACCCGCACTCAGGCCAGGATCCAGACCCAACATCAGAGAAGAGGCCGTACTGAAAGAAGAAAAAAGGAATAAGGGAAGGCCT
Source organism: Rhinoderma darwinii (assembly GCF_050947455.1). Classification (NCBI taxonomy): domain Eukaryota; kingdom Metazoa; phylum Chordata; class Amphibia; order Anura; family Rhinodermatidae; genus Rhinoderma; species Rhinoderma darwinii. The sequence continues at coordinate 452,263,642 of NC_134688.1, forward strand.
CCATGACTAAAATAGATGGGAGGGACACAGAGTTGGCTGGCCTATGAGAGGAAAGGGGGGGGGACAGCAGGAGGGCTTGAGTGAGAAGGGGTGGGGATTGAAGGGGATGTACCTGTTTCCTGTTTGTGCTCTCCCTCTCTTCGCCAGGACACAGAAGCAGGAACATGTTTGTTACCCCTGCTGCGTCTGATGAGGAGGCTATGGAGCTGTTGCGGGCCGCGGCAGCCTCTCAGGGTCCTGGATGGCTCGGAGCACGAGTGGCGACGCTGCTGCAGGGACAATCGGGCGCTCCGGTCCAGGAGCGAGCAGAGTCGGCTGGAGCAAGCGGGGAGCGCTCTGTCATGCCGGTGGTCGCGGGGCTGCTGGAGCAGGCCGAGGTACAGGACCGGCGTACCAGGGGGTCGGGCAGGAGAAGAGGAGAGCCCGTTTCCCCCATGACTCAGGCCAGGGCTGGCACTCCCGGCGTGACGCGCAGCACGAGGCGCTCGCGCCCGCCCGCAAGGCTGAGTCCTGAAGACATCCCGCGGGCGCGGCGGCGCAAGAGGAGCCCATCAGTGGACCCTGCAGGCCAGACCCCAGGGCGGCCTGCTTGCTGCTGCTCTTTCGTCTGGTCCTGGGAGGAATCCCAAAACGCGGCAGCGGCGAGGAGGACGCGGCCTTCACTTCCGGTCACATCCTCTCCTTCTTCAGCACGTGGCGGAAGGGCAACGGCGACCCTGCATGGTGATGTGCCAGCCAGAGGGTCGGCTCATGGTGTCGTCGAGGTGGAAACGACCAGAGGTCGCAGGATGAGGTCGGTGGTTGGAGTGCCAGGGACGGAACAGCTTGGAGCTGGTTCAGCGGGACGGATGAGGCATGAACTGGACCTCGGCCAATTGGATGATGCGATGTCACCCCCCCTTTACTCAGACGAAAATCGGAATTCCCCGTGCACACATTGCCAATGCGGACAGCGCCAGAGGGAGTCCGGAGCATTGGAGGACGGTGAGCGGCGGGCCTCTCCACGTGGACATGGGGGTCCGGCTGACGGGTTCACAGCCCCTGGGCAGCCTGGTGAGTTGACACCTACGTTACCATTTCCAGCTTTATTGATGTCGGGTATCGGTGTAGAGGGTGTCGAGGCGGTGGGCGTCGCGGCGGAGTCGGGGGTCCCGTCGCTACAGGCGGGTGCGGGGGATAGTTTGGCGGAGTTAGTGGGATGTTTAAAAGTGTTAGTGGGGCGGCTAGGTGGTTCCCCTTCCCAAGAATCGTCAGGTGTGGCGCCGGCCGCGGTGTGGAGGGGCAGTGTTGGAAGCGCTCCGGTTCGTCAAAACGGTGGGGGGTTGAATGCCGGGGCAGCGGTGGCAGTGGCGGCGGCGGTTCAAACAGACTCGCCAAAGGAGGTTGATAGGGTGCGTCTTGATGATCGTGCGCGCGGGGAGGTTTATGTTTGTTATGAGGGCCCGTTAGGGGCGCATTTAAAGCAGGAGGTAAAGGAAAGGATTTGGAAGGACGAGTATGTGGAGATTTTTTCCTTGCTTCCGCTGGAGAAGTTTAATTTAGATAAAGTGAAGCGGGATGAAACAAAAAAGGATGAGGAAGAAAAGAGACGGTACAGGTTGATTCCAAAAACGTTCGTCAATTGGATGCAGGCTTTTGCAATTTTGGCGAGCGTTATTGGGGAAAAGGCGCCAGATAATTGTTCCGGCTTGTTTTGTTATTTGGATGCGGTGGGGGAGGCGCATCGGGTTTATGGGGGCCAGGCCTGGCTTCGTTACGATGAGCAGTTTCGGCAGAGGAAAGCGGTGCGGCCGAATATACGGTGGGACCATAAGGACATAGCCTTATGGTTGAAAGTGACGGCACTTTATAAGCAGGGGCAGTCCTTTCCCGGGAGCGGGAATGCAGCAGGAACTTCCGGCGGGGGTAGTCAGGCCTCAGGTTCAAAATTTGGGACGTGTTGGCAGTTCAATGAGGGGCAGTGCAAATTTGGAGCGACGTGTAAATTCAAGCATGCGTGTTCACATTGCAGCGGGCAGTCACATGGAGCGTCTAAATGTTTTAAGAAGGGTAAACGACAAGGGGGAGCCAGCGGTGCGTCTGGTTATGGGGGAGACTCCGGTGAAACTCATAAAGATGGCCCCCTTTCTAAGTAGGTACCCCAATAAGGAGGGGGCGCGGTTGATTAGTTTAGGTTTTGGTTACGGTTTCGTTATTCCGCCCCCTTTGCATGAGGTCCCTTTCACGCAGCGCAACCTTAAGTCGGCATATCAGCATGCGGGGGTAGTCTCGGAAAAAATCCGGAAGGAGATTGATCTGGGCAGAATGGCGGGCCCCTTTAGCACGATCCCAGTTCCAGGTTTGGTGGTGTCACCGTTAGGGGTGGTTCCAAAACGAGAAGGTAACAAATTCCGGCTTATTCAGCATTTGTCCTTCCCGAAGGGGGCGTCGGTTAACGATGGCATTGACCAGGATCTCTGTTCTGTGGTCTACACGTCGTTTGATGCGGCGGTAGCGTTGGTACGTGGTTACGGAAGAGGGGCTCTGATGGCAAAAACTGATATTCAAGCGGCGTTTCGTTTGTTGCCGGTTCATCCGGACAGCCAGAGGTTGTTGGGATGTTATTGGGAAGGGGATTATTACATTGATCGATGCCTTCCCATGGGTTGTTCGTTGTCGTGCGCGTACTTTGAGGTGTTTAGTTCTTTTTTGGAATGGGTAGTCAGGGAGGTCGCGGGGGTGGAATCAGTTATTCACTATCTCGACGATTTCTTGTGCGTTGGCCCGTCGTGTTCGGGGGTTTGCGCAAATTTGTTGGAGACGGTCAATTGGGTGTCAAGGGAGTTCGGTGTACCCTTGGCTGTGGAAAAAACTGAGGGTCCGGTGACGACCATTTGTTTTTTGGGAATTACTATCGACTCCGTAGCAATGGAGTGCAGATTGCCGGAGGATAAGTTGGGGGATTTGCGGTTGGTAGTGGAGCGAGCGTGTCGGATTAGGAAAATTACGCTACGTGAATTGCAGTCCTTATTGGGGAAGTTGAATTTTGCCTGCCGCATCATGCCGATGGGCAGGGTTTTTTGTCGGCGGTTGGCAGCGGCGACGGCGGGGGTTCGGGAACCCCATCATTTCATTCGTCTGGCTGCAGAGCACAGGGAAGATTTACAGGTCTGGCTCCATTTTCTGGCACAGTATAATGGGCGCTCTCTTTGGATGTCCCGGGCGTTAGATAGCTTCGATTTGGAATTGTTCACTGACGCGTCTGGGGCGGTGGGGTTCGGGGCGTTCTTTAAAGGTCAATGGTGCGCGGGAAAATGGCCGGTTGCATGGGTGGAGGCGGGACTGACGCGTAACTTGGCCCTACTCGAACTGTTTCCCATCGTGGTGGCGGTCACCATTTGGGGAGACAGGTTCCGGGACAAAAAAGTGCGTTTTCATTGCGACAATTTGGGGGTGGTGATGGCTATAAATAATACTTCGGCGTCGTCCCCTCCAGTGGTTCGCTTGTTGCGTCAGTTGGTGCTTTCCTGTTTGAGTTTAAATGCATGGGTGGTGGCGGTGCATGTTCCCGGGGTAGAGAATTGTATTGCTGACGCGCTTTCTCGCTCGCAGTGGGATCGTTTCCGGCAGCTGGTAGGGACGCGGAGTTAACAGGGGTGGACTGTCCCAGTCATCTGTGGGAGCTGGTATCCAGGCGGCAGGTGCATTGATTAAACGTTCACTGGCCAGTGCGACGTGGTCGTCGTATGCGGCTGGATGGAGGCAATGGGAGGAGTGGGTGAGATCTTTGGGAGATGTGTGCTCGGATGATGATAGGATGGTGGCCTTGCTGTTTTGGTTGGGGGATGCGTTCGCCCGGGGTTGCACGGTCGCTAAGGTTAATCGCTTCGTGGCGGCCATTGCTTTCGGTTGTAAGTTACGGGGGTTGGCAGATATCACGAAGCGGTTTTTGGTGGGCCAGGCATTGAAAGGGCTGAGACGGGGTGTAGTGGTGAGGGATAAGAGGCGTCCCGTGTCATTTCAATTGTTGTGTTCCCTGGAGGTGGTGGTGCGGCAGGTGTGTCGTTCAGAGTATGAGAGCAAGCTTTTCCGGTTGGCTTTTGCGTTAGCCTTTTTTGGTGCTTTTCGGGTAGGGGAATTGGTTTCCCCCAGTTCGGTGAGAGCGGGGGGCTTGTTGCAGGATAATGTCGATTTGTATGAAGACAGGGTGGAGATAGTGTTGCGAAGGTCCAAAACGGACCAAGGAGGGGCAGGACGTCGAGTGGTTTTGCTGGCGGTCCCAAAGAATCCGGTTTGTCCAGTGTTGTGTGTCAAGGAGTACTTGGCGGGTTTAGATCTCTCAGACGGGCCGTTGCTGCGGCACGAGGATGGCTCGTTTCTGTCGCGGTATCAGTTTATTTCGGTTTTCAGAAAGTGTCTGGTGGCTAGCGGGGTGCAGGCAGAGCAATACTCGTCTCATTCTTTCCGTATAGGGGCAGCGACGGAGGCGGTGAGATGGGGTTTAGATGATGCAGGCGTGCAGCGGATAGGGCGTTGGGAGTCGGCGCGTTTCCGTTCTTATGTGCGCTTGAACATGTTGTGATATCTTGATGTATAGCATGTTCCGGGTGCGTGCGTTTCCGCCTGAGTATTAATGGTACGCGGCAGCAAGAGGTGGTGCGTGTATGTTCTTCATTTGTTTTGCAGGCCGTGACTCATGCATGGTGTGGATTATGGGACATTCTTTTGTGTACTGGGGTGCCCTTCGCGCGGATGTACGGCCGGACGGTCGACAGCTCAGGATTCCGCGGGACGCGGCGGTTGTGAGGTGGATGGGTATACGGGGAATGACATGGAACAGGGTATTGCCCGAGTTTCACAATTTTGTACTGCTTGACAGGGCGCCGGAGGTACTGGTGTTGCATGTGGGAGGCAACGATTTGGGTATACGCCCTTTCCGGGAGTTGGTACGGGACGTCAAGCATGATTTGCTCTGCTTATGGGCAACTTATCCTAAATTGGTGACGGTGTGGTCTGAGATGGTCCCTAGGAAGAACTGGCGGATGGCCCGTTCTGTGGGAAAAATTAACAAGGCTCGCATTAAGGCTAATAGGGCCATATCGAGCTTCGTGACGCGTAATGGTGGGGTTGCGGTGCGCCACTGGGATCTGGAGGCTGGGACAGGCAGCTACTGGAGAGAGGACGGTGTGCACCTCAATGAGGTGGGGATGGATATGTGGAGTCTGGCTTTGACCGATGGAATTGAGCGAGCGGTGGGAGTGTGGAGGAGCTCGCAGGCGTGAGGTGGTCAAGGCCTGTTTCGCTTTGGCGGGGGGGAGTCCTTGAAGTAGGTCGTAAAAAGTGGTGGGGGGGAATGCATCACGGGATGCACCCCCAATTTGTCGGCTTCTTAGGGTGTTACCCCTTTTGAAAGCTGGGTTATATATATTTATATATATATGGTGGTCATCTGCAAAAAGGTAATTTGGTGCTCCTGGGCCGGGTTACGGCTGGGGGTAAGGTATTTGTGGGCAGATGGCCAAAATTAAGTATCGGTGGCTTCAAGGACTTGCCCCTGTCATTCTGGTTGGTTTATAATGTTATGACCCTGATAGGGTCGCAGTGGGTTATTTGTTGTTATGATGTATCCCCTTTTTTGGGGATTCAAAAATTATGGTATTTAAAGTTATTGTTATTTAAATAATAAACGGCTGCTGTGGCCATTAAAATCCAACTCTGTTTCAGTGTCTGCTTTGGGAGGGTAGATTTACATAAGGGGAGAAGCGACTCGACTTATTTGAGTCAAGAAGAGGCCGTACTGAAAGAAGAAAAAAGGAATAAGGGAAGGCCTCCATGACTAAAATAGATGGGAGGGACACAGAGTTGGCTGGCCTATGAGAGGAAAGGGGGGGGGGACAGCAGGAGGGCTTGAGTGAGAAGGGGTGGGGATTGAAGGGGATGTACCTGTTTCCTGTTTGTGCTCTCCCTCTCTTCGCCAGGACACAGAAGCAGGAACATGTTCCCGCCCGCCCGCCCTGATGTGGATCGGTTGACCGCGGCAAAAGGTTGCTGCGGATGGTGGTTCTTCTCGTCAAAGTTTATTTGCTTATTGACATTTGTCTTTGGGGGAGGTTAAATTTTGTCATTGCAGCTGCGGGGGGGAGTCCTTGAAGTAGGTCGTAAAAAGTGGTGGGGGGGAATGCATCACGGGATGCACCCCCAATTTGTCGGCTTCTTAGGGTGTTACCCCTTTTGAAAGCTGGGTTATATATATTTATATATATATGGTGGTCATCTGCAAAAAGGTAATTTGGTGCTCCTGGGCCGGGTTACGGCTGGGGGTAAGGTATTTGTGGGCAGATGGCCAAAATTAAGTATCGGTGGCTTCAAGGACTTGCCCCTGTCATTCTGGTTGGTTTATAATGTTATGACCCTGATAGGGTCGCAGTGGGTTATTTGTTGTTATGATGTATCCCCTTTTTTGGGGATTCAAAAATTATGGTATTTAAAGTTATTGTTATTTAAATAATAAACGGCTGCTGTGGCCATTAAAATCCAACTCTGTTTCAGTGTCTGCTTTGGGAGGGTAGATTTACATAAGGGGAGAAGCGACTCGACTTATTTGAGTCATGCATGTCACACCATCCGCAGCTACACAGTTCACTCATGCCAGCTCTCTGTTAGGAAAACACCTGTTCCCTTAAGGTCGCTATGACAATCTATCTAGCTTCTGGACGGTTCTTCCTTTGCTTTGAGCCTATCTCTCTTGTCTGTCCTTCTCCCAATCAGCTGTGGGGTTGTATGTTTACCTGTCTCTTCCTGCCTGTCTTTTCTTGTGAATCTTCCTATCTCCTGATTTCTGATCAAGCTCCTGACTGCTCCTGCATTTCTGATTTCTGGACCTCGTGTACACTGACCTCGGCTTTTCTCCTGTTTACTCTCTGCTTACCGATTTTGATTATCCGCTCCCGGCTGGTTTTGACCATGGCTTGTCTGATTACCTCCACTTTGTTAAGTCTGGACTTTCAGTTAACCTGTTGGCTGTCTGGTTTCCAGCTCAAGTTTGCCTGCATTGCACCTCTTTTCCAAAACTACACTCTGTTAAGACAACCTGGGTTCTAATCAGCAAAGTCCATCTCACTTTGCGGTTGGCTCTGGCGAACACCTTAGAGTAGCCTTAGACACTCGATCAGAGTGGTTACGGATTTGAGCTTGCGGGTTTACGTGCACGCTCATTCATGGCAGACTCCACTTCCATTTCCATAACACTCTCCCTCTTTATCACAGCCAGGTTCCTCCTCCTAAACCCGAACACTGAACACAGACTGACCGCCGTTATATAGAATAGGCGCCACCCACAGTGTCAGGGGGTGGCATAGCCCTGCTGCGTCCTCCTGGCGCTGTTATGGAGCAGCATTAAATTTAGCAAAGATGGCGACCGGGTTGTACATTTTGGCAGCTAATCAATTTAGCCAACCAGCGAGCCACCTATCAATACCGCTTCACCTGCAAGAAAAGCAACAGCGTAACAGTGAAATACACAACATAAGTGCAACAGGCCGGATTGGCGAGGGGAGAAAACAGCAGCGATCACAGAGGGATTCTCCTCCACACTTTTACATAAGAAAACAAAAAAGCTTATGTTTAATGCAAATGCCCTGCCAGGGCATGCGTGAGGCGGCATATAGAGTTATGCTCACACCAGAGAGGTCCTCCGCATTCTAGTCCTAAACCTCGAGCGTGCCCATGATAGTGCAGAGCTGTATAGTAGTACTGGAAATATAGATAACACACTGTTTTCCTCGTTTTAATTGCTGGACCCCCTGGATGAGCACAGTTTGTTGCAGCACAGCGCTCGAAAAGCTCTAATTATAATTATGTTTAGCTTGGGTTTTGTTTATATTGTTCTTAATTGAGAGAGTATAAGATGAAAGTGCTTCTTCAGCATGGAGTCAGCTACAGGCACCAAGCTGAGTATTTATGTCTCTGTAATGACTAACCAAGAGACTGAACTTTAAGAACCAGACAGATTTTGTAATGTAGAACATTAGAATGGAAAAATCTTAGAATTCTAAATTACAAAATCTAAGATTAAATAAAAATTACATATTGGACCCACACAATATATATATATATATATATATATATATATATATATATATATATATATATATATATAGATGAGATGTATAGTGCTCAATTAATACCGCGATACAGGGCCCACATAACATATATGTATGTGATATTTAGTGCCTAAATAACACTGCCATACTGTAATGGTACGGGGTGGGGAAACGACAGGTGAGCCCTAATCTACCCGCAACTCAGTATCTGCCTACTTGCACGGCCCGTCCTAATTGACGGCGTACAACTGGGTGACGGTCCCTACGCTCAGTAAGTGCAAAGACAGACAACACAAGACAAGGGCACACAGAAGCAAAGGGGAGTAAAGGCAGTTGCCCATAGAAAACCGTGAGCAACAGGCAGTGGTGAACGAGCCAAATCAAACCAGGAGAGCACGCAGTAGCAAAACAGAGCAGGAGAATAGTCAGGCAAGCCAGGGTCATAAGTACAGCGGTCAATCAGGTAAATAGCAGGAATAGCAGAGCCAGGAAACAAGAGAATCACAGGCAAGGAACATGCTGCAAGTGAGGGTATAAATAGACCAAGGGCGGGAGCTAGAACCGTCAGGCCAGGCTGTGATAGGTTCTCCCTCTCCTCAGCCTGCAAGCCTGAGTGGTAACAGATTGCGTCACTCTAGCAGACCTTGGAGCTGATGAAGGCTGATTAACCACGGGCGTTGACACAGAACCTGTGTCAGGCAAACCCTTTACAGTACCCCCCCTTTTATGAGGGGCCACTGGACCCTTCCTAGGTGGGCCTTGCTTGTTGGGGAACCGAAGATGGAACTTCTTGAGCAATATACCGGCGTGAACATCCCGGGCGGGTACCCAAGTCCTCTCCTCAGGCCCGTATCCTCTCCAATGGACCAGGTACTGGAGGGAGCCTTGGACCATCCTGCTGTCCACAATCTTGGCTACCTCGAATTCTACCCCATCAGGAGTGAGAACAGGGACCGGATGTTTCCTCGATGTAGCCAAGGACGGGGAGCAGCCTTTCAAGAGGGAGGCATAGAACACGTTGTGTATCTGAAAAGACGGTGGTAACTCCAGCCGGAAGGAGACAGTGTTGAGGACCTCAATGATCTTGTACAGCCCTATATACCGGGGAGCAAATTTCCTGGACGGAACTTTAAGGCGCACATTTTTAGAAGACAGCCACACCAGATCCCCGACCACAAATAGGGGGTTAGTTGAACGTCTTTTATCTGCCTGAGTCTGTCGGATGCTCTGGGACGCCTCAAGGTTCTTCTGAACCTGGGCCCAGACTGTGCACAGTTCCCGATGAACGACATCTACCTCGGGATTGTTGGAACCACCAGGTGTAACGGAGGGGAACCGTGGATTAAACCCAAAATTGCAGAAGAAGGGGGAGACCCCTGATGAGCTACTGACCCGGTTATTAAGGGAAAACTCAGCGAGGGGAATGAAGGAGACCAAATAATCTTGACAGTCTGAGATAAAACACCTTAAGTATTGTTCTAGAGACTGATTAGTCCTCTCAATTTGGCCATTAGTTTCAGGATGGAAGGCCGAGGAAAAGGACAGATCAATCTCAAGCTACTTACAGAAAGCTCTCCAAAACAATGAAACAAATTGTACCCCTCTGTCGGAAACAAGAGAATCACAGGCAAGGAACATGCTGCAAGTAAGGGTATAAATAGACCAAGGGCGGGAGCTAGAACCGTTAGGCCAGGCTGTGATAGGTTCTCCCTCTCCTCATCCTGCAAGCCTGAGTGATTACAGATCGCGTCACTCTAGCAGACCTTGGAGATGATGAAGGCTGATTAACCCCGGGCGTCAACACAGAACCTGTGTCAGGCAAACCCTTTACACATACAGTGCTTAAATAATACTGCCATACAGGGCCCACATGAATCGGCATACAGTGTCTATTCTGCTGTCTAAACAAGAATTATATCCAATGACTTCTGATTGACATCTTGGTTGACAGGTGATTGCTAAAGTTGAATGGAAAGTATAAATGGGAAGATTATGATTATCATAAACTCCACTCTGTTCTCTGTCTTATCTTACATTTCTTGGACTCTTCCTTCTCTTCTATCTTCTTGACCTTCCCATGTTTCACAGATAGCACCAACTTCCTCTTATCCTTGATGGGTCGTCCTTACTGGATTGACCCCATAGCAGCTACTGGGCCATCTTGGTAGTTACTCCCATGTAGTAGAAGGGTCTAACTCATTATTCTTTTCTTTCGTTTCATTGGTCATTGAAGAGAATAAGGGCAGTTTTGTCATAAAATTGGACGTGTAAAATGTGACCATACTGTCCAGCTCAGTCATTATGGCCTTGGGTAGGCTATCAACTGTTGAAGACGACATAAACCCGTCCCTGTTTGGATTTACCATATACCATTATCTATCTATCTATCTATCTATCTATCTATCTATCTATCTATCTATCTATCTATCTATCTATCTATCTATCTATCTATCTATCTATCTATCTATCTATCTATCTATCTATCTATCTATCTATCTATCCATCCATCCATCCATCTATTTAGGGTGTACAGTGAAATCACAGGGTTTGTAAGGAAAAGTCAGAAATCTGAAAACCACCATGAATTGTACAAATAATACTGCCATAAGATATCCTAAAAACAGAGATATACAGTTCCCAAATAATAGTGAAATACTAATCTAAATAATACTGCCACAGTATTACCTAATAAGTGTCCTAGAGTGTACACATAATAGTGCTCTAAGGTTCTTAAATAATATCCTAATACAGTGCCCAAATGATACCGCCTAGTGCTTAAACCATAATCCACATAGTGTAAAATGTTACCGCAATATAGGGCCCAAAAAACATTACAATGCAGAGCTTAAAGAACGGCAGCATGTCCTGCATAAATAATTCCACCATTACTATGTCAAAGACCATTGAACATCCGTTTTCAGGGGAAGCTTGGATAAACCATATTTTATTTTTATTGCCAACAGTATTGTTTTTTAGTCAAGGAACAAGGAGCCAGAGGTGCCGACCCCAGTGATAAATGGACATGGATGTAATCAATAAGCCTGTTTCTCCATGCTTTGGGAGCTTCATCATCTTGCATGGTCAGCTTTATAGGTACGAGATATTTGTGACTTTGGATATTTCCAGTAACCTGCCGCAGCACTGGGGTCATTGAGAATTTTCCGTGAATTCTCTTTTCATTGGGGGACATAGAAAAAATACCATTAGCTGAGCTTTATAAAAATTGCAGTGCCGTCAGTTTTGTATGAAATTGTCTAGTAAATTTTTCATAAGAGCTATTTACCAGACATCATTTTTTGCTTCACTTAAAGGTTTTAGCGTCTCTATTTCTAAATGCACTTCTGTAAAATGAGAATATTCTAGAATAGTTTTCCTCCATTAATTACATTTGTAAATTGTATTTCAACCACCGCAATCATTGTCAGTTCCTTATCTGCCCTGGTGCAGTTTTCCTTTAATGTTAACGACATTTAAAATACTGTTAGCCTCCTAGTGAATGAGAGACATGTAACATGAAAGTACCCCCAAAAATGGAGCACATGAAAGCCTCTATGGCATTTTATAATCCAACAAAGAGCATTATCGGTATCAACGGGATCTTTTTATCTTGTATCTGAGATCAGCAAAAACCAATGTAAACAAGAAACCTTGATAAAAATACTAACAAACAGAAAAAAGGCAGCAAATGACATTTATTATATCCATGTGTAACTATAATCTTCCTGAGCCAACATAAACAATCTGCCCAGGAGTAACAACTATCAAGAACAACATAATGTAATGGAAAACCAACCTCAGTCTTACAATACAGGAGGGTTTAATGGGGGTTAGAAAAGATTCTCACTGCAAGAATCACATCTATCTCATATCTATCTATCTATCTATCTATCTATCTATCTATCTATCTATCTATCTATCTATCTATCTATCTATCTATCTATCTATCTATCTATCTATCTATCTATCTCTCTCTCTCTCTCTCTCTCTCTCTCTCTATCTATCTATCTATCTATCTATCTATCTATCTATCTATCTATCTATCTATCTATCTATCTATCTATCTATCTATCTATCTATCTATCTCATCTCTCTCATCTCTTTCTCTCTCTCTCTCTCTCTCAACTAATAGTACCATGCAGTGCCTAAATAATACCACCTATTGCCTAAACAATACCGTCATATGCTGCCCAAAGAGCAGTGGTATATGATGAACTAAGAGCAGCGTCCAGTCCTAGTTTTCAAACCAAGCATCAGAGACTTGTAGTTAGCCTGCTGTGACTCATCTTGAGGAGAGTGGTGGAGGCCCTAGGATATTTTACCCTTTGTCCTCTCTAAAATATGGACCTGGTGGCAGAGGAAACTGTGCTGCTGCAACCTTTGAATGGGATCCTTTACCCAATGACTATATCTGTAGGCAGTTTGGAATTAATAGCATATTGATTGTTTGGGGGGGGGGGGTGTAATGGAATAAAAAATTGAATGAATGGCATTAAAGAGTGCATTGGTTAAGTCTTCAGACCCTTTCACTTTTTTCACATTTTGTTATGTTGATGCCTTGTGCTAAAATAAAAAAAAATCACGGTTTTCCCCATCATTCTGCACTCAATACCCCATAATGACAAAGTGAAAACAGAATGTTAGAAATTTTTGCAAATATATTAAAAATGAAAAGCTCAAATTTCACATGGACATAAGTATTCAGACCCTTTGAAATTTAGCTCTGGGGGCCCCCCATTTCTCTAGATAATTTTTGAAAATGTTTCTACACCTTGATTGGAGTCCATGTGTGGTAAATAAATTTGATTGGACATGATTTGGAAAGACACACTCCTGTCTATATAAGGTCTCACAGCTGACAATACATATCAGAGCAAAAACCAAGCCATGAGGAGGAAAGAGCTGCCTGTAGAGCTCACAGACAGGATTGTGTGGAGGCACAGATCTGGAGAAAGGTACAAAAAAAGATTCTGCTGCACTGAAAGTTCCCAAGAGTACACTGGCCTCCATGATTCTTAAATATATGAACTTTGGAAGAACCAGGACTCTTCCTAGAGCTGGCCGCCCCACCAAACTAAGTAATCGAGGGAGAAGGGCCTTGGTAAGAGAGGTGACCAAGAACCCAATGGTCACTCTGGCTGAGCTGCAAAGATCCTGTGTGCAGATGAGAGGCCCCCCTTTAGAGCGCATAGCGTGAGGGACACATGGGATCACTTTGCACCCCCCTGTTTTCCCCCTTTTTCTATCCTTCTTTTCCCTTATTCTGTTCTCTTGTTTGTTCTATATTCTGCTTCTCCCCCCATTTGTGTTTTGGTATCTTCCCGGGCACACAGGTCCCAATTTCCCAACCACTGTTTAAATTGTAGCAGTTAAAATATAACCTTTATTAGTGTATCAAATAACGGACAAACAACAAGCAAAGGTTAAAATTGTTTTCAAAAGACGGCCAGTCGTCATAGAATATTGAACAAGTGTATATAGCACGTCGCTGTACACAGTGTGAGAGACTGATTAGGCAGCTGCAGACTGCTGTTAGTTCATGCAGTCACACTATAGTGAAAGGGATCACTGAGCCGTCAGTGAATATTAAAATGGCGATAGCCCCCCCGACATGTTTCGCTGCATAAGCAGCGTCCTCAGGGGATAATTCGGGGCTACTGAGCGCGCGTTTGATTTCCTGCTCCTCATAGACTTGTGCTCATTGCGTATGACATCGTCATCTCTCCTCAGTGCCAATCGGCTACTCTCATATGACAAGCCTCCATGCCAGATGAATGACACAGTCGGCGGCCAATGAGATGCCGAGAGTCAAGGTACAATCATCGCGTGCATCACGCGCATGCGTGTAGCAGTCAAAACGAGTGACTGTGAATACCCCGACGTCTTCCATACAAATCGTGAGTGTACACAATAGAGATAGCTAGTGAATCTACGATAGTAATGCTATGTATGCCTTAAGCGTGGTATATAAGTGCTTACATCTCCAACTGTGGGTTCCTTCCCCTGTGGAAGATGCTCCTTTTGTATATACATGCCCAAGACCAAGCATTTTAATAACCCCTTAGACGGTCATAACTTTACCATCAGACATTTCATTAATTGTCAGAGCAGTGGCGTTATATATGCCGCCAGATGCCCTTGCCCCAAATTGTATATTGGCAAGACCATACAACAACTCAGGAGAAGGATCTCTAAACATGTCAGTACCATCAATACGAAAGAGGACACTCCCCTCTCTAGACATGTGAGATCCTTCCATGAGGGCGATCCAAAGGTCCTCCAATTTTGGGGCATTACCCAGATAAAAATGGGTCCTAGGGCTGGCAATCTAGACAAGAGGCTTTTACAGGAGGAAGCCCGTTGGATACACAAGCTGAATTCCCTCAGCCCCAATGGTCTGAATGAAGGCTTCACCTTTATGGCCTTTCTGTAGAAATTTACCTTTGCAATAGGATATTACTGTCAGATTGACAGTTTATAAAACACTATAAACTATATATAAATTCCTGATGTATATCTACCTACATTACACAGTGCCTATTAAAGGAACAGTGTCATCATAATTTTTTTTTTCATATGTTAAAGATGTTAGTGCTTTATTAAAAACGTTTATATTTATTTGTGTGTTTGTGTTTTACTTTTTCTTATTTTTACACTTTTTCTTCCCTATGGGGGCTGCCATTTTTTGTTCCATTTCTGTATGTGTCGATTAACGACACATACAGACATGGAATACGGCAGCCACAGTCCCATAGGTACTGCGAACGGCTCCCGTCCCATCCACTTCTGTGTACGCCGTCTGTGTGGGAACTGCGCATGCGCCGCTCCCACACAGTCCAATTTGAAATTGGCGCCGTCCGGCGCCATTTTCCTGTGGACCGGAAGTCGCGGCCGGACAGTAAGATTACTACTTCCGGTCCCGGCTTCCGGACTTGTGCACTTGGACCAGCGGCAGCAGACGGAGCGGACGGGCCGGAGGGAGCCGCGGCGGCAGGAGCAGGTAAGAGATTTCAATGTATGTTCGTGTTTGTGTACGTTTACTACTGTATGTAAACCTACTACACTGTGTGTTAGCTCAAAAAATGGCGACACACAGTGTAGGAGGATAGACCGTTCAAACCCCTCGTTTATCCCGGCACTAGCCAGGATAAAGGAGGGGGGGATGCTGAGAGCTCACTAGAGCGAGGGCTTTTTACCCAATTTTGCAATGCTGCAATTTTGGGAATAGCTCCATCTAGTGACCAGCAATGGGAAATATTATAAATTAGAATCTAATTTATAATATTTCCTGACTCGTGACAAAAATAAAAAAAATTTGAACAATGTTTAATCACCTACACACTAAATGTTTAATTAAAAAAAAAACAACAAGTTTTTCTGGCAACACATTCCCTTTAAGCATGTACAGTATCACTGATGTGATATCACTGATATAGTTGACAACCTAGTATTTTGATTCCTGCTTTTTCTCCATTACTTGAGCATCATCCACTTTACTCTTGGATGTGTTCACCCTATGTGTGCCCAGTGATAACTTTTTTGTGATGGTAAATATCTGAATACAGACTCTCCACTCACTGGCGTCATATCTCCTTGTTTATATTTCTATTGCCATCCAATCCTATTAGCTGCTCCGCCGTGCCATGCACATTTATTGATTTTCATTTTCTTTTATTTATTTTTATTTATATTTTCCATTTTTTTATATCTTTCATGTGGGCACTTATATACCACGTTTAAGGCATACATAGCATTACTATCGTAGATTCACTAGCTATCTCTATTGTGTACACTCACGATTTGTATGGAAGACGTCAGGGTATTCACAGTCACTCGTTTTGACTGCTACACGCATGCGCGTGATGCACGCGATGATTGTACCTTGACTCTCGGCATCTCATTGGCCGCCGACTGTGTCATTCATCTGGCATGGAGGCTTGTCATATGAGAGTAGCCGATTGGCACTGAGGAGAGATGACGATGTCATACGCAATGAGCACAAGTCTATATGAGGAGCACTCAGGCGCGCTCAGTAGCCCCGAATTATCCCCTGAGGACGCTGCTTATGCAGCGAAACATGTCGGGGGGCCTATTGCCATTTTAATATTCACTGACGGCTCAGTGATCCCTTTCACTATAGTGTGACTGCATGAACTAACAGCAGTCTGCAGCTGCCTAATCAGTCTCTCACACTGTGTACAGCGACGTGCTATATACACTTGTTCAATATTCTATGACGACTGGCCGTCTTTTGAAAAAATTTTAACCTTTGCTTGTTGTTTGTCCGTTATTTGATACACTAATAAAGGTTATATTTTAACTGCTACAATTTAAACAGTGGTTGGGAAATTGGGACCTGTGTGCCCAGGCACATTATCTCTCGTTGTTTATATATCCCTGCCAACCACTAGGGGTCCCCCTCTGTTTCTCTTTGGTATCTTCCCACACCCCTTCTGTGGGGTGTGTTTTGGTATTTACCTTGTTCTGGAAGTTTCCTCAGGTTTGACCTCGTGACCAGGCAGATGTTGGCAACAGTCCAGGGATTGGTGTGATCAGCTGAGCGGCGGGAAATCCTGGAGTATAAAAGGCCTTGTTGTCTGGTCTGATCAGCAGTTCGTTTGAAGCAGAATCCGTTTGAAGCAGCCCCGCCCACCCTCCCCTTTTTTCATGAACAGAATCCCTGTCGCAGTGTTTATTAGTGGGTTGTCGAACAGCCAATGCTGTGTGGACAAGTGCTTATTTATTGGACATTTCATTAATGGACATCACTTATTTAATTATTCAGTTATTCAAGTTGATTATAAAGATTTATTAATATATTTGTTACCCATAATAAACACCACGTACTTTTATTTCCAACTATTTGTATGCTTGTCTTTATTTATGGTATTTCTGGGGGTTGCGTATGTTATCCCATGGGAGAAACTTCCAGAAGGTCAACCATCACTGCAACACTCCATTAATCTGGGCTTTATGGCAGAGTGGCCAGTAAGAAGCCTCTACTCAGTAAAAGACACATGAAAGCCCACCTGGCAGTGGTGTAGCTATAGGGGTCGCAGCGTTCGCAGTTGCGAGCGGGCCCCTATGCCTGGCTTGTTAAATTAATTTTCTGTGCCGTGAAGCCGGCACTTCCTGGTTACGGTCACATGGTACACTTAGTGTACCATGTGACCGTTCTGTCACGTGACACGTCTTCCAGCCTGTGCAGGTGAGCTGCAGAGTCTGTATTGTAATGCGTTGTGTTGTAATGTATTGAAATGTAATGTATTGGCTTGTAATGTAATGTATTGTGTTGTGTTGCCTTATAATGTATTGTGTTGTATTGTGCTGTTTGCGGTGGAAAAGCGGGGGGGCCCGTTAAATTGCAACCCCCCCATCCTCTCTCCACCGCAAACTGCACAATACAACACAATACATTACACATTGTGGGTCGCGTCCCAGACCTCCGGGGGGTCGCGAGTCACTCACCGAGGTCCCGGTTCCATTCAATCATGGAGCAAGGAGCTGACGTCTCCTTGCTCCAGCATTCACTGTGCCCTGAGCGGCTCGACGCAGGCTGACAGGATGTAGCAACATCATCGCACCTGTCTGCACCGAGTCACTCATAGCACACACCGGAGGAGACGAAGGAACGGGGATAGGTAAGTAATTATGCTATTTTTCTATTATGCACATATGGGGGCATTATACTGTATGGGGAGCTCATATGGGGGGCATTATACTATATGGGGAGCTCATATGGGGGCATTATACTGTATGGGAAGGTCATATGGGGGGCATTGTACTGTATGGGGAGCTTATATGGGGGGCATTTTACTGTATGGGTGTAATGACGGGGTAGGGAGACAGACAGGTGAGCCCTAATCTACCCGCCACTCAGTCCCTGCCTACTTGCATGGCCCGTCCTAGGCGACGGCGTACAACTGGGCGACGGCCCCTATGCTCAATATGTGTACGACAGACAAACAGACAAGGGTACACAGAAGCTAAGGGAAATGGAGCAGTTGCCCGCGGCAACACCGTGAGCAACAGGAGTAGTGAACGAGCCGAGTCAAACCAGGAGTGTACGAGGTACCAAACGCAGAGCAGAAGCATAGTCAGTAAAACCAGGGTCCAAATGAAGCAAGGTCAATAATAATAGCAGGAGCAGCAGAGCCAGGAAACAGGAAAGAATCACAGGCACTGGAGGAGCAGGAAATGAAGGTATAAATAGACAGAGGGCGGGAGCTAGCTCCGTCTGGCCAGGCTGGGATAGGTTCTCCCACTCCTCAGCCTCCCAGCCTGATTGGTAGCAGATCGAGTCACTCTAACAGACCTAGGCACAGATGCAGGCTGATTAACCACGGGCGTCGACAAAGAAGCTGTGTCAGGCAAATCCATTACAGTACCCCCCCTTTTATGAGGGGCCACTGGACCCTTCCTAGGTGGACCTTGCTTGTTGGGGAACTTCCTGAGCAATAACCCGGCGTGAACATCCCGGGCGGGTACCCAAGTCCTCTCCTCAGGCCCGTAACCTCTCCAATGGACCAGGTACTGGAGGGAGTCCTGTACCATCCTGCTGTCAACAATATTGGCCACCTCGAATTCTACCACATCAGGAGTGAGAACAGGGACCGGAGGTTTCCTCGAGGTAGCCAAGGTCAGGGAGCATCTTTTCAGGAGGGAGGCATGGAACACGTTGTGTATCTGAAAGGATGGGGGTAACTCCAGCCGGAAGGAGACAGGGTTAAGGACCTCAATGATCTTGTACGGCCCTATATACCGGGGAGCAAATTTTTTGGACGGGACTTTAAGGCGCAAATTTTTTGAGGACAGCCACACCAGATCCCCGACCACAAACAAGGGGTTAGTAGAACGTCTCTTATCTGCCTGAGTCTTTTGGATGCTCTGGGACGCCTCAAGGTTCTTCTGAACCTGGGCCCAGACTGTGCACAGTTCCCGATGAACGACATCTACCTCGGGATTGTTGGAACCACCAGGTGAAACGGAGGAGAACCGTGGATTAAACCCAAAATTACAGAAAAAGGGGGAGACCCCCGACGAGTTACTGACCCGGTTATTAAGGGAAAATTCGGCGAGGGGGGAATGAAGGAGACCCATTCATATTGACAGTCAGAGATAAAACACCTTAAATATTGTTCTATAGACTGATTAGTCCTCTCAGTTTGGCCATTAGTTTCAGGATGGAAGGCCGAGGAGAAGGACAGATCAATCTCCAAATTCTTACAGAAGGCTCTCCAAAACAATGAAACAAATTGTCCCCCTCTGTCAGAAACAATATTGACAGGAACCCCATGGAGACGCAGGATGTGTTTGACAAACAAGGTAGCTAACGTCTTGGCATTGGGTAGTTTCTTGAGGGGTACAAAGTGGGACATCTTGCTGAAGCGGTCTACTACAACCGACACCACCGACTTGCCTTGGGATGGAGGAAGATCGGTGATAAAATCCATGGAGATATGGCTCCAAGGTCTCTGGGGAATGGGCAAAGAACATAAGTAAGCCCACTGGTAGGGACCTGGGAGTCTTGGACCTAGCACAAGTTTCACAATCGGCGACGTAGGCCTTAATGTCTTTAAGCAACCCAGGCCACCAATAGGTTGTAGAAATTAGGTGTTTGGTACCCAGGATGCCTGGATGGCCAGATAGTGCAGAGTCATGATTCTTCCTGAGTACCCTTAGCCGGAATTGCAGGGGAACAAACAGCTTGTTCTCAGGAAGGTTCTCGAGAGCTGAACCTTGATCAGCCGCAATTTTGGAAGTCAGAATCAGAGGATATGATTATACCTGGGGGCAAAACAAAAGCAAGATCCTCCTCAGGAGGAGGGCTGGCCATGAAGCTACACGATAGTGCATTAGCTTTAATATTTTTAGACCCAGCCCTATAGGTGACCACAAAGTTGAATCTAGTAAAAAACAACGCCCATCGAGCTTGTCTCGGGTTTAGCCTCCGGGCAGATTCTAGGAAAACCAGATTGTTGTGGTTGGTAAGGACCGTTACCTGGTGCCTAGCCCCTTCCAGGAAGTGGCGCCACTCTTCAAATGCCCATTTAATGGCTAAGAGTTCCCGGTTGCCAACGTCATAGTTACTCTCAGTGGGGGGAGAACTTCCTGGAGAAGTAGGCACAGGGACGGAGATGGGTAAGACCCCTGGTACCCTGGGACAAGACAGCACCCAATCCCACCTCGGAGGTGTCACCCTCCACGATGAATGGCTCCATTTGGTTAGGCTTAATCAGCACTGGGGCAAAGACAAAGCACCTCTTAAGGACCTCAAAAGCCTGAACCGCCTCTGGAGGCCAGTGGAGGAGATCAAAACCCTTGCGAGTAAGGCCCGAAAGAGGCTTAACGATGACCGAGAAGTTAGCAATAAATCTCCTGTAATAATTAGCGAACCCCAGGAAGCACTGTAAAGCCTTCAGGGAGGCAGGTTGGACCCATTCCGCCACAGCCTGAACCTTGGCAGGGTCCATGCGGAATTCGTTAAGAGTGAGAATTTGACCCAAAAATGGTATCTCCTGCATCCCAAACACACATTTTTCAGTTTTAGCAAAGAGTTTGTTTTCCCTAAGGGCCTGGAGCACCTTCCTGACATGCTCAATGTGGGAGGACCAGTCCTTAGAAAACAGAAGTATATCATCAAGGTACACTACAAGAAATACCCCCAGGTAGTCTCTTAAAACCTAATTTATGAAATTCTGGAAGACCGCGGGAGCATTACACAACCCAAAGGGCATGACAAGGTATTCGAAATGACCTTCGGGCGTGTTAAACGCAGTCTTCCACTCATCCCCTTCCCTGATTCGGATAAGGTTATAAGCCCCCCGAAGATCAAACTTAGAGAACCATTGGGCCCCCTGAACCTGATTGAAGAGATCAGGAATCAAAGGAAGGGTATATTGGTTCCTTACGGTGACCTTATTCAAGTTCCGGTAATCGATGCATGGCCTAAGACCACCATCCTTCTTCCCTATGAAGGAAAAGCCAGCACCTACCGGAGAAGTAGAGGGGCGGATGTAACCCTTGGCCAGGATTTCCTGGATATATTCTCTCATGGCTTCACATTCAGGACAAGAGAGATGAAATATCCTACCTTTAGGGAGCTTATCTCCTCTACCAAATCGATTGCTCAATCGTACTCTCTATGAGGAGGTAACTCTTTGGAGGCTTTTTTAGAAAAAAAAACAGCGAAGTCCTGAATAAACTCAGGTAGAGTGTTCACCTCCTCAGCGAGAGAAACCAAATTAATAGAAAAACAGGAAGTCATGCATTCATTACCCCATTTAGTAAGATCTCCAGTATTCCAGTTAAACGTGGGATTATGCATCTGCAACCAAGGAAGGCCTAAAACCAAATCGGACGATAATCCCTGCATCACCAACACAGAACACTGCTCCAAATGCATGGAGCCAACCATGAGTTCAAATACAGGGGTATGCTGTGTAAAATAACCATTAGCAAGTGGAGTGGAGTCAATATCCACTATCGGGACAGGTTTAAGCAAATCAATTAAAGGCATAGCTAGAGACATAGCAAATTCCACAGACATAATATTAGCAGAAGACCCGGAGTCCACGAAGGCACTGCCGGAGGAAGACCTACCCTCAAAAGAGACCTGAAAGGGAAGCAAGATTTTATTAGGTTTCATATTTACGGGAAATACCGGTGCGCCCAAGTGACCTCCCCGATGGTCACTTAGGCGCGGAAGTTCTTCCGGCTGCTTATTCTTATGCCTAGGACAGTTGTACACTTGATGCTTGTCATCCCCACAGTAGAAGCAGGGACCATTCTTCCTGCGGAGCTCTCTACGTTGTTGGGGAGACACAGAGACCCCGAGTTGTATAGGTTCATCCGAGTTTTCCGTGGAAGAACGAAGCAACGGAACCTCGGGAGCCATCATGGGGGAGCAAGAGGAGAAAGCACAAAAACGTTCAAGTTGTCATTCCCTGAGACGTCGATCAAGACGTACCGCTAAAGCCATAACCTAATCTAGAGAGTCTGAAGAGGGATAGCTAACTAAAAGGTCTTTCAGGGCGTTCGACAGACCCAATCTAAACTGGCACCTCAAGGCAGGGTCATTCCACTGAGAAGCTACACACCACTTCCTAAAGTTAGAACAGTACTCCTCAACGGGTCTTTTACCCTGACGTGAGGTCACCAGCTGACTCTCGGCAAAGGCAGTCTTGTCAGTCTCGTCATATATGAGCCCGAGAGCAGAAAAAAAAAATGAACAGAGGAAAATTCAGGGTTGTCAGGAGCCAAGGAGAAGGCCCATTCTTGGGGCCCGTCCTGGAGCCGGGACATAATTATACCCACTCGCTGGCTCTCAGAACCTGAGGAGTGGGGCCTTAGACGGAAATAGAGCCTACAACTCTCCCGAAAGGAGAAAAAAGTCTTCCGGTCCCCTGAGAACCGGTCAGGCAACTTGAGGTGGGGTTCAAGAGGTGAGGTGGGGGGCACTACCAGGGTAGCGTCACGCTGGTTGCCCCTCTGAGCCAGGGCTTGGACCTGTAGGGAGAGGCCCTGCATTTTCTGAGCCAGGGTCTCAAGGGGGTCCATAGTTGTGTCAGGGACCAGGGTAGAAAAGGTATATGAGCCTGTGATTATGTAATGACGGGGTAGGGAGACAGACAGGTGACCCCTAATCTACCCGCCACTCAGTCCCTGCCTACTTGCACGGCCCGTCCTAGGCGACGGCGTACAACTGGGCGACGGTCCCTACGCTCAATATGTGTACGACAGACAAACAGACAAGGGTACACAGAAGCTAAGGGAAATGGGGCAGTTGCCCACGGCAACACCGTGAGCAACAGGAGTAGTGAACGATCCGAGTCAAACCAGGAGTGTACGAGGTACCAAATGCAGAGCAGAAGCGTATTCAGTAAAGCCAGGGTCCAAATGAAGCAAGGTCTATAAGAATAGCAGGAGCAGCAGAGCCAGGAAACAGGAAAGAATCACAGGCACTGGAGGAGCAAGAAATGAAGGTATAAATAGACAGAGGGCGGGAGCTAGCTCCGTCTGGCCAGGCTGTAATAGGTTCTCCCACTCCTCAGCCTCCCAGCCTGATTGGTAGCAGATCGAGTCACTCTAACAGACCTAGGCACAGATACAGGCTGATTAACCACGGGCGTCGACAAAGAAGCTGTGTCAGGCAAATCCATTACAATGGGGAGCTGATATGGGGGCATTATACTGTACGGGGAGCTGATATGTGGGGCATTATACTGTATGGGGGCTGATATGGGGGGCACTATACTGTATGTGGGGCAGCTATGTGGGGCATTATACTGTGGGGGCTGATATGGGGACCATTATACAGTATGGGGCTGTAATGGGGGGCATTATACGTTATGGGGCATCATTCTGTGTGGGGGCAGCTATGGGAGCATTATACTGGTTGGGGGCATTATACTATGGGGGCTGTTGGGCAAGGTGTCTGGGCATAGGCGCGCACAGGGGTCTGATGATGGTGGTGTTGGGGAGAGGTAGGGGGGCCCAAGCTGAAATCTTGCACCCTGGCCCATGAGCCTTTAGCTACGCCCCCTGCCACCTGGAGTTTGCAAAAAAAACACCTAAAGGACTCAGACTGTGAGAAACAAGATTCTGTGGTCTGATGAAACTAAGATTTAACTTTTTGGCCTCAATTCTAAGCGTCATGTCTGGAGGAAAACTGGCACTGCTCATCACCTGCCCAATACCATCCCTCCAGTGAAGCATGGTGGTGGCAGCATCGTGCTGTGGGGGTGTTTTTCAGGGGCTAGAACATGGAGACAGGTCAGGGTTGAGGGAAATATGAATGGAGCAAAGTACAGAGATATTTTTAAATGAAAACCTGATTCAGAGTGCTCTGGGTCGAATGTTCTCCTTCTAACAAGACAATGACCCTAAGCACACAGCCAAGACAACACAGGAGAGGCGGGGGGAAAACTCTGTGAATGTCCTTAAAGGGAATGTGTTGCCAGAAAAACATGTTTTTTTAAAAAAAATTAAACATTTAGTGTGTGGGTGATTAAACATTGTTCAAATTTTTTTTATTTTTTTCACGAGTCAGGAAATAGTCAGGAAATATTATAAATTAATTCTAATTTATAATACTACCCATTTTTGGTCACTAGATGGAGCTATTCCCAAAATTGCAGCATTGCAACATTGGGTTAAAAGCCCTCGCTCTAGTGAGCTCTCAGCATCCCCCCCTCCTTTATCCTGGCTAGTGCCGGGATAAACGAGGGGTTTGAACGGTGTAACCTCCTACACTGTGTGTCGCCATTTTTTGAGCTAACACACAGTGTAGTAGGTTTACATACAGTAGTAAACACACACAAACACGAACATACATTGAAATCTCTTACCTGCTCCTGCCGCCGCGGCTCCCTCCGGCCCGTCCGCTCCGTTTGCTGCCGCTGGTCCAAGTGCACAAATCCGGAAGCCGCGACCGGAAGTAGTAATATTACTGTCCGGCCGCGACTTCCGGTCCACAGGAAAATGGCGCCGGACGGCGCCAATTTCGAATTGGACTGTGTGGGAGCGGCGCATGCGCAGTTCCCACACAGACGCCGTACACTGAAGTCAATGGGACGGGAGCCGTTCGCAGTCCCTATGGGACTGTGGCTGCCGTATTCCATGTCTGTATGTGTCGTTAATCGACACAGACAGAAATGGAACAAAAAATGGCAGCCCCCATAGGGAAGAAAAAGTGTAAAAATAAGAAAAAGTAAAACACAAACACACAAATGAATATAAACGTTTTTAATAAAGCACTAACATCTTTAACATATAAAAAAATAATTTGTGATGACACTGTTCCTTTAAGTGGCCCAGCCAGAGCCCTGACTTGAACCCAATCAAACATCTTTGGAGAGACCTGAAAATGGCCTCCACCGACCGTCCCCATCCAACCTGACAGAGCTTGAGATGATTTGCAGAGAAGAATGGCAGAAACTGACCAAATCCAGGTGTGCAAACCTTGTGGCATCATACCCAAGAAGACTGGAGGCTGTTATCACTGCCAAAGGTGCTTCAACTAAGTACTGAGTATAGAGTCTGAATACTTATGTCAATCAAGATTTTAGTTTTTCCTTTTCAATAAATTAGCAAAAATTACTAACATTCTGATTCCACTTTGTCATTATGCGGGATTGAGTGCAAAATGATGGGGAAAAACGTGATTTTTTAAAAAAATTTAAGCACAAGGTCTCAACATAACAAAATGTGAAAAAATTTAACGGGCCTGAAGACTTTCCGAATGCATTGTACTTTCAATAGTGTTTGTCAGGATTAGTTTACAAGCAGCATCTCTATAGTATCATTTAGTGTAATGCACAATTACAGCATTAAATGAGATATTCGTATATAACTAGAGCCATGTAATGAGCCCCTGTGTGGTCGCTTGGCTTAAAATTACATTTTCAACAGGTGATATCTAAATGAAGAAAAAAGAAAGAGGAGGACAACGGCGCTCCTCTAAGGTAATATTGTAAGGAACGGGGGGACAGTGAGAGCAGAGAGGTGAGCTGGTAACATTCACCTGGCAGTGTTTAGCAAGGATAGGCACAAAACGACTGCTTAGCGTGGAAACAAATATTGCTGAAGATCGTAGTAGGTGTCGGCTGCCACCCGCTTCTATCCCACGGGAGAAAAATCTGTTCCCGGGGAGATCGAACACAGGATGTGGAGAAGAAAAGTTGCAGTATTCGGGACACCTGACAGGTAAGTGTTCAAAACAAAGTATTTTTCAGTAGATTTTACTGTAATAGATACTACGCGTTTCAGGACCCATCCTGGAAAAAACGTTTGTCCTTTTTTTCCCGTTTCTTCTGTGCATAAAATGATGCTTCCTTTTTGTGTATCGCTGTATGAACCTGAGGAAGGGACCTGTCATGTCCTGAAACGCGTAGTACGTATTACAATAAAATCTACTGAAAAATACTTCGCTTTGAACACTTACCTGTCAGGCGCCGTGTCCCGAATACTGCAACTTTTCTTCTCCCCATCCTATTTTCAACAGGTGAAGCTTTCCAGTTGACATAGTTACAAAAAAAAAATATTATTCTTTTCATGGCAATCACTATGGAGACCAGAAATAAAGATGCAAAGAATGTCCCTCAGGGGATCAATGTTTACCATCTCCACCTCAATTATTTTTCTCACTCCTCGCCCTTAAAGGGATCCTGTCATCAACATCTTACCTGTTAAACTCACCTGACCCCTCAATGGCCGCAGCTGTCCAGAGTTCATTCCTGTTCTCTTCTTTCCTGAAGTCCTCCTCTGTCAGTAAATATAGTCGTTTAAACTTTTCCCGCCTTTTATGGTAATTATTTTTCCCTCTAGGATGCAGCTTCTTAACCACGCCCACTGCCACCACCTGTCCGGCCCTGACTGGCTAAGGAGCTGTCAATCAAAAAGAAGGAGGTGGAGTCCAATCTGAGATGCTGGAGGAATGAAAACCTGACTCTTTTCAGATGAAGATTTGACTCTTTTCTGCTCATTTGCATACGGTGTGGGACCACTGAAAAACGGAATACTAAAGCTACAGAGCTTACTTAGAACATATTTATAGCTTAGATGACAATGATTTTTCACCCACTTTCACCAGGTATTGCTGGCTTTATAGCTAAAATGCTGGTGACAGGTTCCCTTTAAGTTAGCAACGCACACAACTATTGCTATTGAGCACTGACCTACTTCTCCTGCTTGACTTGACACTGTTGTAGTGTCTACCTGGTCGGGGGCCATCTTGTGGTCGGCGTAGTGCAATAGGGGGTCACTGCAGTGTCTAATATGGCTGGTGATAGGTCTGTGAAAGAGATGTTGTCAGGGATGTTTGTCCTGTTCAGGGTAGGGGGTGCTGGTTCAGGTTAGGGGGTATTCCCAGTGGGTGTGTAGGCTGCGTCGCTGTTGGTGTGTAGGGAACACTGGGGTTAGTTTGTCTGTGGGGTGCGCAGTGGAAGTGATCACTGGAAGGGGCCAAGAGACTTAATTGGGGTAAAAGTAGCAAGTCTAAGGAAAAGTCTACTGAGGAAATACATCCCACATACTCTGCCAGGGGGGATGTTTATGTGTGTTTTGAGGGGCCCATTTGAAGCCAGGAGTAAAGGAGAAGATTTGAAAGGATGAACACAACGAGATTTTCTTGCTCCTGCCCTTAGAGAAATGTAATTTGAATAGGGTCAAACCAGATGAGAGTAAGAAGGATGAGAAGGAAAAGCAGCGGTACCATTTGTTCTTTCGTACCTTTTCTAATTGGTTTCAGGCCTTTGCTAACCTTGCTAGCGTGATCGGAGAAAAGGTGCCGCCCTTTTTGTTACATGGGTGGATGTAAGCAGGGTATATTTTGTCTATGGTGGGGTAGCCTGGCCACACTACGATGAGCAATTTAGGCAGAGAGAGGCTGTGAAGCCCTCCTTTCCCGACCCCCCTTTGCCCAATTGCAGGTTTTTCCTCTCAGGTTTGTACTCAAGTAGTTTTGCCTCATTCAACATCTGTCATACCCTTGTGGAAGTTCAGTGATTGATGGTATTGAACCGGAATTATGTTCAGTGTCGTATAAATCGTTTGACAATGTGGCCGGGTGGTTACGCAGGATCGGAAAGGGCTACCTTCAAGACGGACAATGAGGCTGCTTTTAGATTGTTGCCAATTCATCTGGAGACTTCATTCTATGAGACGTTCTGTTCATTTTTGGAATAGGTGTTATAGCAGGAGGCCGGCTGGTTTGTTCGAACTTCACTATCCTGATGATTTTTTGTTTGTGGGTCCCACAGGTAGCAGTGTGTTTTCCATCTTATTGCATACCATGGGGAGGGCGACTGGCTTGTTTTGAGTTCTGTTGGCTCTCAAAAAACGGAGGGCCCATGTATGGAAGTGACGTTTTTAGGTATAGTTATCGATTCAATCCGGATGGAATGCTGGTCGCTGGAGGATATATTGGAGGATTTACATGCTTTCTTGGCACAGGTTAGAAGGGCTAAGGGGGTGCGATTACGTCAGGTTCAGTTTTTATTGGGTAAGCACAATTTTGTGTGTTGGATTCTGCCGATGGGGAAGTTGTTCTGCCGTCGAATAGCCATTACTACGGCGGGGTGGCGATTCTTCACTATTTCTTGAAGTCAGGGATGATTTATGTATTCGGGAGCAGTTTTTGCATTCATATAATGGGACTTCGTGCGCGATGGAGTAGGTGGTTACGAATGTTGATTTGGTGCTTTGTCGGGATGCGTCAGGGGATACAGAATTTTTTTTTCCAGGGTGAGTGGTCGGCTGGCTTTTTGGTTGGAGTTTTGGATAGAGGCTGCTTTCTTGTCTAATTTGGCCATTGTTTTAGTGATGGAAATCTGCTGCATAGAAGTAGTGCAAGCCCTAAATCGGCAGACAGCCAACTCGACACCTGTGGTGCACTTGTTGTGACACTTAGTCTTGAAAAGTTTGATGTTGAATGTTTTTATGTGACTGTGCATGTGTCTGGGGTGTCCAAATCCATTGCTGATACTCTCTCGGTTTCAGTGAGACAGGTTTTGTGGGTTGGCGCCAGGAGCAGAGCAGTTTGCGAAATCTTGTCCCCTGTGGCTGTGGAAAGTTACCTTGAGGTGTCCTCCACCTTGCTTAGATAGTCTGTGGGTGGCTTATTCCAAAATATGGGCTGCTTGGGAGGTGCTTATTGAGCAGGATGGAGGTTGTGCTGCTGTGGATAATTTTGCTACTTTTCTAGTATATTTTATTGGTTTGTCTTTTTAGTGAGGGTATGTCTTTTTCGCCATTGTCCAAGCAGACAGCGGCAGTGGCCTTCTGGTGTCGTTTGCAAGGGATGGTAGACTTGATGAAGCGTTTTCTGGTGAAACAGGCTTTGAAGAGCTACAGGAATAGTGTGTTATGGAAGGATTTTCGGATGCCGGTTTCCTTTTAATTGTTGCAGTCTGTCGGTGAGTGGATGGCGGATGTTGGTCAGCAAGAGTATGAAGTCAGTTTGTTCAGGGCAGCTTTCTCTCTTGCTTTCTTTCGGACTTTTAGGATTTCTGAGTTAGGGGCCATTAGTGGTATTGCGGTAGAGGTTTATTGCAAGGGGACATGCAGATGTCGTCTGCGGGGTTGTGTTGCCATTTTAAAGTCTAAGACAGATCAGGTGGTTTGGGATGTGGGGATCATGTTGGCTAGACTGGAGGACTTTAGTGTATGCCGTGTTCGCTGTGTTGAGGAGTACTTACAGGTACGCCAGACTGGGGGGACTGTCATTACACATATATCAAGATTCAGGCTTGCTGTGGATTTTCAAATCTGCAGCATGTCAATTCTGCTTCAAATTTGTTGTGGATGTTCACCGCTGATTTCACTCCTTGCAATGCAAAGGAGAATATCCCGCTGCAGATCCACAGCAAAATCCATGGCAAATCCACGTTTGGACCCTTAGACTTTAGACTCAGCTCTGAATATTTCTTTCTCGGCTGGATTCGGGAAATTACTCCACATCTCACGCCGCAACAAGCGTCCTGTCGAGACTTACTGTAGAAAGGGACTGTCAGAAAGAATTAAGGACGATCTTGCCCACAGTCATCTGCCATAAGCTTTAAATGACTTTATCTCAGTCTTATTGCCTCACTAAACACGGCTGGGTAAGGAAAAGCAGGGGAAATCTTCCCCCTCATTTAGTAATGTGTCAAAGCAGGTCTGACGATTAGCTTACTCTAAAATTCTTCATGGCTGGGTAACCTCTCCATTGGTATAACTCAGTCTTCTTCGTTTTTGTACATATACTGTGACCTTTCACTATGTCGTTGAAACAGACAGAATCAGTTCAAGTCCACAATGGATAGGGCTCTGTAATATGTTGGTAATATTGGTATAATGTAATAGTTACTGTATGTGCACAGGGGTGTAAAAGTTTAAGAACATTTTCTAATCAGGTTTTACAAGTTGTAGCCTGAAACGACAATAAAGAAATTGCTTGAATTAAAGAGGTTTTCCAGTTTTATGTAAATAATGCTGAAGCACTGTATAATGGAAAAGTTCTGCAACTTTCTAAATTCTTTCTGTTTTACTTCTTTACCATTTTCAAGTTCTCTGCTTGATGTCAGTAAATGGGAACTTTCTTGTTCAGTACAGACCTATTAGGTCTGACAGCCAGCTGAGGGTTTGATACAATTGTATTCAGTCTGGAATCTAAACAGCATGGACTCCTATATGGACGGGAGAGAGATTTGTGATGATGTTTTGGCTCACAGAGGATTGCTTATAATGACTGCAAATCTTCAACTTTAAGAAGTATTAGGTCTGTATAAGGGGCATAACTAGGAAGGACTGGGCCCCATAGCAAACTATTCACTGGGCCCTTCCCTGGGTGCCACACACAGCCCCCTGTAGATAGTGCCCCCTGTAGGTTCTGCCATATAGCCCCCCCTGTAGTCAGTGCTATACAGCCCCCCTATAGACATAGTAACACCCCCCTTGTAGATAGTGCCTCCTTGTGGACAGTGCCATACTGCCCCCTGTAGATAGTGCCCCACCTCCCCTTTGTAGATAGTGCCATACTGCCTCTCCTGTAGATATCGCCATACAGCCCCCCTATACATAGCGCCATACAGCCCCCTGTAGATAGCGCCATACAGTCCCCCCTGTAGACAGCGCCATACAGTTCCCCCTTTAGATACTGCCATATAGGCCCCCTGTAGATATTGCCATACAGCCCCCCTGTAGATAGCGCCATACAGTCCCCCACTGTAGCTAGTGCCATACAGCCCCCCTGTAGAGACTGCCATACAGCCCCCTGTAGATATTGCCATACAGCCCCCCTGTAGATAGGGCCGCAAACCCCCCTGTAGATACTGCCGTACAGCCCTCCTGTAGATACTGCCATACAGCCCCCTGTAGATATTGATATGTACCCCCTGTAGATAGTGCCATACAACCTTCCCCCTGTAGATAGCGCCATACAACCCCCCATGTAGATAGTGCCAT
This sequence comes from Rhinoderma darwinii, assembly GCF_050947455.1. Lineage (NCBI taxonomy): Eukaryota > Metazoa > Chordata > Amphibia > Anura > Rhinodermatidae > Rhinoderma > Rhinoderma darwinii. The sequence continues at coordinate 452,294,664 of NC_134688.1, forward strand.
ACATGTAGAAACTGACACAACCCCCCTTGTATATAGTAACATACAACCCCCCTTGTAGATAGTACCATACAACCCCCCCTTGTAGACAGTACCATATAACCCCCCCTTGTAGATACTGCAATACAACCCCCCACCTGTAGATAGCGCACCCCAAACAAATAAAACAAAAAAAGATTATACTTACCTAGGTCCTGTTACCACGACGAACGGAGCTTCTACACAAGCCTGCTCTGTCATAGTGTCACGCAGGCACTATTGAATGTGGCGTCGCTACCGCTGTAGCAGCCATAGTGGCTGCTAGTGGTGCCACCGGGTATAGGGGGCCCGTGCTGGTGGGTGGCACGGCCCCGTAGCAGCTGCTATGGCTTCTACATCGGTGGTTACGCTGCTGGTCTGTATGGTTTTCATTCTCTGACAGCAAACAGAAACCCCAAACATGGTGAAGAATTGATATACAAAGTATATCAGAAAGTTGCTTTTGTTTTCATTGTACAATCCTTAAGCTTTACATAGTTGCATAAAACCAGAAACCACTCAATATTCTTTAAGGGTGCCTTCACGCACAGCGATATTTGTAAAAACGTTTTTTTTATTTGCTGTCTTTTTGCAGCACTTTTTTTTTTTAACACTGCGGCCAGATGATTGCTGTTAGTCATTAGGCAAATATAAAATGCACTACACACTGTGCGGTTTTATTGGTGCCATTTTTTGGGGTCAGTGGCTTTTATGGGTATTGCAGCAGAGGGTTGGTTTTGCATTTTTTTCAGGATTTTTTTCCTATATGGAATGGAAAATAGGTGAAAAAAAGACATGCAAAAATGTCTGACTACAAAACACGCCACTCAAAAAAAGCTTGTAGAAAAAGGTGTGAAATCGAATCAGGCGAGACTAGGCTTGGGTGAGCCAGTCCTAGAGATAGTGGATATGCCATAAATGTCTTCTATGGAAATGCCCCTTTAACATTCTGTTATACTTTCTGTTTTAATTCATTATTGTTTTTAAAATCTCTGCTTGCTGTCAGTACATATGAGCATTCTTTGGTAACATCCAGAGTTTGAAAACCAATAGACCCATAAACAATGTAGCTACTAAGGGCACGTTCAGACGTGGTGGAATTTTTCCGCTACAAATGTTGGTGCAGATTTGGGGCAATTACGCAACGAATCTGCCCAACATTTGCATATTTGACAGGTAATTCAGACGTTGCAGATATCACAGCGGACTTGCCACAGATTTCAGTATTTGCATTGCAAAGGCTGAAATCCGCAGTGAAATTCCACTTCTTCTCCGCAACATCATGAGCATGCTGCGGAGGGAAATTTCCGCACCACAGCCTATGGTCCGCAGCGCAGTTTTCCGCAACATCTGAACTAACTTGCCTAAAAATGTGTTGAAACAAATGTAAAAAACGGCCGCTGGAGAATTCCACTAAATTCCGCCACGTGTGAACGTGCCCTAAGGGAACCTGGAATGGGCTGGGTTGCTGGAGTGGAAAGAGAAGAGAAGGTTCCTCCTCATCCTTCAGGGCAGTCCAGGGTTTGGGCTGCCTTATGAGTCTCAGTGGCTGCCAGCTTTGAGGGCTCCTTAACAAAGGTTACATAGTTACATAGTTAGTACGGCTGAAAAAAGACACATGTCCATCAAGGTGTGATCTACTCACAGAAGACGGGCATTACCAGCCTGTCGGAGTGAAGAGTAGAAGAATGTATTAGGGTATAGTCACATGTTTTTTTTGGTGCATGGTAAAAAACCGCACCAGAAAAAGGCAAGCTTTTTTACCGTGATTTGCCATGGTTCTGTGGTCAGCACAGAAACCACAATAAAAACGCATGCATTTTTGGCCACGAGGCAAAAAACGCGGCAAAACTGCACCGTGTAAATACATTCTTAGGTAATGCAGATGTCTGGAGTCCAGGCTGTTTAGCTCACAGATAATTGCTAAGAGTGGGCACAATTGATGCAATATTGATGCTCTTTTGTGCCCGTATATCGCCGGTCCTCCTGCGGTTTATCAGAACTAAATAGAAGCTAGAGCACCATAGGCTTCTATGGTGCCTTAACACTATTTCTGATGAACCGCGGGTGGTTCAGTTGTTGCGTTTGTAAAACGGGCGCAAAAAGGCACAAGTATTACGCACGTGTGAAAGCGGCCCTAAGGCTGTACAGGTTTTCAAACTCTGGATATAAACAAGAATGTTCCCATTTACTGAAATACAGATCGTGAACTTTACACCTTATAATAATTTATCTACATTTACATTAAACCTAGTTTCAAAGCAAATCTTAGGCCAAGTTCACACAGAGTTTTTTTGACACGTTTTTTGACATGGAAACCGCATCGCAAAACGCGCCCAAAAAATGTTGATTCAATGGGAGTCGGAGGCGTTTTCTCCAGGGAGCGGAAAAAACGTTTGCGGGAAAAAGAAACGACATGCCCTATCTTCGGGAGTTTACGTCTCTGACCTCCCATTGACATCAATGGGAGACAGATAAAATGTATTTCGCAGCGTTTTTGCCCGTGGCGCTCAATGGGCGCGAGCGAAAAACGCGGCAAACGGCATGCAGGCAGATCAAAATCTGCCTTAAAATAACAAATTTTGAGGTAGAATTTTCTGCCTTCAAAAAACTCTGTGTGAGCATACACTTAGGCTAGCCATAAATGACAGATGTCACATTTACCTCCTTAGAAAACACAGGTGGCTCATGAGCAGTGGTCCTATATTTCAATTCTTACTATAAATAGGTTTTCATCTTCTGTATTCAAAATTAAATATAACAGGTATGATTCGTAAGTTGGTGAAATTAACTTTTTGAATGTTTTTTTTTTGCACTAGTTGTTTGTTAGGCCCCATGCACACGACCGTAAAAAACGTTTGTTTTTGCGGACCGCAATTGCGGTCCGCAAAAACGGACCCATTCACTTTAATTGAACGCGGAAACCTTTCCGCATGGCTACGGATAAGTGTCCGTTCCGTAGAACTGTGCCGGGAATTATGGAGCATGTCCATTCTTGGTCCGCAATTGCGGCACGGACTTCTCCATAGAAGTCTATGGGGAAAGCCAAAATTGCGGATGGCTACGGAGGTGCGTCCAAAATACGGATAGCCATCCGCAAATACAGGAGGGTTGCTAACACAGATGCACTACGGACTGTATTTGCGGATACCATTCAGCAGAAATGGGTACGTTGCTGATGATTTGATGATGACTATAAAGCAATACGGAACTGTATTTACGGTCAGTATTTGCGGATACGGTCGTGCGCATGGGGCCTAAGTGTAAAATGAAGGAAATCCCTCTTTTACTTCTATCTGGCCAAGTCTATATATGCAAATCCTGACTCCTTCCTTAATGAATTTATGTAAGGAACTGGTTAAAGTGGTGCTGCAGGAAAATTTAGCACTTGCTGCCGCATTTCCCCACAAATAATAGCTGATTGATGGGATTCAAGCAGCAGGACACACTGTGAACAGCATAACAATAGGGGACCCTTCTAACAAAAAGTCATTGTCCAAATCAGAAGTCCCCGCTAACTTGAATTTAGGCAGCCAAATATTTTAGATTATCTCTCCATATCGACTCTGGTACCAGGCAATATTCCCTCTAAGGCTTTGTTCACATCTGCATCAGGGCTCCGTTCTGACGTTCCATCTCTGCTTTCCGTCAGAACGGAGCCCTGACTGACATGAACTGAAATCAAAGGTTTCCGTTTCCATCACCATTGATTTCAATGGTGGCGGATCCTGTGCCAATGGTTTCAGTTTGTCCCTGTTGTACAAGGGTTCCATCGTTTTGACGGAATGACTACCTTAGTCGACTAGGTAGAGCTGTTTTTGGGAAATTGACGACATTAGCATGTTGTTCTAACTCTTTATTTTCCAGAGCACGCAACTTCTATGGTACCCTGGTACCAGGGTCAACATTTCAGCACCCACATCATGGGAAATAAAAAAAAAAGTTAGCTGATCAAATTTATTTATGCATAGCTGCTCAAGAGGGTGACACAAAGTGCAGCTCACAGAAAAAAAATAATTAAAATCTCCAAGCACTTTAGCTCCTCACAATCCTGTGTCTGGTTTAAGACAACTGGCTGCATCAAGAGCCTCCACCCTCTGCCCTGTCTGCAGTATGACAGTATGACACACAGATCATTAAAAGCCACCCCCTATTCTAAGCCTAAACCCCTTCAACATTTACCAGTTGAACATAAATGCTGTGTACTCTGCAGGTTATTTTTTTTACAAGTCTGTTTGCTTCAAGAACATGCAGGAAATCCTGCAAACTGACAAAGGCCGCTGTTATGGCAGGAAGGAGGTGAAGGGAACAAGTGAGCCCTAATCTACCCACCGCCCTGTCCCTGCCTACTTGCAACGACCCGCCCTAGGCGACGGGGTACAACTTGGCGGCGGTCCCTACGCTGACTAAGTGCAAGGGGATACAAACAGGGAACAAGCAAGGGAAGGGGCAGTAGCCCACAGAACACCGTGAGGAAACGGAGTGGTGAACGAGCCAGTCAGGATCAGGATGTAGTGGAGTATACAAACGCAGAGCACGGAGCAGGAAGCAAGCCAGGGGCAGAGCGAAGCAGGATAAGCGGGAACTGAAGCAAGGCAGAAGCACGGCAGAAGCAGGCTGGAGCAAGGCAGCAGTGGGGCCAGGAATCCAAGAACAATAACAAGCAATGAGGAAGAGAAAACGGCAGGTATAAATGGACAGGGGGCGGAGCTAACTCCGACTGACCAGGCCGCGATAGGCTCTCCCACTCCTGAGCCTGCCACCCTGATTGGTGGGAGCCGGTGTCAGTCTAAGAGGTCTGGCCTCAGGTTTCGACTGATTAACCCTGGGAGTATCCACAGACGTAGTGCCTGGCAGATCCTTTACAGTACTCCCCCTTTTATGAGGGGCCACCGGACCCTTACTAAGAGGACCCGGTTTAGTGGGGAAGAGAAGGTGGAACCTCCTGACCAATACCCCAGCGTGAACATCTCGAGCAGGTACCCAAGTCCTCTCCTCCGGCCCGTATCCTCTCCAATGGACCAGGTACTGGAGGGAGCCCTGGATCATCCTACTGTCCACAATCTTGGCCACCTCGAATTCCACCCCCTCAGGGGTGAGAACGGGAACAGGAGGTTTCCTTGAGGGGGACCAGGACGGGGAGCAGCGTTTAAGGAGGGAGGCATGAAAGACGTCGTGTATGCGGAAGGATGGGGGCAGCTCCAGACGGAAGGATACAGGGTTGAGGACTTCAAAGACCTTATAAGGCCCAATAAATCGGGGAGAAAACTTCCTGGACGGGACCTTAAGGCGCAAGTTCCTAGACGACAACCACACCAGATCCCCGACGACAAACCGGGGGTTAGCAGAACGTCTTCTATCCGCCTGAATCTTTTGTACGCTCTGGGACGCCTCTAGGTTCTTCTGAACCTGGGCCCAAACAGTGCACAGTTCCCGATGAACGTCCTCTACCTCGGGATTATTGGAACAACCAGGAGAAACGGAGGAGAACCTTGGATTAAACCCGAAATTACAGAAAAACGGGGAGACCCCTGACGAGTTACTGACCCGGTTATTCAGGGAAAATTCGGCGAGGGGAAGGAATGAGACCCAATCAAATTGACAGTCAGAGATGAAGCACCTTAAATATTGTTCCAGGGATTGATTAGTCCTTTCCGTTTGGCCATTAGTTTCGGGATGGAAGGCGGAGGAGAAGGACAGATCAATCTCCAACTTTTTACAAAAAGCTCTCCAAAATAAGGAAACAAATTGTACCCCTCTGTCAGAAACTATATTGACTGGGGCCCCATGGAGACGCAAAATGTGTTTAACAAACAAAGAAGCTAACGTCTTGGCGTTAGGTAGTTTCTTAAGGGACACAAAGTGGCACATCTTGCTGAAGCGGTCTACTACCACCCACACCACCGACTTGTCCTGAGATGGAGGCAAATCGGTGATAAAATCCATGGAGATATGGGTCCAAGGTCTCTGGGGAATGGGCAAAGAATGTAGTAAGCCCGCAGGTCGGGACCTAGGGGTCTTGGACCTAGCACAAACCTCACAAGCGGCGACGTAAGCCCTAACGTCTTTAGGCAACCCAGGCCACCAATAGTTTCTGGTAATGAGGTGTTTGGTACCCAAGATGCTAGGATGACCAGATAGTGCGGAGTCATGGTTTTCCCTGAGTACCCTTAGCCGGCATTGCAGGGGGACAAACAGCTTGTCCCCAGGGAGGTTCCCGGGAGCTGAACCTTGATCAGCCGCAATGTCAGAGGCTAAATCAGAATCAGTGGCAGAAACTATTATACCAGGGGGTAAAATACAAGCAGGATCCTCCTCAGAAGGAGGATTGGCCATGAAACTACGTGACAGTGCGTCAGCCTTAATATTTTTGGACCCGGCCCTATAGGTAACCAAGAAGTTAAATCTGGTAAAGAATAGCGCCCATCAAGCTTGTCTAGGATTAAGCCTCCGGGCAGATTCTAGGAAAACCAGATTCTTGTGGTCAGTAAGGACCGTTACCTGGTGTCTGGCCCCCTCCAGGAAGTGACGCCACTCTTCAAAAGCCCATTTAATGGCTAAAAGTTCGCGGTTGCCAATATCATAGTTACTCTCCGTGGGCGAAAACTTCCTAGAGAAGTAAGCACAGGGGCGGAGATGGGTGAGGGAGCTGGTACCCTGGGACAAGACGGCCCCCACTCCCACCTCGGACGCGTCAACCTCCACAATAAATGGCTCCCTTTGGTTGGGCTGAACCAGCACGGGGGCCGAGATAAAGCACTTATTGAGGGTCTCAAAAGCCTGGACGGCCTCAGGAGGCCAGTGGAGGACATCCGCACCCTTGCGAGTGAGGTCCGTAAGAGGCTTAGCGACGACCGAGAAGTTGGCAATAAATCTCCTGTAATAGTTAGCGAACCCCAAGAAACAGGTTGGACCCATTCCGCCACAGCCTGAACCTTGGCAGGGTCCATGCGGAATTCATGAGGAGTGAGGATTTGACCCAAAAATGGTATCTCCTGTACCCCAAACACACATTTTTCGGTTTTCGCAAACAGATTATTTTCCCGGAGGACCTGGAGGACCTTCCTGACATGCTCCACGTGGGAGGACCAGTCCTTGGAAAACACCAGTATGTCATCAAGGTACACTACAAGAAAATTTCCCAGGTAATCTCTCAGAATTTCATTAATAAAATTCTGGAAGACGGCAGGTATAAATGGACAGGGGGCGGAGCTAACTCCGACTGACCAGGCCGCGATAGGCTCTCCCACTCCTGAGCCTGCCACCCTGATTGGTGGGAGCCGGTGTCAGTCTAAGAGGTCTGGCCTCAGGTGTCGACTGATTAACCCTGGGAGTATCCACAGACGTAGTGCCTGGCAGATCCTTTACAGCCGCGTTCACACTTTTTTGTATGCTGTAATAAAGGTACTGTTTTTTTTTTGTTGGGCAAATTTACCATTAAAATAGGATGCAACAGGACACAAAAATAATGCAGGCTCCTCTTTCTGTCCTGTTTATGAACAGGATTCAGATGTATCCTGTTTTTTTGTGCAATAGAAGTCAATGGCAACAGGATAAAACAGCATAGGCGTCCTGTTGTATCGTGTTTTAATGGTGCCTTTTTTTTCTAAAATAGGTGGCACTAGATAGTCAGTTTTTTCGCTTCAGCTGCTTTCAATCATAATCATAAAGTTTTTGTTTTTTCCTGAAACGGTACAAATATAATGATTTGGGTTGCCTGGTTTACAAAACGCATCTTCCCTCATTTGCGACAACCATCAATAAGCAGGTGCAGTCACAAAGCGTGTCTGGAGGACACAGACACCATGTAATGCTTCATATCTCCTGTGGTGGCACCGTAAGGAGATTAAACACTTGCTGGTAGTTTGCATAGCAGATTACAGCTGATCTCTAACAATCCCAGCAACAGGACATCCTGTGATCATCTTATTTTTAGGGGAATCTTCTAGAAAAAAAAAGGGTTTGTTAACAACAGAGAATTAATTTACTGTTCCTCAAATTCTTCTCCAATTTAATGAAAATTTGTACCATGCAATTGTTAAATGCCAGAGCATCCAGCTATCAACCATGGAGACCATCCAATGACCTTCATATGGAATATCGGCTAATGTAACATTCACAGTCCAGGTTGACCTTCTTACCTGATATGATACCTGCACTACAGATATGTCATTTATTCTGCACCATCTTGTCTTTGTTAGTTTATAACATTTAGGGCCTTATCAAGCTTTTGTTTTCTGCTTTGTTTGTTCTATGATTCTAACATTTCTGTGACATATCTATTGTGCACACCGACATACCAGGAACAACAATCTGTGAAATGAACGGGTCCTGTGACAATTTTTTGTTGCATTGTTTGTTGTGAAATAGACATCAACCTAAAAGATTTTCCGATACTATACAAAAATATTCTTAGCAAAACGGAAAGTAGGTCAGGATTATTCCATTATCTGATGCCTGAGGTGCTCTGACACATGGCTCACCAGCCTCTAATTTATGAAGTGTGCCGAAAATGGAAAATACTACTGTTAGGAAGCAGATTCTATCATACAACATAATAGTTCCTTGAAAGATCAGTCATAAGAATTGGTTCATCACAATGTTTTTTAAGAATGTTTTATTAGCAGATGTTACCTTGCTGTTCCAGGCTTTCTCCAAAATGGCTTAAAGAGGAAGTGTCACTAGGTCATATCAATTGAACTGGTACACTGACCTGAATAACGCTGTCTCCCTGATTCCATGGCTGTTTTTTTTTCCAGGACCCTCTGTTCTAGAGATATGGCCCACTGTTGTGCTGGCTCCCTATATGCTAATTTGCAGTAGTTAGCCAATGGGGTGGAGCTAACTTCCCTGCCTATGATGCTGACCAATCAGCTGGAGGCAGCTTGAGGGTAGTTTACACCCTGTTGGCAAACTACAGCAAATTAGCATATAGGGAGCCAACTCAACAGTTGGCTATCTCTGTGGAACGGAAGGTCCTAAAAAAAAACAAACAGCGCTGGAATCAGAGAGAGAGAACGCTATTAAGGTCAGTAAACAAGTTCAGCTTATATGACCTAGTGACACGTCCTCTTTAAGAATGCGAAGGGCAAACCCTTTTAAGGGCATGACCACACATGGCGGAATTCCTACGCAACTGTCCGCATCAATGCCGCACAGAATCTGCGTTGCAGATTCTGCAGCGGATCTGCACAAAATGTGCAGAAAATTGATGCGGACTGGCCGCTGCGGACTGCAGGAAAAGTGCTTCTCTTCTCCCTATTCAGTGCAGGATAGAGAGAAGGGACAGCACTTTCCCTAGTGAAAGTCAAAGAAATTCATACTTACCGCCCGTTGTCTTGGTGACGCGTCCTTCTTTCGGCATCCGGCCCGACCTCCCTGGATGACGCTCCAGTCCATGTGACCGCTGCAGCCTGTGCTTGGCCTGTGATTGGCTGCAGCCGTCACTTACACTGAAACGTCATCCTGGGAGGCCGGACTGGAGACAGACGCAGGGAGTTCTCGGTAAGTATGAACTTATATGTTTTTTTACAGATACATGTATATTGAGATCGGTAGTCACTGTCCCGGGTGCAGAAACAGTTACTGCCGATCGCGTAACTCTTTCAGCACCCTGGACAGTGACTATTTACAGACGTCTCCTAGCAACGCTCCCGTCATTACGGGAGCCCCATTGACTTCCTCAGTCTGGCTGTAGACCTAGAAATACATAGGTCCAGCCAGAATGAAGAAATGTCATGGTAGTAAAAACAATACGCTCCGCAGCACACATAAGATCTGCGGACTTCATTGCGGAATTTTGACTCTCCATTGAAGTCAATGGAGAAATTCCGCCATGAGTCCGCAACCAGTCCGCCACTGCTCCGCAACAGACAGAGCATGCTGCGGACAACAAATTCCGCTCCGCAGCCTATGCTCCGCAGCGGAATTGTACGCATCGTGTAAACGAACACTGCTAAATTAAAGTGAAAGTCAATGGAGAAACGGCTCCGCTGCGGATTAACGCTGCGGAGTGTCCGCAGCGGAATTTAAGTGAAATTCCGCTATGTGTGAACCCGCCCTAAAGGGGTGGATTCTAAGTGTGTTTACGCCCACAACAGAGATGGCAATGTTCTCCTCCTTTCCCTCCTCACCCTATTATATTTGCGGTACTACACACATTGTTACATATGGTGGTTTAGAGTGTTGACGCAATCATGTATAAAATATATTAGACTGAAATTTGTAATGGGTATAACAACTGATACCCGCCTAGTGAATTTATCCAGATCCAAATCATACATGATATTGATATACCGGAGAGAAGAGACACAGACACATTGCTTTGTATGCTCAAAATCCTTCTATGACGTTTATTCATCAAACAATTACAATAATATCTTTCGAAAAAGGAGCAGCTTGATTCCAGCCAATCGTTTACAATGTTTATACTGTGACCGCTATGGCTGCTACAGCGCGACGCCACTGAAGGGGTTGTTCCTACAAAAGACCTGCATCCCCTATCCACAGGATAGGGGATACATGTGGGATCGCTGGGATTCCCAGCGATAAGGAGAACGGGGGACCGAAAGTCCCCCGAAGTTCTCCATGACATACATCGGACTTCCGGGGTCTGTCGGCAGCTCCATAGAAATGAATTGTGCACCGGTCGCGCCTGTGCGCATGCGTGACCAGCGCTCCTTTCATTTTTATTGAACTGCGCAGACCCTGCAGCAATTCCGTTGAAAGTCAAAGGCTTTCCGCTTTCCGCTTTTACGCAGCATGGGGATGGGATTTGTTAAAGCTCATCCGCTATGCTGCCACTGTATTCTGCTGCATTTTTTCCATCCGAAATTCTGTCTGGAAAAAACGTGGCAATTCCGCAGCGTGTGGACGAGCCTTAAATAAAAAACATACAGCTTACTAAAGAAAAACCATAGGATTGTTTCAGACAATGCTAACAGATATATTAGCTTTAAAGCACCATGAGTTATTAATCTCAAAATGGCTTCTCCAGGCCGCAAGATGGATTCCAGATATCCATAATGAACACCATCATACAAGGTGGAGTCTACGCAAAATGTAATCATTTAAACATATTCTAATCACTTTCACAGGAGGTAAGTGATAATATTCCAGTAATTTCCTAGGGGGGGGGGGGGGTCTAGAGTGGTTTAGCAGTTATCTCTGGTGGGCTAGGGTAATGAATTCATAGTGGTCTGGGATTGTGATGGATTTATATCTAATATTCCCAGTGGACTAGCGTGGTTTGGTGGTTAACACTTAGGTTTTGTTCACACGTGCAAAGGTGGCTGAAAATTACGGAGCTCTTTTCATGGTGTTTTTTTAAGCTGTAAATGCAGCTTTTTTTCATTTCAATCTTCTTTTGTCCCTGTTCACATGGAGTATTTTGCAGGCAAAAGGAATTTTGAGGCAGATTTTGACCTGCCTGCACTTTTTTACTGCTTTTTTTGAAAAACGCTGCGAAAAATGCTTTTTCTGCCTCCCATTTCAACGGGAGGTCAGAGGCGGAACCGCGGCAAGAAAGAGAATGCGACTTTCTTTTTCCCACCAGCGGCTACAATCCGCCCGGGAAACGCCTCTGCCTCCCATTGAGATCAATGGGAGGTGATTTCAACAGTTTTTTGGCGCTGCATCTGACATGGTTTCCGTGTGAACTGGGCTTTTGAGGCTTTTTTTGAGGCGTTTTTCATAGTGACAATGGCAAATCAGCTCCAAAAACGCCTCAAGAAGTAACATGCTACTTCTTTTTATTAGGATTTTTTTTTGTACTAGGCGTTTTTTAATTCAGCAGCGTAAAAATACACCTCATGTGAACAGCACAGAGTATTTCTCAATTAAATCAACGGGAAACTGTTAGCAGGCTTATTTCAAGTGCATTTTGTAGCGCAATCAGAGGGTTTTACGCTCCAAAATTAGCCTGAAAATAATCTGTGTGAACAGAGCCTCATCAATATATAATAATGTATTAAAATAGTTTATTATGATCTGGTTAAAGGACGAGTGTCGCGAAAAAAAAAAATGTTTATATCAATTTGCTTTTAGTGTTTTATTAAAAAAATGTTTATTTATTTGTGTGTTTGTGTTTAACTTTTTTTTATTTTTTCACTTTTTCTTGTCCATGGGGGCTGCCATTTTTTGTCCATCTCTGTATGTGTCGATTAACGACACATACAGACATGGAATACGGCACATACAGTCCCATAGTGAATGCGAACGGGGCCCGTTCCATCCACTATACTGTACGCCGTCTGTGTGGGAACGGCGCATGCGCCACTCCCACACAGTCCAAATTGATGGTCTTCGGCCGAGCGACGTCCGGCGCCATTTTCTTGTGGACCGGAAGCCGCGGCTGGACAGTAAGATTACTACTTCCGGTCGAGGCTTCCGGACTTGTGTTCTAATGCAAGCACTTGGAGGGAGCAGACGGAGCGGACGGACCGGAGGGAGCGGTGGCGGCAGGAGCAGGTAAGTTATTTCTGTGTATGTACGTGATTTACTGTGTGTTTACTACTGTATGTAAACCTACTACACTGTGTGTTAGCTCAAAAAATGGCGACACACAGTGTAGGAGGTTTGACCGTTCAATCCCCTCGTTTCTCCCGGCACTAGCCAGGATAAAGGAGGGGGGATTCTGTGAGCTCACTAGAGCGAGTGAGTATTCTCAAATTTTGCAGCATAAAGCAATGTGGTTGCTTTACCACATGCTAATGCTGCAATTTTGGGAATTGCTCCATCTAGTGACCAGCACTGGGAAATGTTATAAATTAGAATCTAATTTATAATATTTCCTGACTCGTGAAAATATTAAAACAATTAGAACAATATTTAATCACTTATACACTAACTGTTTAACTAAAATGGTGAAAGGGTTAATGGTGGTGTTCTAGGGCAGGACACTTTAATTTTATGTCATCTAAATAGGTGCAAAATTCTTATTTGATAAAGAGTTCCAAAATCCCTGCTTATCTTTATTCAACTCACCAGATATATCACCAAATTGTGTCTGTCCACAGCTGCCGCTGCATAGGGATTTCTATAGCTCCCATTGAATTTATCCCTATACAAGCTTCAATGTATCCTTTATACATACAAATATTTCACCTTCTTTCCCACTGTCACAACACTCACACTCACACTCGACATTTTCTTTGGAAATACACCCACCCTCTGGTTGCCTAGAAGGGCAGAAATCTACATTATTGTGTGGACCAACCATGCCCCTTTTATTGTAGTTATCCCCCTACATTACTCGTACCCAGGGCCGCCATCAGGGGGGTATTAGGGGTAGTAGTGTAGGGGGCCCGGCCAAACTTTATTGAAACGGGGGCCCGGCAACTGCCGCGTCTTGCCTTTGGTAGAAAAAAACAGGCCCCTGCAATGGGGCCTGTTTTTTTCACCAAAACAATGTCGTGAGCTGCGGGCCCCCCTCTCGTGAAACACCGCCGTGAGCTGCGGGCCCCCCTCTTATCACCGCCGCGAAACACCGCCCGCTTGCGCGCGTACGAGCGCGCGTGCGCCCACGCGCGCCGCCGTGAGGGAGGCGGTGCGCCCGCAACACAAGATCTAGGGGGAAGGACAGCCACACTGGACAGCGGCGCAGTCTACTTACCTGCTGGCCCGCCTCCGACTCGTCCTCCTCGTCCTCCTCGTCCGCCTCCGACTCCGCCTCCTCGTCCTCCTCGTCCGACTCCGCCTCCTCGTCCGACTCCGCCTCCTTCTTCTCCAGAGCGTGGCTGCGTAAGGAGAGGGGGAGGAGTCTAGTTGTTGCGCGGCGGCAGTTCTACGATCCCCGCCATTTTCTGGAGCCTGGAGCCTGGAGGTGAAGGACGACATCTGGACCGAAGACATCGCCTGAAGAGGACTGGAGTGGGAGCAGCTCTTCTGACACGGTGGGTAAAGTGTCTCAAAGTGCTGTTTATGTATGGCCCTGTTAACACAGAGTATTTTGCAGGCCGAAAAAATCTGCCTCAAAATTCCTTAAAGAATTTTGAGGCAGATTTTGACCTGCCCATACTATCTTGCCGCGTTTTTTGCTGCGTTTTTTGCCCGCTACGATTGAGGACAGCAGACAAAAAACGCAGCGAAAAATGCATTTTCTGCCTCCCATTGATTTCGATGGGAGGTCAGAGGCGGAACCGCGGCAAGAAAGGACGTGCTGCCTTTTCTTTTTTCCGCGACTGGCTCCCATTGATTTCAGATTAAATCAATGGGAGGCGGTTTTGGAAGTTGTTTGGTGCTGATTCTGACGCAGTGTCCGAGTCAATATCAAGGCCCAAAAACTCTATGAACTGGGCCTTATTGTTAGGGCTTATTCAGACGAACGTGTAATACATCCGTGCAACGCGTGTGATTTTCACGCGCCTCGCACGGACCTATATTACTCTATGGGGCCGTTCAGACTGTCAATGATTTTCATGCAGTGTGTGTCCGTGTGTCCGCTGCGTAGAACTCACGACATGTCCGATATTTGTGCATTGTTCGCACATCACGCACCCATTGAAGTCAATGGGTGCGTGAAAATCACGGCCAGCACTTCCGCAGCCGTATGAACTATGAATGAAAACAGAAAAGCACCACGTGCTACAAACATACAAACAGAGTGTCATAATGATGGCGGCTGCGCGAAACTCACGTAGCCGCGCATCATACGCTGCTGACACACGGAGCGGTTATGGACCTTTTGCATGCGCAAAACGCCACGTTTTTGCGCACGCAAAAAGCACACGCTTGTGTGAATCCGGCCTTAGGGTAGGAACACACTAGGCATGAACGCTGCAGATTTTATGCAACACATTTTATTGTGGAAAATCCGCAGCGTATTAGTCGCAGCAGAGTGGATGAGATATGAACAAATCTCATTCACACGCTGCAAAAATAATGGACCTGCAGTGTGGCTTTTTAAGCCGCAGCATGTCAATGTATTCTGTGGAATCGGCGCTCCTTTGTTGCGGAAATGCTGCGGTTCTGCCGCAAAAATCACACATGAGAAAAAAAAAAGGTACTTTTTTTACATTTATAAAAAAGTTTAGACTTGCCCCGGCCGTAGTCCTGGTGACGCAATCCTCTATTCTTAGCGCAGCTCGGCCTCCTGTCATGACGTTTCATACCATGTGACTGCTGCAGCGGTCACATGGTCTACAACGTCATCCCAGGAGGCGGGGCTACGTTCAGAAGAGAGAGACGCGTCACCTAAACTACGGCCGGGGTAAGTCTAAACTTTTTTTTTTCCCTACAGGATTCCCGCAGCGGACACGCCTCACGAAACCTGCGCCACTATTTGGTGCGGTTTTGCTGGCAGAATTCCCTGCGGCTACCGGGGCGGATAAGCTGTGTAGTTTTACTCAGCATATCCGCCTAGTGTGTCCCTTATGATGTCGCTCCTGGAGCTGCTGCCGGTCTCTTAATAGGCAGTTGGTTCAGTAGATTTTGGAATTATTTTTTTTTGTGAACCAGCTTAAAAAAATACAAAACTTTTGTGTTAGGGCCTGTTCACATCACCGTTCGCTTCCGCTCCGGGGTTCTGTCTGAGGTTTCTGTCGGGTGAACCCCGCAACGGAAAGTGAAAGTGACAGCACAGCTTCCGTTTCAGTCACCATTGATCTCAATGGTGATGGAAACATCGCTAATGGTTTCCGTTCGTCACCGTTCCGGCAGGTTTTCGGACGGAATCAGTAGCGTAGTCGACTGCGCTAATGGTGACGGAAACGGAAGCTGTGCTGTCACTTTCACTTTCCGTTGCGGGGTTCACCCGACAGAAACCTCAGACGGAACCCCGGAACGGAAGCGAACGGTGATGTGAACAGGCCCTAACACAAAAGTTTTGTATTTTTTTAAGCTGTTTCACAAAAAAAAAGAATTCCAAATTCTACTGAACCAACTGCCTATTTAGAGACCGGCTGCAGCTCCAGGAGCGACATCATAAGGGACACACTAGGCGGATATGCTGAGTAAAACGACACAACTTATCCGCCCCGGTAGCCGCAGGGAATTCCGACAGCAAAACCGCACCAAATAGTGGTGAAGGTTTCGTGAGGCATGTCCGCTGCGGGAATCCTGTAGGGAAAAAAAAGTTTAGACTTGCCCCGGCCGTAGTTTAGGTGACGCGTCTCTCTCTTCTGAACGTAGCCCCGCCTCCTGGGATGACGCTGTAGACCATGTGACCGCTGCAGCAGTCACATGGGATGAAACGTCATGACAGGAGGCGGGGCTACGATAAGAATAGAGGATCGCGTCACCTAAACTACGGCCGGGGCAAGTCTAAACTTTTTTATAAATTTAAAAAAGTGCCTTTTTTTTTTTCTCACGTGTGATTTTTGCGGTAGAACCGCAGCATTTCCGCAACAGAGGAGCAGCGATTCCACAGAATACATTGACACGCTGCGGCTTAAAAAGCCAAAAGCCACACTGCAGGTCCATTATTTTTGCAGCGTGTGAATGAGATTTGTTTAAATCTCATCCACTCTGCTGCGACTGTAATACGCTGCGGATTTTCCACAATAAAATGTGTTGCATAAAATCCGCAGTGTTCATGCCTGGTGTGTTCCTACCAGGGCCGCCATCAGGGGGGTATTACTGGTACTCCCGTCAGGGGCCCGGCCACATGGATGAAGTAAAAGGGGCCCGCCGGGCTGCCGTCGCCCACCCCCCCCCTCGGACTGTTGCCCCCCCCTCGCAACGCTCACGGGCCCCACTCGCAATGCTCACGGGCCCCCCTCGCAACGCCCGCGGCACCCCCCTAGCGACACCCCCCTAGCGACACTCCCCTAGCAACACTCGCGGCAGCCCCTGCATACCTGTTGTAGCTTCACTGGAGGGGAAGATGCAGCATGTGCTGAAGCTGCGTGTGGAGATCCCGCCCCCCAGCTCCTCTACACTGCAGACCGGACCTGCAGGCTGGTGAGTATGTTCCCCTATCCATCCTGATTCCCATCCCCCTGACCCCATTTGTAGATTGTATAAATTTGGTTAAAAAGTTTTTTGGTATTTTTTCGTTTTCCTAGCGCTTTTTTGCCACGATTTTCGTAATCGCGGCAAAAATGGCGCAGTTTTGCCGCGATTATATAAAAATCGCGGCAAAACCGCGTGATTTGTGCCGCAATTACGAAAATTGCATAAAAAAAAGATACAAAACATGAAAAGTGCTGTTAGGCTATGTTCTCACAGTGCGGTCAAGTCACGTTTTTTTGCAAAAATTGTGGCAAAAAAATGGGATTTCACCGCACTGTGTAACTAGACTAAGGCCTTATTCAGACGGCCGCATTCGGTCCGTGACATACGGAGCGTGTATCGGCTGTATCTCACAGGCTGACCACAATTCATGGAGCCGGACTCCTTACATCATAGTTATCAGTGTTGCTGGGAGTCCCTGCCTCTCTGCGGGAATACTGTCCCATATTGTAATGATGCTTTCAGTATGGGACCGGGGACAGTATTCCCACGGGAAGGGAGGGACTGTGATCATAGATAACTGTGATGCTAGAAACCCGGCTCCCTGAACTGTGATCGGTCCGGGAAATATGGCCGATACACGGTCCTTATATCACAGACCGAACATGGACATCTGAATAAGCCACTTACTTGCCTCCTATTTTTGGTGCGGATTGTGCACTGAAAATTCACTACAAATGACAATATAAGGCCTTATTCACACGAACGTGTTATACGTCCGTGATACTTATTACGTCGCACGGACTTATGTTAGTGAATGGGGCCGTTCAGACTGTCAGTGAATTTCACGCAGCGTGTGTGCGCTGTGTAAAACTCACGACATGTCATATACTTGCCCGTGTTTTGCGCAGCACACACCCATTGAAGTCATTGGGTGCGTGCAAATCGTGCACGGCACACGGAAGCACTTCCGGGTGACGCGCGTGATTCGCGCTACACAGGGCCGGTATTAGGGGTACTTAATGTAGGGGGCACGGCCAAACTTAATTGAAACACCGCCGTGAGCTGCGGGCCCCCCTCTCATCACCGCCGCGAAACACCGCTTGCGCGCGCGAACGACCGCAAGCTCGCACCCGCGCGCGCATGACCGCAAGCGCGCGCCAACGACCAGGCGCGCCGCCGAGAGGGAGGCGGTGCGCCCGCAACACAAGTCCGATCTACGGGGAAGGACAGCCACACAGGGACAGCGGCGCAAAGTTTACTTACCTGCTGGCCCGCCTCCAACTCCGCCTCCTCATCCTCCGCCTCCTCGTCGTCCGACTCCTCCTCGTTCGACTCCGCCTCGTCCTCCTCGTTCGACTCCGCCTCGTCCTCCTCGTCCGACTCCGCCTCGTCCGACTCCGCCTCGTCCTCCTTCTCCAGAGCGTAGCTGCGTAAGGAAAGGGGGAGGAGTCTAGTTGTTGCGCGGCGGCAGGAGTTCTACGATCCCCGCCATTTTCTGGAGCCTGGAGGTCGAGGACGACATCTGGACCGAAGACATCGCCTGAAGAGGACTGGAGTGGGAGCAGCAGCTCTTCTGACACGGTGAGTAAAGTGTCTCAAAGTGCTGTTTAAGTATGGCCCTGTTCACACAGAGTATTTTGCAGGCAGAAAAAAATCTGACCTGCCCACACTATCTTGCCGCGTTTTTTGCTGCGTTTTTTGCCCGCGGCGATTGAGGACAGCAGACAAAAAACGCAGCGAAAAATGAATTTTCTGCCTCCCATTGATTTTGATGGCAGGTCAGAGGCGGAACCGCGGCAAGAAAGGACGTGCTGCTTAATCTTTTTTCCGCGACTGGCTCCCATTGATTTCAGATTAAAATAATGGGAGGCGGTTTTGGAAGTTTTTTGGTGCTGATTCTGACGCAGCGTCCGAGTCAATATCAAGGCCCAAAAACTCTGTGAACTGGGCCTTATTGTTAGGGCTTATTCAGACGAACGTGTAATACATCCGTGCAACGCGCGTGATTTTCACGTGCCTCGCATGGACCTATGTTACTCTACGGGGCCGTGCAGACTGTCAGTGATTTTCACTCTGCTGCGACTGTAATACGCTGCGGATTTTCCACAATAAAATGTGTTGCATAAAATCCGCAGCGTTCATGCCTAGTGTGTTCTTACCCTAAGGCCGGATTTACACGAGCGTGTGCTTTTTGCGTGCGCAAAAACGTGGCGTTTTGCGCATGCAAAAGGTCCATAACTGCTCCGTGTGTCAGCAGCGTATGATGCGCGGCTGTGTGATTTTCGCGCAGCCGCCATCATTATGACACTCTGTTTGTATGTTTGTAGCACGTGGTGCTTTTCTGTTTTCATTCATAGTTTATACGGCTGCGGAAGTGCTGGCCGTGATTTTCACGCACCCTTTGACTTCAATGGGTGCGTGATGCGCGAACAATGCACAAATATCGGACATGTCGTGAGTTTTACGCAGCGGACACACGGACACACGCTGCGTGAAAATCACTGACAGTCTGAACGGCCCCATAGAGTAACATAGGTCCGTGCGAGGCGTGTGAAAATCACTGACAGTCTGCACGGCCCCATAGAGTAACATAGGTCCGTGCGAGGCGCGTGAAAATCACGCGCGTTGCACGGACGTATTATACATTCGTCTGAATAAGCCCTAACAATAAGGCCCAGTTCACAGAGTTTTTGGGCCTTGATATTGACTCGGACACTGCGTCAGAATCAGCACCAAACAACTTCCAAAACCGCCTCCCATTGATTTAATCTGAAATCCACCGGAGCCAGTCGCGGAAAAAAGAAAAAGCAGCACGTCCTTTCTTGTCGCGGTTCCGCCTCTGACCTCCCATCTAAATCAATGGGAGGCAGAAAATGCATTTTTCCCTGCGTTTTTTGTCTGCTGTCCTCAATCGCCGCGGGCAAAAAACGCGGCAAGATAGTTTGGGCAGGTCAAAATCTGCCTCAAAATTCGGTGCGCAGTTCGCGGGTGCGCATGCGCGGGAGTTTGCGGGTGCGCGCGATCGGTCGCACGGGCGGCAGTGTTTGACGGCCCCCATGACGACCCCCATGCTACCCAGGGCCGCCACCAGGGGGGGTATTATGGGTACTGATGTGAGAGGCCTAACCTAATAGAAAGGGGGGCCCGCAGCTCACGACATTCTTTTGGTGAAAAAAACAGGCCCCATTGCAGGGGCCTGTTTTTTTTCTACCAAAGGCAAGTCGCGGCAGTTGCCGGGCCCCCCTTTCAATTAGGTTTGGCCGGGCCTCTCACATCAGTACCCATAATACCCCGCCTGATGGCGGACCTGGGTAGAATGATATAGTGCTGGACGGAGTACCGTTAACAGGCGGTGCCACGGTAGGGGGGCCCAGAAAATTTAGCTGTAGGGGGCCCTGAAATTCCTGATGGCGGCCCTGCTCGTACCTGCCACTAGCAAAGTTCTAGCTAAACGCCCGTCATGAGACAAACCCTTCAGAATATTTATGCTTATTCTTCCTTCAGAATGGGGGTTCATATCAGGGGACAAGCTCTTTGATGTTCTTAAAGGGCTCCAGGTACAGAAGGCTTTACCTTTTTCTATTACAAGACATTTACAGAGGAGCTTGTAACAATTGATGGCTGAATTAAATCTTTTTTTTTGTCCAGGTCCCCCATTCCTACCTCCATGCTCCATTCCCTCACTCTCATTACAAATTCTGGCAAATACCCACTTGACTGCTCCAACTATAACAGACTTACACAGTTTGCATTGAGGCCCAGGAGCTTCAAGTTACGACTCTAAATCCAAGTGTAAAACCAAAGCCACAAAGAAATAATTTAATAATAACTGTTAATGTCTGGCCAAGTCAAAGTCTAGACCAGGGGTAAGCAAACTTTTTGTATGGCGTGCCGAATAAAAAAAAATAAATCAAAGATTAAGTGCTAAGCGTGCCATGCAAACATGAAAGATATATAACACAAACTGTTATCACGTATGTGACATAAACCAATTGATCAGATAATTAAACTTACATTTCAGTGTGAACCTTGTCCCTCAATTTTTTTGCTGAGATGACGCATCTGTGGTGCATAGGAGGTGACTGAATACCAGCTGGGGGTAAGTTCACAAAGGAAAGACCACGGCTACTGAATACCAGCTTAGGGGCACTGCACACAGGAGAGAGCGTGACGACTGATTACCAGCTTGGGGGGTGCACATATGAGAGACAGCAGCTACTGAACACCAGATTTGGAGGGTGCACAAAGGAGAGACCTCGGCTACTGAACACCAGCTATGGGGGGGGGGGGCTCACATAGAAAAGAGAGCTGCCAACCTTTGCTAACTTTTTATTTACAGAGCAGTTAATGGACTCTAGGAGAGAGAGGAGTGTTGCATTGTGTGCTTGCCAAGTGTTCAGCATCGACAAACACAATTGAGCAATGCTCTCTCTCTCGTGATCAGCACCGCCGAGTGCATAATGAAGAGCTTCCTTCTCTCCCTCTATTCAGCATCAGAAGACACGCAATGGTGCTGGACACCAGGAGAGGGAAGTGTGTCAGCAAACCATGCCCAATGTGCCGGCTGTGGCACCAGTGCCGCAAGTTGCTGAACCTTGGTCTAGGCCTTAGCCCAATTGGATTTGTGACCAGACTTGACTGAACTTGAAAATAGTTGAACCCCCACTGAACTTATAGATAGATGTAAAGCAGGAAAACAATTGCAGTATCTACGCAGACTAAAACACGGGAGTACATAGAGCAGAAGAAGCCGCACAGCAGATATTCAATTGTAGCCTCCCTCCTGATGCCGGTTCATGATACCAACATCAGCTCTTCAACCCCTGGACAGTGGAACACAAAGTTTGTACACCCCTTCTTTATTCTTTGTAGGGTAGAAGGGCAATAAAGTCTTTAGGTCGCATCCCCTGACACGTTTGTTAACGCTTTGGAGGAGCAGGAACACGGTCCGTGGAGAAGCAGGAGAGGGCAGACCTAAGTAAAGGGTACACAGGAATGACGAGGACCAATTGTAGCTGTATTGCCTTCCACTATGGTTTGTATATCCCAAGATACAAGGCTATAATTGCTTTCGAAGTTGATGACTGCTAAACACTAACTTGAGTCTGATTAATAGTTATGTATTTGATTATTTTATGTTTATTACTGTTTATGTAATGAATATTAATCACTTTGTAGAGATTAGTGTTCACTTTGACTCTGACTCTGACGCCAGTTGCACACGATCAATTGCCATTTGGGATGTTTTTCACAGCATCCGAGTGGCAACTGATAGTTTTCACGTACCCATTCACTTTAGCGGGTGAATCGGGTCCGTGAAAATGGATCCGGCTCTCCGATCCGTGGAAAGCTTTCCACGGATCACGGACGGGACTCGCGTGGCACGGTTGTGTGCATTAGGTGTGAGTCTTGATTATAATGTGGAAAACCTACCCTGGCCCGTTAATAACTCCAATACAGTTCAGGAACAGAATACAGTAAAAGTTTGTTAATATATCATGCTGAAGATCACTTATTAGACACATTACTATACAAGATAAACACTTTCTGCATTTTTATCTTTTTATTATAAATGTATATTTGGCCATAACCGACCTTGATAACGCACAGTCCACATCAAAGTAATACTGTTTCGTAAGAAAACATTGACACTTTTTTTCTTTTCTAGTTTTTCTTTATCAAATTCATATAAATTCTCACAAATACAATGCACAGAAAAATAAATAATGTACTTAAAATATGGATTATAATCATCATGGGTTCTGTACACAACTTGTAGATATTGCAGATGGTCCGTAAAATCAGAGTTCAAGCACTTCAGGATATAAGGCTGGAAAATTTGGGGATCATTGCAGATATTGCACAGGGTTGCAGACTGCCTTTTGTCTTCCTATGCATCTTTCTATTACTCCTTAAAGGGGTTGTCCAATATTAGAATTTTTTTTTTCTTTTCTTCCAGACACAGGACCACTAATGTCCATTCTCATTCAAGTGAATGGGGCTGAGCTGCAATACCAGACACAGTTCATGGATAGGAGTGGCGCTGTTTTTGGATAAGAAGTAGACCTTTTTTTCTAATGCTGGACAATACCTCTAATTTTAAAGCATTTCTATGGACATGTCCCAGTCTTGGCATGTTATTTTCTTGGTGGTCCAGGATATGGAGGAGGAGCAGGATAATGTAGAGGCACTGAAGGAGTTGGAGTATATGGAGGAGGTAGGTCCATAGGATACTCCATCTCATACTCATAGCTGTATGGTGGTGGTGAAACTAAAAGGAGAGACAAAAACAACATAATTATTTTACATAGAATAAGTTTACCCCCCAAACATTTTTATTTTTCATTAAGAAAAAAATGGATAGTTATACATTGTGATAAAATGTATCAAATTAACCTGATTATGTGAACATTCCGAGGGTATGTTCACACGCAAACGCAAAATACGTCTGAAATTACGGAGCTGTTTTCAGGTTTTGCATGTACTCGCGTTTTTCGCGGCGTCATTTACGGACGTAATTGGAGCTGTTCTTCATTGGAGTCAATGAGAAACGACTCCAAAAATGTCCC
Organism: Rhinoderma darwinii; assembly: GCF_050947455.1. NCBI lineage: Eukaryota > Metazoa > Chordata > Amphibia > Anura > Rhinodermatidae > Rhinoderma > Rhinoderma darwinii. The sequence continues at coordinate 452,318,141 of NC_134688.1, forward strand.
AAGAAGTGTCCTGCATTTCTTTGATGCAGCCGTAATTTTACGTGCCGTATTTTGACAGCGACGCGTAAAATGGCAGCTCGTCTGCACAGAACATAGTAAGACCCATTGCAAGCAATAGGCAGATGTTTGCCGACGTATTGGAGATGTCTTTTCAGGCGTAATTCGAGGCGTAAAACGCCTCCATTACGTCTGGAAAGAGGTCGTGTGCACCATAATGCTTGCAGGGATCAAACTGGTTTCTCCTAGCAGGAAGCAGCAGGAAACTTACATTACTTTCTGCCTACCCACAGTCCTAAGATACAAGAGCCCCACTGCAGGGATATAAATGACTTTATAACAAAATCCATATATCATCTATTAGGACGTGACCCAGAGAATCTCTCAGTGACAACACCAGATCACACAGGATGATGGAGGATCTGCTGTTGTCACCCAATGCGTCAATGGACTGTTGCTATGCAACAGCCTGAGAAAAATCTAGTTGATATCTTATTATGCAGTAAACCAGAAAAGGGGCGGACATACCATTGGTGCAACCTGTGCAGTTGCACAGGGGCCCAGTAGGTAAGGGGGCCCACTGTCACCTTAAAGAGGCTCTGTCACCAGATTTTGCAACCCCTATCTCCTATTGCAGCAGATAGGCGCTGCAATGTAGATAAGAGTAACGTTTTTTTTGTTTTTTTTTTAAAACGAGCATTTTTGGCCAAGTTATGACAATTTTTGTATTTATGTAAATGAGGCTTTCTAAAGTCCAACTGGGCGTGTATTATGTGCGTACATCGGGGCGTTTTTACTTCTTTTACTAGCTGGGCGCTCTGATGAGAAGTATCATCCACTTCTCTTCAGAACGCCCAGCTTCTGGCAGTGCAGACACAGCCGTGTTCTCGAGAGATCACGCTGTGTCGTCACTCACAGGTCCTGCATCGTGTCGGACGAGCGGGGACACATCGGCACCAGAGGCTACAGTTGATTCTGCAGCAGCATCAGCGTTTGCAGGTAAGTAGCTACATCGACTTACCTGCTAACGCCGATGCTGCTGCAGAATCAACTGAAGCCTCTGGTGCCGGTGTCCTCGCTGGTCCGACACGATGCAGGACCTGGGGCAGGAAGTGAGTGACGTCACAGCGTGATCTCTCGAGAACACGCTGTGTGTCTGCACTGCCAGAAGCTGGGCGTTCTGAAGAGAAGTGGATGATACTTCTCGTCAGAACGCCCAGCTAGTAAAAGTAGTAAACACGCCCTGATGTACGCACATAATACACGCCCAGTTGTACTTTTACTTTAAACACGCGCACTTGGACTTTAGAAAGCCTCATTTACATAAATATAAAAATGGTCATAACTTGGCCAAAAATGCTCGTTTTAAAAAAAAACAAAAAACGTTACTGTAATCTACATTGCAGCGCCGATCTGCTGCAATAGCAGATAGGGGTTGCAAAATCTGGTGACAGAGCCTCTTTAAATCAGCCTTCCTTTGTCTATTAGATTGCATTTAAAAACCTGAACTAATAGACTTTATGGTTAAAAATTAAATAGACATAGACTTGGATTGCTAGAGAGACTTATGTGGGTGATGTATAATGAGATATTAGAGAGCAAGGGGCCCCTATACTGTACTTGCACAGGGGCCCTCAGCTGTCTGTGTCCGCCCCTGATTGGCTTCTGACATTGTCATAACATGTAAAGTTTGCATTTAAAGAAGGAGCTAATTTAGTACAGATTTTGGGGGATCTGGCGTGGCCTAAAAGTCAGGTATTTTTATTTGCTGAACAATATAAATATGAAGTACACTTGTATATGTTACCAATAAAGGCTCGAGGATGCCTGAGAAGGTTATGGAGAAAGTTCCGTAATTTTTCCTATGGTTCTTTAAATGGTTTAACCCACTCCGGGGATGAGGCACTCTCTCATAATGCCCAAGGCTCATGTTTCAGAATGCGCCCTCCCCACCGCATGGCAGCTGTCGGATGGACAATCATTCAGCCCACTGTTATCAGCCTTGATTCATCCAGTAACCCTGCTGTGCATGCAAGTTATGTCTATGCGTGTAATATTCATACATGTATGTATCATTGTGTTACAATATCTGATTGGTTGTATAAATTTAAAGGCGCTAGCGCCCCCCCTTCCATGGTGCCCAAGGTGGCCACATACCCTACCTACCCCTTATCACAGGTCTGACCCACTAATAATGTAGTGTAAAGATAATAATACCAATATATATTTAACAATATAGTTTTCCGCTGATTAGTATCCAATCTTGATTTTGAGTTTTTAAGTAAATATAAAAACTGCAGTGTGTGAACAAGGCCTTAGGCTGGATTCTTACCTGGCATGTTTTTGCGTATCTTAAAATCACAGAAAGTCTTATCTCTGGCCTTTTTGTGGCGTTGCCTGCAACTACATGTGGAGTTTTTACATGCAGCACTGAGCTATTTGCAATAGGGGACATTTTTTATAGATCGGTTTTCTCAGTGTTTTTTTTTTTATTATATAAAAAAAATATATGATTCTGTGAAATACGTTTTTTTTTTTAAATGAACAGTAGTGGTGACATCCAATATTTCTCATAATTCCAGTCTAACTTGGTTTCCTCTGGTGTCCTGCACAGTTAGCAAAATTACTATCTTAGCACTTTATCTAGTCGGAGTGACGGGATCCACACATAAGATTCATTTGCAATGAATTTCATAAATAAAACATTATAGATCGAAATCTATCACCAACCTTATCATAGTCTTACAATTATTATCATGTTACAATGGTGTAAAAAACTAATGATAGTGCAGCTGTACTAGAGTGTCAAAATATACATCTGCGCTCTCAACTCTCTTAATAACGGATGGAACCGGTAGCAATATAAGTTTTCACCCACAAATGTTCACATTTTTCAAACTACAAAAAAAAAAAAGAATGATTCTATAGTATTGAAAAACAAAGGGTTTGTTTAATAAGATGCTTTAACCCCTTCCCGTCATCAGCTGTCTGTTACAGCCGACACTTCCAGTTAACTTCCCGCTCGAGCACGATTCTGCTTGTCTAACCCGTTAAATGCCACGGTCAATAGTAACCGCGGCATTTAAATGACTAAAGACAGAGAGCGACCCCCTGTAACGTTCCAACGCCCACCCCCCCCCTGCAGTGCGATAAGGGGTGCCGTTAGTTGTCATAGCAGACTGGGGGCCTGATGAAGGCCTCCAGGTCCGCCATCTTTGTACTCCTATGAAGCCCGAGACTGTCAGTATCACGATATACTGCAATACATTAGTATTGCAGTACATCGTGCAAGCGATCCAGTAATCGCTTGCTCAAGTTCCCTAGGGAGACAAGTAAAAAAAGGAAAAAACAGTAAAAGAAATAATTATTTTAATAAATAAAAAAATAAAAAATGTAAAGTTAAAAAAAAAAACTATTTCCATTTTTCCCTCAAGCACAATGTAAAGAATTAAAAAAAATTAACATAACTGGTATCGACGTGTCCGTTAAAGTCTGAACTATTACAATATTTTATTATTTAGTCCGCACGGTGAACACCGTAAAAAATTTAAAACAGAATTGCTGTTTTTAGGTCACTTCATCTCCCACAAAAAATTAAATAAAATGTGATCAAAAAGTCTCATGTACCCCAAAATGGTACCAATAGAAACTACAGGTCGCCCCGCAAAAAAATAAGCCTTCATACCACTAAATCAACGAAAAAATAAAACAGTTCTGGCTCTCAGAATATGGCGACAAAAGGCAAAATTTTATTTTTAACCATCACTTTTTTCCTTGTAAAAGTAGTAAAGCATAAAATAAACTATATAAATTTGGTATCGCTGTAATTGTATTGACCCGCAGAATAAAGTTAACATGTCTTTTCTACCACATGGTGAATGCCGTAAAAACCAAACCACACAAAATATTGCTGTTTTTTTCCTACTCCATCCCACAAATATGTTTTTTCCAGTTTCCCACTACATTATATTGTACAATAAATGGTGCTGTGAAAATCTACAACTCGTTCCACAAAAAACAAGCCCTCATACGGAAATTGATGGAAAAATAAAAAAGTTACGGCTTTTGAAAGGTGGGGAGGAAAAAACTAAAGTGAAAATCCAAAAAATGGCTGCGGCGGGAAGGGGTTAAGATAAAGTAAAAACTTCTTACCACCCTCCTCCGCCAAAATGATTTTTATCTTACATTTAAATGAATACAAACATTACAAAAAATTGACTACAGATATATGATACTGACTTTACCTACAACTAATTATATTAGCAATGACGTTTCTATAGAATATAAAACATTTTGTATAATGTTGGCATTGGTTTTATTTAAAGGGGTTTACCCACAATTAGAAATGATGGCACACAGCTAGGATAGACCAACATTGATTGATAGGTAGATAGGGAGCCAACTGCCGGGACCCCCACTGATCCCGCAGCACTAGTTATACGCTGAACCCCCTTCAACGTTTTTCCCTGCAGAGCAGCGCTCCTGTCTACAGGCTGTTTAGGGAACTACAACACAGCTCCATTCTCTTGACTGGACGTACTGTTTGTTGTATTTTGGTGCACATGGACATCTTCTTTGGACACCACAAAATAAAGGGGCTGCTCCCTCTTTGTTTTCAAGATCGGCGGGGGTTCCAGAGGTTGGAGCCCCACCAATCTTCGGTTATAGAATGTAATCCTAGCAATATGCCATAACACTATATGATGGTAATACTCTTTTAAAGAGTCTCTCTCAATAAGACAACCCCATTCCATATGTCCTATAAGGGCACATGGATGTCATAGAGCTGGTCCTGAGCAGCGCAGCAGCAGATCTTGCCCTGGCAGACTCGGGTGGTCCACCCATAGCTTGGTTATTCAGTAGTCTAAATGGGCTCCCACAATAGAAATGTATGGCCAGGAAGTTACGGACGATATCAGCCGCTTCAGAAGAGACAACTCTTTTAATATTATTCTGATTGAATATTTTTGGAGAACTTATGCTGGTATTTTAAATTATTTATATAAAATACAATAGTTATAGTAAAGGTAATTGACTAGTCAGCGAATGCAAAATCTAGTATCTTTGTAGTATATCTTTATTAGCTATGTTCTACTTTTCAATTATTTTTCTGATTATTTTTACTTTGTGCAGAATTGGAAAAAAGTGTACTAAGTGGAAACCATCAACAAGTATGTGAGCTTTTCTCAAATAATCTTATTATGGCTTTTTTTTAATTGTAATTACCATAAATGACATATATTGATTTATGACATTCTAGATTAAGGCAATTAGGTGTGCTATGAACCAAGTTGGCAGTCATAGATGCATGTGAGAAAATCATATCAGTGAAGTCTTTGATCAATGATTGCCAACCTCTATTGCTGTTTTTTTTCTGGGGAACTTATCCAAAAATCACAAGCAAAATTTTTTTTATGGGCAAATATTAAAAACAAAAATCAATGTTAAGGATTGATGCAAACCCATACAGACCTAAAATTTCTGACAGCTGTATCCAGACTAGTATTGGATCTAAACAACCTGATCCCCAGATTGGTAACCTACACTGATACATTGCAGAAAAATGTCAGGATAAGAGAGATCTACATGGCTACTATGTTTAGCTTACACAGGATTGTGTAGACTGGATATATTGGAGCAAAGTTTTCTTTCACTGATAGCAAGCAGAGATCTTGAAAATTGTGGGGAATTGAAACCGATATTATATAAGTAAGGCTTCGTACACATCTGCGTCAGGGCTCCATTCATGGGTTCCGTCTGAGCTTTCTGTTAGGGGAACCTATGAACGGAATCAAATCTGAAACAATGGGAAACCACAGGTTTCCGTTTGCATTACCATTGATTTCAATGGTGATGAATCCGGTGCAAATGCTTTCTATTTGTCACCGTTGTTCAAAACTACGGAACCCTTACACAACTTAGAGAAACGGAAACCATTTGGACCGGATCCGTCACCATTGAAATCAATGGTAATGCAAATGGAAACCTATGTTTTCCGTAAGACGGAACCCATGAACGGAGCCCTGATGCAGATGTGAACGAAGCCTTAGTTGCAGAATTTAATATAATGCATTGAGCTTTATTTAGATAAGAATTGACAACAATGTGTTAATGTGCATGGGACATAGGAAGGAACTTGGAGACTTGGAGCAGCAGATATCATGAAATTCTTAGGCTGCGTTCACATCTGTTCAGAGCCTCCATCACAAATTTAATCAGATTTGATGTGAAGAATAGCTCTGTATCCACAACAGAACCCGACTAACCTCATTTTAATTCAACGGGGACTGTTGGGCATTGGTGGCATTTGTCGTCCATGGGATTCGGAACAGCGTCATAACTTGCGTTATAATTAGAAGCTACGATGCAGATGGGAATAGAGCCTTAGAGACCAGGTCCTGAAAGTAGCCCCCCCTTACCTGAGTAAGAACTGATGGCGTTGATATGTGTCGCCCTGATCACCCCGACGCGGGTCCCTCGGCTACTCTTCATACACATGCAGATACATATGGCAATTCCTGCAATTACCCCCATGATGAAGACAATTCCAAACACTATTCCAGCTATCGCTGTGCCCCTGAAATAGAAAATATAGAATCATGTTAAATAATAATAACTAAATACATCCAAGAATAAAACATTGTGAGAACCAGGGGCCTAACTTAAAGCTCCTGGGCCCCAATGCAAAATCTGTAACATGTCCCCCCCCCCACCTATCATGTGTCATTTATAATACTGGGTTCCCCTTTCCAGTTAGGCACTAGGGGTCCAGTTAGGCACTAGGGTCGAGTTGTGACTACTACCTCTGAACCCCCTATAGCAACAACCCAGGTGAGAAGACCATTCACAGAATACAGGCTGTTGTAAATGGCTCCTGTACTCTTCTGACAGCACCTGCAGGGAAGCAGCGGCAAAAAAAAAATTCTCCCAATTTCAGTAGTTCAATTATACTGTGAATTTGCTCAGAAAACATTGTCCAGATGATGTCATCAAGAATATAACAAAAATTCACATTCCATGCTATCATAATAATATAGGATTAACTCCACACGAGGGGTGCCCTGTTGCCACATGCTGGGCTCCGAATGACAGATGCCTAATGTGCCCCATTATAAGTAAGGGAACCCTAATAAAGTAACGTTACTACTGTAATGTCTGTTATATTTTCTCCGCTACATCTCTAAACTAATGTCAGTAAGTAAAATCCAAGAATTGGACAATTTATATGTTGATGAGAAGAACTGCCGAATATCATAAGGAATAGAGGCAGGAAACAGCATCTGAATGTGGCCTGTGGGTTACAGACGTCTTAATCCAGTGATAATTACTCACTTGTATACGGTGGCGTTTTGCTGGTACAAGCATTATTGTAATTGTTTCTGTAGTAAAACAGACGCTTCTTGTCATTCCGCTCTTAAAGGACCAGTGTCACTACCAAAAATTTTTTATATCAGTTTGCTTTTAGTGTTTTATAAAAAACGTTTGTATTTATTTGTGTGTTTGTGTGTTACTTCTTTTTATTTTTACACTTTTTCTTCCCTATGGGGGCTGCCATTTTTTTTTCCATTTCTGTATGTGTCGATTAACGACACATACAGACATGGAATACGGCAGCTCCAGTCCCATAGGGACTGCGAACGGGGCCCGTTCCATCCACTATGGTGTACGCCGTCTGTGTGGGAACGGCGCATGCGCCGCTCCCACACAGTCCAATTTGAAATGCGCGCCATCCGGCACCATCTTCCTGTGGACCGGAAGTCGCGGCCGGACAGTAAGATTACTACTTCCGGTCGCGGCTTCCGGACTTGTGCACATGGAGCAGCGGCAGCAGACGGAGCGGACGGGCCGGAGGGAGCGGCGGCGACTGGAGCAGGTAAGTGATTTCTATGTATGTTCGTGTTTTACTGTGTGTTTACTAGTGTATGTTAACCTATTACACTGTGTGTTAGCTCAAAAAATGGCGACACACAGTGTAGGAGGTTTGACCGTTCAATCCCCTCGTATCTCCCGGCACTAGCCAGGATAAGGGAGGGGGGATTCTGAGAGCTCACTAGAGCGAGGGATTTTTTCCCAATTTTGCAGCATAAAGCAATGTGGTTGCTTTACCACATGCAATGCTGCAATTTTGGGAATTGCTCCATCTAGTGACCAGCAATGGGAAATATTATAAATTAGAATCCAATTGAATCCAATTTATAATATTTCCTGACTCGTGAAAAAAATAAAAAAAATTAGAACAATGTTTAATCACCCACACACTAATTGTTTAACTAAAAAGAAAAATACATTTTTTGCTAACAACACATTCCCTTTAAAAGTTGATCTGTAACTTCTAAAAATTTTCAGTGAAGATGTATAACGCACACCAATCGGAGTAGATTTCAAAAATACATTCTTTTTGAAATCTAGTCCAATTGGTGTGGCCCTGGGTTATACATCTTGACAGTTTATAGTGGGTTGGGCCCCTATCTATGCACCCATCGACAACCTAGTGCTATCTGAGACCTTCGTTACTTTCTACAAATTTACATTGCCATAAGTTGGAAATGATTAAGTCAATTTTTATCCCAGCAGGGTCGGCTAACCTATTCTTAAAGGGGTATTCCCATCATATAATGTTATGGCATACCGCATGAATATTATGATCTGTGGGGTTAAGAAATCTGGGACTTCCGCCGATCTTGAAAATAATGGACTGAGGTCCCTTCAACTTTTTCAACACCCATCTCAAGTAATTTAACACATGTGGGCGGTACTGGAGTTTGATTGACAACTCAGCTCTAAGGTGTTGCTACAGAGGCAGCAGAAACAGGAGGTGAAGAGACATATAGGATGAACTTCTCTGTCCATGGACATACATGGACATCTCCTTTGGACACCAGAAAATAACTTTGCATTTGCAAACAGGATGATTGTATGATGCAGATCTGGAGCACAGAGTACAATAGTTAGGGTATGTGCACACGACAACGCCAAATACGTCTGAAATTACGGAGCTGTTTTCAGGAGAAAATAGCTCCAGAATTTCAGACGTTTTTACAAGTGCACACGTTTTTCGCGGCGTTTTTTACGGACTTAATTGGAGCTGTTCTTCATTGGAGTCAATGAAAAACGGCTCCAATTACGTTCCAAGAAGTGACATGCACTTCTTTGCTGCGGGCGTAATTTTACACGCCGTCTTTTGACAGCGACGCGTAAAATGACAGCTCGTCTGCACAGAACATCGTAAGACCCATTGCAAGCAATGGGCAGATGTTTGCCGACGTATTGAAGCCGTCTTTTCAGGCGTAATTCGAGGTGTAAAACGCCTCCATTACGTCTGAAAAGAGGTCGTGAGCACATACCCTTACCCGCTCTGACTTCGGGCGAAGCGTGGTGTAGGGTGCACGTTGGGAGGTGCAGTTGCTGAGGCAATCATACAATGCCCAGAGAGTCTGGTGCATGGGTCTCAATAATTAGAATATTACCCATGCATGAGACTCTCCGGGTGTTGTACGACTGCCTCCATGCCCACTCTCCCCATCAGGCAGGAAAATTGAATTGGGGGGGGGGGGGGGGGACACACTTTAAACTGTATTACCTAGAATGGACACCCACTTTGATACCATTCAAAGAGATTTTATTCAGCAATACTAATCAAATGCTAACAGAAAAAAGGTAATTTGCCCCTAAAAAAAAACCAATCCATTAAAAATGGGTAATATAAAAGTAGTATCAGTAAATATATCCTTGAATTATCCTTCTCAGTTTCCGGGTAATAGCCAAGATATGTAGATGGCGCCAAGGACGTATCACTATATGACTAGGTAAAATAGCAAGGGGACACCCCACAAGTAAAGTTATGGTCAATAGAATAGCGGCTATAGTGGTTGTTATACATCTTAGGCTATGTTCACACAGATTTTGATCTGCCTGTTTGCCGCGTTCTTCGCTCGTGGCCATTGAGCGCCACGGGCAAAAATGTAGGGAAAATACGCTTTCTCTGCCTCCCATTGATGTCAATGGGAGGTCAGAGACCTAAACGCCCGAAGATAGGGCATGTTGCTTCTTTTTCCCACGAGACGGTTTTTCTGCTCGTAGGAAAAAAACGCCTCCACCTCCCATTGAAATCAAAGGGAGGCATTTTCATCCGTTTTTTGACGCATTTTCCGACGCGGTTTTCTCATCAAAAAATGTGTAAAAAAACTCTGTGTGAACTGGCCCTTAAAGTATGGGCCCATAGATTTCTATAGGCGTTGTATTACGGCTGCCATAATACAAGGGTGTGCACGAGGCCTTATAATACAATGGTGTGCACGAGGCCTTACAATACAATGGTGTGCACGAGGCCTTACAATACAATGGTGTGCACGAGGCCTTACAATACAATGGTGTGCACGAGGCCTTATAATACAATGGTGTGCACGAGGCCTTATAATACAATGGTGTGCAAGAGGCCTTATAATACAATGGTGTGCACGAGGTCTTACAATACAATGGTGTGCACGAGGCCTTACAATACAATGGTGTGCATGAGGCCTTATAATACAATGGTGTGCACGAGGCCTTATAATACAATGGTGTGCACGAGGCCTTATAATACAATGGTGTGCACGAGGCCTTATAATACAATGGTGTGCACGAGGCCTTATAATACAATGGTGTGCACGAGGCCTTACAATACAATGGTGTGCACGAGGCCTTACAATACAATGGTGTGCACGAGGCCTTACAATACAATGGTGTGCACGAGGCCTTACAATACAATGGTGTGCACGAGGCCTTACAATACAATGGTGTGCACGAGGCCTTACAATACAATGGTGTGCACGAGGCCTTATAATACAACGGTGCGCACGAGGCCTTATAATACAATGGTGTGCACGAGGTCTTACAAGCTAAGGGTATGTTCACACGCCCTATTTACGGACGTAATTCGGGTGTTTTACGCCTCGATTTACGTCCGAAAATACTGCTCCAAACCGCCGGCAAACATCTGCCCATTGAAATCAATGGGGTTTACGATGCTTTGTGCACACAGGCTTTTTTTTTTACGCGTTAAAGAAGTGCATGTCACTTCTTGAGACATAAATGGAGCTGCTTTTCATTGACTCCATTGAAAAACAGCTCCAATTACGTCCGTAATTGATGCCGCGAAAAACGCGAGTACGAGCAATTACGTAATTTGAGGCGTATTGGACGCTGCCGTGTGAACATACCCTAATAGAATGGATGAATATTATGATAACAAATCATCAGTAATGAGTACGATTTAATATTAAATATAATAAATATATGTAGAATAATTGTCTTCTGTACTTATATCTGCAGCACAACTAAAAATGAGCATTTGATTTGGGAAAAAGCAGAATGAGGCAGAATCGTCTACAGCAAGGTACACCGACACATGGCAGTCATTATCACGGAGCTCCATGCTGGGAATCCTTAGGGTATGTTCACACGTAGTCAACCAAAACGTCTGAAAATCCAGAGCTGTTTTCAAGGGAAAACAGACCCTGCTTTTCAGACGTTTTTTACCAACTCGCATTTTTACCAACTCATTTTTTTACCAACTCGTTTTTGGAGCTGTTTTCATTGGAGTCTATGAGAAAACAGCTCCAAAAACGTCTGAAAGAAGTGTCCTGCACTTCTTTTGACGAGGCTGTATTTTTACGAGTCGTCGTTTGACAGCTGTCAAACGACGACGCGTAAATAACAGGTCGTCTGCACAGTACGTCGGCAAACCCATTCAAATGAATGGCCAGATGTTTGCCGACGTATTGTAGCCATATTTTCAGACGTAAAACGAGGCATAATACGCCTCGTATACGTCTGAAATTTGGCCGTGTGAACATACCCTTATAGTCTCAGGCAGATGACAGGGAACAGGACTTCCTTTCTGTAAAACCACTAATGAAGGGTGTGGACCACCAACGTGTCCAGGAAACCACAGAAACCAGTTATAACTTCTCAGGCTAGAATCACACATGTCGTTTTGATGCAGTTTTTGGTGTGGTTTTTTTTTTTAAGCCAAATACAGGAGTGGACACAAAAGAAAGGAGATGCTTCAGTCTTTGCTTTATATCTTTCCTTCCTTTTGGATTCATTTCTGAATTTGGCAAAAAAACAAAAACTGCACCAAAAACTGCATCAAAACTGCGTCTTTGTGTGTGTGTGTGATCCTGGTCTTATAGGGAAAGAAGGAGACCTGAGGTTCAACTTTATGGATCTAAATACAGGTTACAAGTGGGCAAATATAGTCCATTGCTATGATGTGTGACGGCCACCCCAAGGAGTGCCAAGAGGTCATTACGTTCCTCCAAAAGGTTCGCTCCTTTGCACAATCCCATTTTGTTAGAAGGTCTCATGACATTAAGCCATACCTCCCAACCATCCAGCGGGACAGTCCCGGATTTTGGGCGGTGTCCCGCTGTCTCGGGTGGCTGGTGGTATGTTCTGGACTCCCAGTGTCAACTGTATCTGCATCCCCACGATGCAGATACAACTGAACCCAATGCTGAAGCAGGGAAGCATCAGCTCCCTCCTTCAGCATTACTACAGAGGACTATCCGGGCACAGTGAAACTTTACATATATGGACAGTGACGTCAGTGGCTCCTCCATTGCGGAATCCCCTGCCAGAGTGTTGCCAATGCTATGGCCCGGGATTGCGCACCTAGAGGATATCCTTGACAAAACTGTCCATATATGGACAGGGACATCAGTGGCTCCTCCTGGAGCGGAATCCCTGGCCACGGAGTTGCCGACACTTTGGCTGGGGATTCCGCCCCTAGAGGGAGTCCCAATGGCTACAAGGGGTATCGCTATCTACAGGGGGGTGTCACTATCTTTAAGTGGGTGTGGCACTATCTACATGGGCACTGTGGCACTATGTGAGCATTGGCACTTTATATGTGGGCACTGGCACTAAGGGCAGCTATGGGGCATTATACTGTATGGGACAGCTATGGGGGCATTATACTGTATGGGGGCATTTGTGGGGGCATTATACTGTATGGGGGCAGCTATGATGACATTATACTGTTTAGGGGCAGCTATTTGGCATTATACTGTGTGGGAGGTACTATGGGAGCATGATACTGTGCGGGCTAAAGCGGGTGTGTATGGTCAGGGATTGGGCGGGATTTTGGTGTGGCTTAAAAGGGAAACAATTTGCCCCTTTGCAATACTTGAAAGCTGGGAGGTATGCGTTAGGCGTTGACGAAGGTAGCAAAACGCACGTCGGGGTGTTTCCTTGGATCGGAGACTGTCATCCATCAGCATGTCCACCATAGGTAAATTATCTATACATTGATATTTCTTGCTATTTTGTTATTGTCATTTTGCAATAATCCTATGGTGCAACCAGAGAGACCATATTTTAGATACTTGGTCTCCTGTGTAAACACTTAACCTTATTATTGGTGTTCTTATTGACTTATAACTTCATCATATTATGGTGGTCTCTCTTGTCCGAGGTTGTTTTTTATTATATGTTTTTTAACTATTGTATATAATTGTGGGAAAAAGGGGGGCTATTCCCGTAACGGGACAATAAAGATTGGTATTTTGTGAAATTTAGAAATACTTTGTTGTTATTTCTGTTTAGACATTTTTTGGTTTTTCCGATATTTATATGTCTTGACTAATTATTGGAAGCTTTGAATACATTTTTGGTGGACTTATATGGTAGCATGGCCCGCAAATGTTGGTAGCTGTTGGCAGTCATCAGTGGCCGGCCATTCCCGTAATCACAGACCGTGGGCACTGTCCTGTGCAGGGGGCCTAATCCTGTAATTTCACCACGGCTCATGTGAGTGGCCATGGAGCCCTAGACTAATTGAGGTATTTTAATTTGGATTCATGAATGCAATCTATCATGCCCAAATACCGAATTAAACATCTACAACATTTTTATGGAGACTTAGGTAGTTAAAAAAGTAAAAAAAATAATACATAAAATATATAAAAAATAAATGTGAATATTGCTAACAAATGTAGTCCTGCTCCCACATATGACTGTGCTGGATTTTGTACAAGCTGTTCACATTATGCATAATATATTTAGTAAATTTATGAACTGCTGCTTTAGTCCGTATTTATCTGTCACAAAATAACAGTGTTCTTGTTGTAATTTATAACAATTTGTCGTAAACAAAATGGGAATGGAGTCACTTAGTGCTACAGGCAGCGACCGTGTCAGGCCCGGCTCTAAGTCATTGGCTGACCTTTGTACCCTATACATAAGGCTGGGTTCACTCGTCGTGGTCAAAATGCTTTTATTTTTTGTGATTTGCGCCAGAACCGTACCATTTTGTTATAGCAAAAAACACATTTTGGTCAGCATCACATACACACAGTTTTGATGCAGTTTGTGTGGCAGTTTTTTTGAGCCAAAGTCTGAAGTGGATCCCAAAGGAAGGGAAAGTATAAAGAAAAGACTAACGCATCTCCTTTCTTTTGGATCCACTTCTGTGTTTGGCTAAAAAAACTGCCAAAAAAATGTCACAAAAACGGCATCAAAACTGCGTGTGTGTGTGTGTGTGTGTGTGTGTGTGATCCTAGCCTTAGACTGCATTGTGTGGCTTCAAAAAAACTGCATCAACTGCACCTTGAACCACGTTAACATTTTCATGTGGGATTCCAGCATTAGGCCAGGATCACACATACACACACACACACACACACGCATGCACGCACGCACGCACGCACACACACACACACACACACACACACACACACACACACACACACACACACACACACACACACAGTTTTGATGCAGTTTTTGGCTCAGTGTTTATGTAAATCACCAGAGTGGACAAAAAGGAAAGGAGATATATCAGTCTTCTCTTTATACCTTTCCTTCCTTATAGATCCACTTCTGGCTTTGGCTCAAAAAACGGAGCCAATAACTGCACCATAAACTGCATCAAAACTGTATGTGTGATTCCAGCCTTAAACCTCACAAATTGATTTTCCAGACTGCTGATTATCTGGTAACCCTACAATTCAACTTCTGATTTGTCATTGCGTCTTTTTAGACGATAACATCAAAAGGAAACTTTGGGTTGAGACCCCGATAGAGATTCCTAGAATGATGGGGGTGGCAGTGTTTTTGAGTCACTTGGGTGAGGGCTAGGGTGCTGATCTAGGTTCTAACACATTAATAAGCCCGAGAAAAACAGAGCCCATGAGGACCAACACGGGACAGACCAATCTGAAGCCAGCAGTGGAGAGGATCACTTGGGGTTTATGAAATTTTTGGGTTATTTGACAAACAATCTATTCATAATAATCCCAGATTAATAATATGGACATTATGTGAAAGCATAAAAACATCCTCATACACTTGTCCTGTACTGGTGGGTAGTGTTGAATTAATTCTAAGGGCGTGCCTTCAAGATATATAACTCAGTCCAACATTAGGGCATTATTTCGTATTTTGAACTTATGAAAATCTTAACTGGCATTAAAAAGTTTCGGGTGCATTACAGAGTGTTGAAGCCCCTCTGTCCTGGATAGCCGTGACAATCCCATTACTTTTTTTAAACTATTTTTATCTTCTGATATTTCTCAATACAATGCATGGAAACAAAAAAGTAGAATTCCCTTTTAATATTTTAGCAAATCCCTTTCTTTAGGTGATCACCAGGTATGTATATTTCTTGGATAGATCACTTTTAAGAGAAGAAATGGTGGCCAGTTATAATACAATCAAGAAGTAACCCAAGTATCATAGAAAAGACCATTTATTAAGCAATTAGCAATAGAGGGTTAAATGTATTATATGCAAACTTAATAACAAGAACATATGTAATTAGAGGCAGACCATGCAGCTGCTAGTTGGCCCTTAGAGAGTGGGGGGCCAGTCCTCATCGGTCCAACCTTTTTTACTTTTAGTTGGAGGGGGGAGGGGGTCTATGCAGGACTTCCCTGT
This sequence comes from Rhinoderma darwinii, assembly GCF_050947455.1. Classification (NCBI taxonomy): domain Eukaryota; kingdom Metazoa; phylum Chordata; class Amphibia; order Anura; family Rhinodermatidae; genus Rhinoderma; species Rhinoderma darwinii. The sequence continues at coordinate 452,334,056 of NC_134688.1, forward strand.
CCAAAAGCACTGCATTGCTAGCACACAAGGAGGTGAAGAATTGGCTCCAGGATCCTGGAAAGTGGGTAAAAGAGGAAACAAGAACTGGTAAACCCCGGCAAGATTAATGAGGTCCAGTTTGATCTCGGTCATGGAGCCCCCGTTCCTCTGTGTACGTCACTGCTGCATTTGAAATCAATTGTTTTTGTGAAGATATTGTTTATCTTTATGTTATGCCGATGTAAGACATTTTGGCTTTGTTTATATACGGTACAGTAGGCCGCCATTGGGTATTTTTCCCATTTTAATCTTTCTTCAATCTCTTCTTTCATTCAAAATATTGATAAAAAAGTAGAGCGCAGACAATGATGGGAGTTTACATTATGAGAAATAACAGGAGAATAATTATTGTTCATAGTTGCCGGTTCTTACTATTGATAGAAGATACAATGGGGCAATGTATAGACATCCCTGGTGAGGGGCAAGATCTTAGATTTTTCTGAACCACGACGGATCGAGTTATTTCCTACTGATCCACTATCTAGTCATGGGATGGCACACAGGAGCATGGCTCGTTACAGTACAGTCAACATTCTACTAACGACCGTGCACCTGTGTTATCATCACATGACCAGGATAGATTTTTATCCTCTGGAAGTAAACAATGAAGGTTCCTTTTGAATGAATGCAAGCAGAGCTCTTGAAAAACGTGAGGATTTGATCTAGAAAGTGTATTGAAAAATGGTTTAATTTTTTTATTATATACAATGAATAAGCTTTATTTGCGGAAACCATATTACCCCTTTAAATAAGCCATGCACTGCGAGTCATCTTACAAAGCTGCTCGTTCCCTTTTCCCATTTCAGTGCTGCTGTTTCTGCACAGTTTCATTATCCTTATTTTAACCTCTCCTCACAATCGAGCCGATGTGTTAGAATAGTTGCCTAGGAACCTGCGGGGGGGGGGGGGGGGGTATATGTAGAGCCTTGCGGGACTTCAGCCATTCTACCGTGCCAGGGCTTATAAAGATAGAATATTGCTCATGTTATTGATAAATGGTGTCGTCACTGACAGTGCAATTTAAAGTGGATGCAAATATCAATACATCTGCTGGAAGAACCTTATTTTTTTGTTCCTTCGCATCTCAGGAGCTTTGATTATGTATAGCTAGTAAAGAAAATGTATCATCACGATAGCGATAAGGTAATTCCATCAGGAAACATCTTTGGCTATGATTTTATACAGGGCAGAACGAAGACAAGCACCTGCAGAATACTATTCCTTATTTTATATATTTCTTATATATTTATATATATATATTTTTTGTTGTTGAGATTGTCTAAAGGCGTTCTTTACTTTAGAGCATATAACATTAATAGACATCCTCTCCTAGCAAAGTTGACTTTACATGAACAGTCATCGGGGATGTTATCGCCAGTGGTCCCAAAACCGGGACTCTCCGCAATCAGCTCATCACTAAGGGAAGCAGTGGACGGCCCCGTTTAATTATTACATTATTATTAGGTTCAAGGAATCTAAGGCCCCACTCACACACTCTCGATTTCATGCAGAATTCTGTGGCGAAATCTGAATGAAATCCGACGATCTATGAACTTCAATGGGAAATCTGTGCTTCTGAGCAGATAACTCCGAAATTTTCCGTGCAGATTTAAAAAAACACTTTGTGGAAGAAAAAAAAAGTGATATGTCATTATTGATCAGATTCCACGCAGAAAAGCTGGCGGGTTTCCACATGCAGATTAGTCCCATTGAATGGGGCTAATCCTCGTGTGGATCCACCAAATAACAAACTGCACATCCTAAGGGCTTATTCAGACGAACGGGATATACATTTGTGCAACGCGCGTGATTTTCACGCGCGTCGCACGGACCTATATTAGTCTATGGGGCCGTGCAGACAGTTGCATGATTTTTACGCAGCGTGAGTCCGCTGCCAAAAACTCACGACATGTCCGTTCTTTGAGCGTATTTCGCGCATCACGCACCCATTGAAGTCAATGGGTGAGTGAAAATCACGCGCGCCACACGGAGGCACTTCCCATTAGACGTCTATGAGGGACAGCGTCAAATGCCTTTGAAAGTCCAAAAACACTATATCCACAGCGGCCCCTCTGTCTAGGCTTCTGCTTATCATTGTTATGTCATCATTATTGGTATCCTCTAAACATAATCAAGTCATATCATTATCACTGTCCTCCCTCCTCCTGTTCATCATCTTCAACTTGTCGTTATCAAATGTCGTTATTAATATAATTATCAAATGTCATTATCATATTTCTCACACTGTTGCTTTGACCAAGGTTCCAGCTTTGTGCAGCATATAAAGGGTTACTATACAATATTTTGTGCTTTACAGTCCAATCTCATTACATCTGCAAGAAAATCACAGCATCTCCTGTCCCCAGAGAACACACTGCAATTACAGTATAGCCCCAAGGGCAATTCCATTTAAGATTTCATATCACGGCGTAGACATACAAAGGCGTATGTGTGATCTCAGGGGGGCAGGTAGGTGGGGGAGGGGGCACAACAAATCTCAGCTGTGTTTGGTACAAATACATTACCGCTTAAGTGCAGGCCTTAGAACAACATAAAAAGAGATTTAAGATACGTGAATGTGAAGTGTATAAAGACAATATAATAATGCATTGATATGATGTCAAGTGTAATTATTTACATGTACCACATAATAATACCGAGTCAGATGTAGCAGAGCTGAATTTCTTATTTAACTCTTTGTACTATGTGTATAGAAGTGCATAGAATGTATATGACTTATAGTAATAATCTGCGTAGTAAATTCTGATCAATTTTATTTTGGTAACCCTACTACACATATACTGCAATTCCCAAATATACACTGACAATCAGAAAGTAACCTTTAAGGGCTACGTACACCTTTCAGAGCATTTTATTTATTTTCTTAATAAATAGACTAGTCAGTGTGTTTAGTGTAACTTTGTTATTAGTCTTTATTAATTTTTTTTTTTACTTTTGGAGATACAGCTGTTCTGTATTCTCTATACAGAACAGCTGTATCGCTCATTTTACACAGAATCCGTCAATCCCGCGGACCCGACCGGTTCAGTGTCAGCGGGGATCCACCTGTTCATTGATTACAGGTGGATCCCGCTTGTCAGAGAAACGGATTATTACAGTCAAGAGAAAAGTTACGATTTGGGAAACCTTTTCTCCAGCACAGCCAGACCATGGTTGGAAGACTGCCGTTTAGATTGTGTTCCGCCATCTTGGAAGTGTTCTGCAATTTGCTGACAAGTAAAAAAAACATGATTTTATTTGTTCAACTTTACTAGTCTCCTGCCTATCATCAAGGGCACCCCACCTTCCACCAGCCGGGAGACACTTACACACACGGTGTGCCCTGGGGGAACGACTACCACTCTCATGTAAGTGCAACGCCCTCATCACTGTGCCAGCCCTAGGAGAGTGGGAGGTCTAGTGGAGACAGGCCCTGCCGCCATGAACATCGTGACCAGACCGTGATACAGGATTACTACTCCCAACCACCTGCCTTCCAGCTGTCTCACTGGGTCAAGCCACACTCCCTCCACATTGCACATTTTTTATTGAGATCCAGAAACTTCAAGTTACGCTTCTTGGCATATGAATATGGGCTGTCTAATACAGACAACTCCTTTTAAAGTGGATCTATCATATATTAATGCCACTGTGGCATAACTTACAGCAAGGACATGGCTAGCTTCAGTAGCTGCGTCATATCCCACAATCTGTACCACCATCTTAGACAATTCGGCACAGGCTACATGATAATTTCATTCTGGCGTAACAGTCGGCGGCACTGCAGTATCATTCTAATAAACTATTTATATGTTATACGATTTGTAATGAATTAGTATATTCACTCATATACAAACATATCCCTGTAAAATCATAATTAATTTTTTTCAGAAAATGTCACTCTATCTCTCAAGTAAAAAATGTGAAAGCTAAAAATCTGATCATAAACTTTACATATAATGAACTTGGAGCGCTCTGCCTTCCCGCTCCTTGCCAAATTAATCTATCATGTACAATTCTGTATACACTTCACTGGTTTGCACATTTAGACTCAAATGCCTTAACTTTTAAAGCAGAATTCAGGCTTAGCATTTCCTAATGGGATGTTGTGCTCTGCTGCGCCTGAGAAAAAGAAAGTCATTTTAAAGTCGGGTGAGAGGATCATGAACAAATATATTCAATTTAAGAAGAGTCTTTTCAACAGGTACTTGTCGATGATCTTACAGTGCAGGATCGGGCACTAATGAAAAGAGCAGACATTTATAGAAGTGCATACAATAATGCAATACTCAAAATAGGCAAAAAAACAATAACTGAGGCCGGTACACACACAATAATCCCCGCAATCCAGGGCCATCTATCCCTTCCTACAGTCCCACCACAATGAGTCTCAAGACGGGGCTGGCAGTGATGTCAGGCGGTGCTCGTACAGAATGCAGGGCTGCCCCAGCCAATCAGGGAACTAGGTGCAGAATTTAAAACGGCAACACATTGGCCTCAGTTATGAGTATAATTTAACTAGCTAGGTGTTAAGGATCTGCCAGGCACAGCTTCTGTATCCACGCCCATAGGTAATAAGTCTGCACCTGCTTCTATGTCTGTGAGACTGACTCCATCTTCCACCACTCAGGATGGCAGGCTTAGGAGTGGGAGAGCCTATCACAGCCTGGCCAGACGAAGCTAGCTCCCGCCCTCTGTCTATTTATACCTGCCTTTCCTGTTCCTCCTTGCTTGTGATTCTTCTCGTTTGGTTTCCTGGCCCTTCTGCAGCTTCTGAACCATTTGACCCTGCTCCGTATTGACCCTGGCTTACTGACTACTCTCCTGCTCTGCGTTTGGTACCTCGTACACTCCTGGTTTGACTCGGCTTGTTCACTACTCTCCTGCTCTGCGTTTGGAACCTCGTACACTCCTGGTTTTATTCGGCTCGTTCACCACTCTTGTTGCTCACGGTGTTGCCGTGGGCAACTGCCCCTTTTCCCTTGCTTCTGTGTACCCTTGTCTGTTTGTCTGTCGTGCACTTATTGAGCGTAGGGACCGTTACCCAGTTGTACCCCGTCGCCTAGGGCGGGTCGTTGCAAGTAGGCAGGGACTGAGTGGCGGGTAGATTAGGGCTCACTTGTCTGTTTCCTTACCCCCATCATTACACTAGGCTTATGCTTCCCTACTTCTCCTGATTTGACCAACTTTTCTGATTCCTTTTTTTTCTTTTCTCCTTACCCAGCTCTGTTTAACACCATTCCCAAATCTTTGGCTCATCTGACCACCCTGCAGAATTACCCCCTACATTATCACATTCCTGGCTTTCCTTTATCAAGGATACCCAACCATTGACTTTACCAACTATGTTTATGTTTTGCCCCTGGTAAGGCTAAGTTCACACAGAGTATTTTGACGAGGTTTTTGACGTGGAAACCGCGCCAAAAAGCTGGTCAAAAACGGCCCTAAAATGCCTCCCGTCGATTTCAATGGGAGGTGGGTGCGGTTTTCTCCCGCGAGCAGTAAAACTGGCTCGTGGGAGAAAGAAGCGACATGCCCTATCTTCGGCCGTTTCCGCCTCTGATCTCCCATTGACTTCAATGGGAGGCAGAGAAAGAGTATTTCGCGGCGTTTTATGCCCGCAGCGTCCAATGGCTGCAGGCGAAAAACGCCGCGAAAATCGGCGTGCAGGGAGAGGAAAATCTGCCTCAATCTTTCAAACGGAATTTTGAGGCAGAAATTATGCCTGAAAAATACTCTGTGTGAACATAGCCTAAGTCCTGGGGACAGCCGAGTTCCTTGACTCTAGCCAAAATCGTGGAAAAGGTGGTGCTATAGGTGAAATTACCCCCACGGGTTGGCTCTTTTGCTACGTATTGCAGGAGTCAGACTGTTACACATACATATCAACACACACATATATTCCCACACACAAGTCGTAGTATAGAGAGCGGTCTTAAGAGACACTGGTTGGCATTGATCCATTAGAAAATTTCACCAATTTTTGTAGCTCAACTGACTTATTACGGTACTGCAGTTGTTAATCAGTTTCTGTGTAGCCTTGGCCTCATATTTAAAGATCCAAACCTTAAACTAAATTATTTTGTAGTAGGTTTAGACCTGTAACAATTGTTCATTCCTTACTGTGGAAACAGCCCAAACTCTCATTGACGCTCTGATTTACTCTTGTCTTAATTACTGTAACTTATTGCTAATCGGTCTTCCCCTCACTAAACGCTCCCCTCTCCAATTGATCCTTAATTCAGCAGCCAGGCTCATCTTTCCAACCAACCGCTACACCAACGCATCTGTGCCAGTCACTGCACTGGTTGCCCATCCCCTTCAGAATTAAATTCAAACTTATTACTCTCACCCACAAAGCTCTCCACAGTGCTGCACCTTCTTACATCTCCTCCCTCATCTCTGTCTACCACCCTACCCGTGCTCTACGTTATGCCAATGACCTTAGATTAACATCCGCCATAATCCGAACCTCCCACTCCGGTCTCCAAGATTTTTCTCGTGTTGCACCATTTCCCTGGAATGCTCTACCCAAGACAATCAGATTAATTCCTAACATTCACAGTTTTAGACGTGTCCTGAAAACACATCTTTTTAGACAGGCCTATAATATTCCAAGATATGACTCCTGTCCCTGGCCCCCCCCCCCTTTACATTAGTATTGAGACACCTTCATTCAGCAGTACCCCCCACACTAGGAAAGACTGGGCCCCATAGCAAACTTTTGACTGGGGCCGCCCATCCCCTGGGTATCACACAACCCCCCCTTGAAGATAGTGCCTCCCTATAGATTCCGCCACACAGCTCCCCCTATAGATAGCACCATACAGCTCCCTTGTAGATAGCGCCATACACAGCCCCCTGTAGATAACGTCATACAGCCCCCTGTAGATAACGGCATACAGCCCCCTGTAGATAACGCCTTACAGCCCACCCCTGTAGATAACGCCATACAGCCCCCCTGTAGATAACACCATACAGCCCCCTGTAAATAACGCCATACAGCCCTCCCCCTGTAGATAACGCCATACAGTCCCCCTGTAGATATTGCCATACAGCCCTCCCCCTGTAGATAACACCATAAAGCCCCCCTGTGTATTACGCCGTACTGCCCTCCCCCTGTATATAATGCCATACAGCACCCTTGTAGATAACGCCTTACAACCCCCCGTAGATAACGTTATACAGCCCCAAACCCCCATGTAGATAACGCCATACAGCTTTAAAACCCCCCTGTAGGTAACGCCATACAGCCCCAACCCCCACCACAAAAAAAACAACGGCCTATATTTTGTCCTACAAAAGAGATGTATCCCTTATCCACAAAATAGGGGATACAAGTGTGATCGCTTGCAGCGATAAGGAGAACGGGGTCCCCCGAAGTTCTCCATGAGAAACCTTGGACTTCCGGGGTCTGTGCAGTTCAATAAAAATGAAAGGAGCGCTGATCACGCATGCGCACAAGCGCGACCGGTGCACAATTCATTTCTATGGAGATGCCGACAGAAGTCCAAGGTTTGTCATGGAGAACTTCGGGGGACTTTCGGTCCCCCATTCTCCTTATCACTGGGCGTCCCAGCGATCCCACATATATCCCCATCCTGTGGATAGGGGATGCATGTATTTTGTAGAATAGCGGCTGTTAGCGGAGTCTCCAGCCATGCCGGTGGGCGGCACTGGCCCCCTCATGCTGCGAGCCCCGTAGCAGCCGCTACGGCTGCCACAGCGGTAGTTACGCCACTGATTGTAAGCTCTTGCGAGCAGGGTCCTCACTCCTCTTGTTTGAATTGTAAATTAGTTTTGTCACTATTTAATGTCTGATATTGTCTGTACAATGTACCCCCTGAACTGTAAAGTGCTGCGGAATATGTTGGCACTATATAAATAAAGATTATTATTATTATTAGGGTAGGTTCACACAGCATACGTGTGAAGCAGAAAAGTACAAGGCTGATTTCAAGGCGTTTTTTAAGTGTTTTTTATCAAAGCATTTTTTGGGCATTGTCCATTAGAAATATTAAAAATCTGCTACAAAAAAAGTGACGTCACTTCATTTTTACAAGGCATATTTTTTTTTTTTACAAGTCGAGTTTTTTGAAACAGTGGTGTCAAATTGCGCCTCGTATGAACTACACAGCTTTTTACCATTAAAAACAATGGAAAGCTTTTTGCAATCGCTTTTGAGGTGTATTTCGGAGCGTAATCCGACCATTTTACGGTTCGAAATACACTGGAAAAGAAGCTGTGTGAACATGCCCTTATCAATAAAAAAAAGTGGTTGTCAGGGAATGTTCACACGCTAGCTGTCATTTACGGCTGAAATGACAGCATGTTTTCATAAGAAAACAGCTGCGTCGTTTCAGCCGTAAAAGCAGCTCCTCGTAATATACGAGTCGTCTGTGACGCTCGTATGTCTTGAGCTGCTCTTCATTGAGTTCAATGAAGAACAGCTCAAATTACGTTGCAAAGAAGTGTCCTGCACTTCTTTGCCGAGGCAGACAATTTACGCGTTACAGGTCGTCTGCACAGTACGTCGGCAAACCCATTCAAATGAATGGGCAGATGTTTGCCGACGTATAGTACCCCTATTTTCAGACGTAAAACGAGGCATAATACGCCTCGTTTACGTCTGAAAATAGGTCGTGTGAACCCAGCCTCAATGTTAAAAAATAACTATTATCTATTATCTAGTAAAATCAACCCCTGATCACATTGTAAAACCGGATTTTATTTGTTATTGTTTGCCTTTTCTTTAGCATGGATTTCAGTACCACAGATGCAGCCCACGTGACAACTTTCATGTTCCAAGTAAATGTTCCATTTCAGGTTGGTTTCCATTTGATGGTTATAGCCTGCACAGAACTTCCACTTTCCACAAGCACTGCAACATTAGCAAATGTGAAAGGGGTAAGTGCCCCAAGGGTTACATTGCCCTTATTTCTTAAATGCAACAAAAAGAGGATTAAGCAGCAACAGGAGCAGGACCTATTTCGACATTCCCTTCCCAAAAAGTAATTTGATAATAATTTTTTTTATGTTAAGTTTTTGGCTCTTGTTGTTTCCAAACTATGGCCCATCACATTTTAAGTGGAGAAATGTCATTTTTATAATGGAAACAAACTAAAAAGTTTAATTTCTGATATTATTTACCTTTGTAGTGGATAGATGACATGTGTTTACTATCAGGTTCTCCAAGTGGAGTGGAGACCCAAGTTCAGGTTGGTTTTTGATGTGAACACTTGCAGGGTGCAGGTGGACGGGAGACAAATGACCAGGCAGGTGTTGTTATTGAAGTAAATGTAGCAAACAAACAGTGCAGCAGCAACAGCTTGAATATATATACCGGATATTTACTATTTATGTACATGTACATTTATATAAATGGAGTGATAGCCTTCCTTATTCAAAATCCCTTTTACCTTGTACAAATCTCCCACTTTACCAGCACCAAAACAACCCCAGACCATCACATTACCTCCACCATGCTTGACAGATGGCGTCAGGCACTCTTCCAGCATCTTTTCAGTTGTTCTGCATTTCACAAATGTTCTTCTGTGTGATCCAAACACCTCAAACTTTGTATCGTCTGTCCGTAACACTTTTTTTCCAATCTTCCTCTGTCCAATGTCTGTGTGCTTTTGCCCATATTAATCTTTTCCTTTTATTAGCCAGTCTCAGATATGGCTTTTTCTTTGCCACTCTGCCCTGAAGGCCAGCATTCCGGAGTCGCCTCTTCACTGTAGACGTTGACACTGGCGTTTTGCGGGTACTATTTAATGAAGCTGCCAGTTGAGGACCTGTGAGGCGTCTATTTCTCAAACTAGAGACTCTAATGTACTTGTCTTGTTGCTCAGTTGTGCAGCGGGGCCTCCCACTTCTCTTTCTACTCTGGTTAGAGTCTGTGTGTGCTGTCCTCTGAAGGGAGTAGTACACACCGTTGTAGGAAATCTTCAGTTTCTTGGCAATTTCTCGCATGGAATAGCCTTCATTTCTAAGAACAAGAATAGACTGTCGAGTTTCACATGAAAGCTCTCTTTTTCTAGCCATTTTGAGAGTTTAATCGAACCCACAAATGTAATGCTCCAGATTCTCAACTAGCTCAAAGGAAGGTCAGTTTTATAGCTCCTCTAAACAGCAAAACTGTTTACAGCGGTGCTAACATAATTGCACAAGGGTTTTCAAGTGTTTTCTAATCATCCATTAGCCTTCTAACACAGTTAGCAAACACAATGTACCATTAGAACACTGGAGTGATGGTTGCTGGAAATGGGCCTCTATACACCTATGTAGATATTGTCGTAAATAACCAGCAAAATCCAAGATACAAGACAGCACTCCAAATTCTGTGAAAAATAGGATCATTTTAATCACCACTTGCGACGTTTCAGCTCTACTCCATGGAGCCTTGCTTGAGAAAGGCCCCATAGAGTAGGGCTGAAACGTCACAAGTATATATATATATGGACAACCAGGATACTGCAATGCTTTGAAAAGTCCCTCTTTGTATTAGAACAGTCTCTTTCAATTAAATTGAGGATAATATCAGGAAATATCCAAAAAGTCCAACGGGACAATTCAGGCCTCACAAAGTCTGGGAGATTGCTCCCTTTACCTCCTTTTGTATAATGCTCTCTGGACACCAGGTGTTCTTTACTGTATCAATGGCTGCTTCTGGCCATTCTGCGATTCAGCCACTGTTCCACTGGAAACTTCCCTCTGATGCTGACTCTGCTCCGATTCCCAGTGTCTGGCCGCCTTGTCTCCTCAGCTCCGCCTCTCGTTCCACCCAAGGTGCTCACTGGCCTGCTCCTCTGCTTCTTTTCACACAGCTTCTCTGCAGATAGCTTACACAAGTCACCTCTGAAACAGTACTCCCCACACGTGTGCTCAATGGAAACACTCCACACACCCACTTCCTGGCCAGGCTGAATATTCTTCCCTGGAAAAGAGCTTCTCCAATTTTAATGCCTTCTTCTTTAGGTATCAGATGAACAGTTATTTGTATCTCTCTTGTGGTGACTGTGCGGGTCATATTGCCCTTATTTCTTGAATAGGACAAGCAGAGGAAAGGACCACCGAAGGGGAATGGTGGTAATAAGCAGCAGCCGGAGCAAACCTTATTTAGACCTTTGGGTCTTTTCTCTTTGATGTATCCTCTTGTTAGGTATACAATAATTTGGTGAATATTTATTTTAGGTGTAGCTTTAGGCACTTATTGCTTCCAAGCTATGACCAGTCATATTTCCAGTGTAGACATTTCATTTGTATAATGGAAACCAGTAAAAATGTTTGATTTGGGATGCTATTTACCTCTGTAATGGACAGGATGACATCCAAAATAAACAATTATTTTTAGTGCAGCTTTATACTGATGGCGAAAAATATCAATTTGAACAGACATAGAGAAAAATTTACTTCATGGAAACTCAACAAGCCTTAATAATATAACTACTGCACACGGGGAGAGGAAAATCAATTCTGAAAAACAAAGTGATGGAAGTCTCCTTAAGTGCCACATTTGAAATCATTAAAATGTTTTCGGCTTTCGCAAAAAAAAATGTACAATTAAATCTATCATCCATGAAAGAACATTTGTCAATCAACTCTTACAAAAACATATTTTCAGCCAGTGGTCTTGTACAGAGGAAAAATCAAACACTGGAAACTTATCTTTGTTTCGCAATTTTTTTTCAGCAAACATTTTACTAGATAAAGTGTAAATTCTGGTAAAGCAAAAAAGTTATTTTTTTTTACCAAAAAATGGGGCAATTAGTTACCCTTCAGGAAATATGTCTTCATACAAAGGATCAGGTGGATCATGACAAAGCTAACAGATTGTCATGCTTCTGAGTAAAGGTGCCCATACAATTAGATAAAACTCAGCTGATAATCTAATGGGTTTGTTGGTCTCCCATCTCTTCCCCATGGCAGATGCTGGGGAGTGAAGGATCAGTCATGTAGGATTTCAGGACAGTTGACTGTTCACAACTTTTTATTTTACCATTTTTCTTCACATGGGCATACAAAGTAATTTTAGGGAGTGCACTCCACTCTGCAATGATCACCATCAGCAGTGTGAGTCCAAATGGAAATGTTATGGTTACCATTCTTATTTCTCTGTCCTGGGTATTTTCCATATTTTCAGTGTTTTGCGTTCCTTCCACTTCTAAAGCTCCATTAACCACATAACACCCATGGTCCCTGATGTGCCAGTTCAGGCAGGCATGTTGATTATTGGAGATGAATACCTGTACGAGTATAGACCATTGGCATGCGCCAAACAATAATGCGTCCACACAAATCATAAAGCAAATATCAATACCTATACCAGACTGTGAAGACTACTAGTATATCCAGAAAATGAAACACACATAGCACAAGTCATGTACCATGACAATATAAAATAAACTTTATTGAAATATACATAACACATTGGCCATCAAAATATAAAAACAATATAGCACACAGTTAAAAAGGAGAGTATGGAGGAGCTGCGTGAATAATCCAATATATATGCTACCATACTATAAACATCCTGTGATGTGGTAACAAATGCAGATATCTATAAAAAAGAAAATCATATAGATCAAGTATTTGGACAACAGAAGCACATAAATATATTTAGAGCCTAACAGAAGAGCACACAATTGTGCATACATATAAGAGTATACAGCTAGAGCTCCAAGTTGCACCCAAAACAAAGACCATGCTTTATAAATAAAGGATATTGCACAAACCCATGGACTGCATGATAGGAAGCACGCAGGAACACTCCACACTGACCGCCCCCGACGCACATTTCGCCGTCAGCTTTATTTATAAAGCATGGTCTTTGTTTTGGGTGCAACTTGGAGCTCTAGCTGTATACTCTTACATGCATGCACAATTGTGTGCTCTTCTGTTAGGTGCTAAATATATTTATGTGCTTCTGTTGTCCAAATACTTGATCTATATGATTTTCTTTTTTATAGATATCTGCATTTGTTACCACATCACAGGATGTTTATAGTATGGTAGCATATATATTGGATTATTCACGCAGCTCCTCCATACTCTCCTTTTTAACTGTGTGCTATATTGTTTTTATATTTTGATGGCCAATGTGTTATGTATATTTCAATAAAGTTTATTTTATATTGTCATGGTACATGACTTGTGCTATGTGTGTTTCATTTTCTGGATATACTAGTAGTCTTCACAGTCTGGTATAGGTATTGATGTTGATTATTGGATCCTTCTTACATTCAATGCGTAGTTCGATGGATCGACCACATTGTGCTGATCGATCTTAAGCGTATGTGTATGGCCAGCTATATCGCTCTATAACTGTTGCTGGAGGCATCTTATATACAGCTAGGTCCAGAATTATTTGGACAGTGACACAAGTTTTTGGCATTTTAGCTGTTTACCAAAACATATTGAATATACAGTTATATAATCAGTATGGGCTTAAAGTGCAGACTCTCAGCTTTACTTTGAGGGTATTCACATCCTAATTTGAGGAAGGGTTTCGGAATTGCAGCTCTTTAATATGTAGCTGCCTCTTTTTCAAGGGACCAAAGGTAATTGGACAATTACATCAAAAGCTATTTAATGGGCTGCATGGGCTATTCCTGTAAAGGATCTGCCAGACACAAATTCTGTGTCGACGCCCATAGGTAATCAGTCTGCACCTGCTTCTATGTCTGTGAGACTGACTCCATCTTCCACCACCCAGGATGGCAGGCTTAGGAGTGGGAGAGCCTATCACAGCCTGGCCAGACGGAGCTAGCTCCCGCCCTCTGTCTATTTATACCTGCCTTTCCTGTTCCTCCTTTGCTTGTGATTCTTCTCTGCTGGTTTCCTGGCACTGCTGCAGCTTCTTGAACTACTGATCCTCTGCTTGTGATTGACCTTGGCTTTACTGACCACTCTTCTACTCTGCGTTTTTGTACCTCGCTCATCTCCTGGTTTGACTCGGCTCGTTCACTTCGCTTGTTGCTCACGGTGTCCCCGTGGGCAACTTCCCCATTTCCCTGGCTTCTTTGTACCCTTGTATGTTTGTCTGTTGTGTGCACCTATTGAGTGTAGGGACCGTCACCCAGTTGTACCCCGTCGCCTAGGGTGGGTCGTTGCAAGTAGGCAGGGACTGAGTGGCGGGTAGATTAGGGCTCACCTGTCTGTCTCCCTACCCCGTTATTACATAATCACAAGCCCATATACCTAGTCTACCCTTGTCCCTGACACTACTATGGACCCCCTTGAGACCCTGGCTCAGCAAATGCAGGGCCTCTCCCTACAGGTCCAGGCCCTGGTTCAGAGGGACAACCAGCCTGATGCTACCCTGGTAGTGCCCCTCACCTCACCTCTTGAACCCCACCTCAAGTTGCCTGACCGGTTCTCAGGGGACCGGAAGACTTTTTTCTCCTTTCGGGAGAGTTGTAGGCTCTATTTTCGCTTAAAGCCCCACTCCTCAGGTTCTGAGAGCCAGCGGGTGGGTATAATTATGTCTCGGCTCCAGGACGGTCCCCAAGAATGGGCCTTCTCCTTGGCTCCTGACGCCCCTGAACTTTCCTCCATTGATCTTTTCTTTTCTGCTCGCGGGCTCATTTATGACGAGACTGACAAGACTACCTTTGCCGAGAGTCAGCTGGTGACCTTACGTCAGGGTAAGAGACCTGTTGAGGAGTATTGTTCTGACTTTAGGAAGTGGTGCGTAGCTTCTCGGTGGAATGACCCTGCCTTAAGGTGCCAGTTTAGGTTGGGTCTGTCGAACGCCCTGAAAGACCTGCTAGTTAGCTATCCCTCTTCTGACTCCCTTGACCAGGTTATGGCTTTAGCGGTACGACTTGACCGACGTCTCAGGGAACGACGACTTGAACGTGTTTGTGTTTTCTCCTCTGACTCCCCCTGATGCCTCCCGAGGTTCCGTTGCTTCATTCTTCCACGGAAGACTCAGAGGTACCTATGCAACTCGGGGCCTCCGTGTCCCCCCAACAATGTAGAGAGTTCCGCAGGAAGAATGGTCTCTGCTTCTACTGCGGGGATGACAAGCATCAAGCAAACAACTGTCCTACGCGTAAGAATAAGCAGCCGGAAGAACTTTCGCGCCTAAGTGACCATCGGGGAGGTCACTTGGGCGCACAGATATTTCCCGTAAATATGAAACGGAATAAAATCTTGCTTCCCTTTCAGGTCTCTTTTGGTGGTAGGTCTGCTACCGGCAGTGCCTTCGTGGATTCAGGGTCTTCTGCTAATATTATGTCTGTGGAATTTGCTATGTCTCTAGCTATGCCATTGATTGATTTGCCTAAACCTGTCCCGGTAGTGGGTATCGACTCCACTCCTCTTGCTAATGGTTATTTTACACAGCATACCCCTGTTTTTGAACTCCTTGTTGGCTCCATGCATTTGGAGCAGTGCTCTGTAGTGGTGATGCAGGGATTATCGTCCGATTTGGTTTTAGGCCTTCCCTGGTTGCAGTTGCATAATCCCACGTTTGACAGGAATACTGGAGATCTTACCAAATGGGGTAATGAATGCATGACGTCATGTTTTTCTGTTAATTCTATTTCTCTCCCTGAGGAGGTGAACACTCTACCTGAGTTTGTTCAGGACGTCGCTGATGTTTTCTCTAAAGAGGCCTCCGAAGTGTTACCACCTCATAGAGAATATGATAGTGCAATTGATTTGGTACCAGGAGCTAAGCTCCCTAAGGGTAGGATATTTAATCTCTCTTGTCCCGAACGTGAAGCCATGAGAGAGTATATCCGGGAATGCCTGGCCAAGGGTTACATTCGCCTCTCTACTTCTCCGGTAGATGCTGGCTTTTTCTTCGTAGGGAAGAAGGATGGTGGTCTTAGGCCGTGCATTGACTACCGAAACTTGAATAAGGTCACTGTAAGGAACCAGTATCCCCTTCCTTTGATTCCTGATCTCTTCAATCAGGTTCAGGGGGCCCAATGGTTCTCTAAGTTTAGTCTAGGGGGGGCTTATAACCTTATCCGCATCAAAGAGGGGGATGAGTGGAAGACTGCGTTTAACACGCCCGAAGGTCATTTCGAATACCTCGTCATGCCCTTTGGGTTGTGTAATGCTCCCGCGGTCTTCCAGAATTTCATAAATGAGATTTTAAGAGACTACTTGGGGGTATTTCTTGTAGTGTACCTTGATGACATACTTGTGTTTTCCAAGGACTGGTCCTCCCACATTGAGCATGTCAGGAAGGTGCTCCAGGCCCTTCGGGAAAACAAACTGTTTGCTAAGACCGAAAAATGTGTGTCTGGGGTGCAGGAGATACCGTTTTTGGGTCAAATCCTCACTCCTCATGAATTCTGCATGGACCCCGCCAAGGTCCAGGCTGTGGCGGAATAGGTCCAACCTGCCTCCCTGAAGGCGTTACAGTGCTTCCTGGGGTTCGCTAATTATTACAGGAGATTTATTGCTAACTTCTCGGTCATCGCTAAGCCTCTTACGGATCTCACTCGCAAAGGTGCTGATCTCCTCCACTGGCCTTTTGAGGCTGTCCAGGCTTTTGAGGTCCTCAAGAAGTGCTTTATCTCGCCCAGTTGTACCCCGTCGCCTAGGGCGGGTCGTTGCAAGTAGGCAGGGACTGAGTGGTGGGTAGATTAGGGCTCACCTGTCTGTCTCCCTACCCTGTCATTACAATTCCCTCGTTAATCCATCATCAATTAAGCAGGTAAAGGTCTGGAGTTGGTTCCAGGTGTGGCATTTGGAAGCTGTTGCTGTGAACCCACAACATGAGGTCAAAGGAGCTCTCAATGCAAGTGAAACAGACCATCGTTAGGCTGAAAAAAAGAAGAAATCCATCCGAGAGATAGCACAAATGTTAGGAGTGGACAAATCAACAGTTTGGTACATTCCTGAAAAAAAAAAAAGTGCACTGGTGATCTCGTGAACTCCAAAAGGCCTGGATGTCCACGAAAGACCACAGTGGTGGATGATCGCTGAAAACTTTCCTTGGTGAAGAAAAACACTTGACAACATCTGCCCAAGTGAAGAACACTCTCCTGGAAGTAGGTGTATCCGTATCTAAGTCTACCATAAAGAGAAGACTTCATGAGAGCAAATACAGAGGGTTTACCACAAGGTGCAAACCATTAATCAGCCTCAAAAATAGAAAGGCCAGATTAGGCTTTGCCAAACAACATGTAAAGAAGCCGCCAAGTTCTGGAACAGCATGAAACTAAGATCAAGCTGTACCAGAATGATGGGAGGAAGAAAGTATGGAGAAGGCTTGGAACGGCTCATGATCCAAAGCACACCACATCCTCTGTAAAACATGGTGGAGGCAGTGTGATGGCATGGGCATGTATGTCTGCCAAAGGCACTGGGTCACTAGTGTTTATTGATGATGTGACTCAAGACAGAAGCAGCTGGATGAATTCTGAAGTGTTCAGGGATTTACTTTCTGCTCAGATTCAACCAAATGCAGCAAGGTTGATTGGATGTCGCTTCACAGTACAGATGGACAATGACCCAAAACATACTGCGAAAGCAACCCAGGAGTTTATAAGGCAAAGAAGTGGAATATTCTGCAATGGCCAAGTCAATCACCAGATCTCAACACGATCGAGCTGCATTTCACTTGCTTAAGACAAAACTTAAAGAGGCTCTGTCACCAGATTTTGCAACCCCTATCTGCTATTGCAGCAGATAGGCGCTGCAATGTAGATTACAGTAACGCTTTTATTTTTTAAAAACGAGCATTTTTGGCCAAGTTATGACCATTTTTGTATTTATGCAAATGAGGCTTAAAAAAGTACAACTGGGCGTGTTGAAAAGTAAAAGTACAACTGGGCGTGTATTATGTGCGTACATCGGGGCGTTTTTACTTCTTTTACTAGCTGGGCGTTCTGACGAGAAGTATCACCCACTTCTCTTCAGAACGCCCAGCTTCTGGCAGATCACGTTGTGACGTCACTTCCCCAGGTCCTGCATCGTGTCAGACGAGCGAGGACACATCGGCACCAGAGGCTACAGTTGATTCTGCAGCAGCATCAGCGTTTTTTACAGCCCCCCCTGTAGATAACGCCATACAGCCCCCCTCTGTAGATAGCGCCATACATCCCCCTGTAGAGAACGCCATACAGCCCCCCTGTAGAGAACGCCATACAGCCCACTGCAGAGAACGCCATACAGCCCCCCCCGCAGAGAACGCCATACAGCCCCCCCCTGTAGAGAACGCCATACAGCCCCCCCTGTAGGGAACTCCATACAGCCCCCCCCCCTGTAGAGAACGCCATACAGCCCCCCCCCCTGTAGGGAACGCCATACAGCCACCCCCCCTGGAGGGAACGCCATACAGCGTCCCCCCTCCCCAAAAAATGCGACCTACAGTGTGTCCTACAAAATACATGTATCCCCTCTCCACAGGATCTCCACAGGACAGGGGATACATGAGTGATCGCTGGCAGTGATAGGGAGAACGGGGGACTGAAAGTCCCCTGAAGTTCTCCATGACTAACCTCTGACTTCCGGCGTCTGCGCAGCTCAATAAAAATGAAAGGAGCGCTGGTCACGCATGTGCACAAGCACGACCGGCACTCCATTCATTTCTACGGAGCTGCCGACACAGACCCCGGAAGTCCGAGGTTTGTGATGGAGAACTTCAGGGGACTCTCAGTCCCCCGTTCTCCCTATCAATGCCAGCGATCACACATGTATCCCCTGTCCTGTGGAGATCCTGTGGAGAGGGGATACATGTCCTGTGGAGAGGGGATACATGTCCTGTGGAGATCCTGTCGAGAGGGGATACATGTCCTGTGGAGATCCTGTGGAGAGGGGATACCATGCGTTTGCAGGTAAGTCGATGTAGCTACTTACCTGCAAACGCTGATGCTGCTGCAGAATCAACTGTAGCCTCTGGTGCCGATGTGTCCTCGCTCGTCTGACACGATGCAGGACCTGTGAGTGACGACACAGCGTGATCTCTCGAGAACACGGCTGTGTCTGCACTGCCAGAAGCTGGGCGTTCTGAAGAGAAGTGGATGATACTTCTCGTCAGAACGCCCAGCTAGTAAAAGAAGTAAAAACGCCCCGATGTACACACATAATACACGCCCAGTTGTACTTTTACTTTTCAACACGCCCAGTTGTACTTTTGCAAGCCTCATTTGCATAAATACGAAAATGGTCATAACTTGGCCAAAAATGCTCGTTTTTTTAAAATAAAAACGTTACTGTAATCTACATTGCAGCGCCGATCTGCTGCAATAGCAGATAGGGGTTGCAAAATCTGGTGGCAGAGCCTCTTTAATACATTCCTGTCAGACAAAATGCACGTTACGCCAAAAATAAAATAATTACCCGCAGCCACCAATTTTAGTCTGCTCTAGCCTTGTCCTATCTTCTTTTGCGCATTCACTAAAGTATTTGAGTACTCGGATTATTCAGTGTGCTTGTGCGTTGATAAAATGGATGAGAAACACTATTGTTTGAATAGGGCCTTACCATACCGCCCAACCATCCCAGATTCAGCGGGACAGTCCCGGATTCTGGGCAGCCGGGGGTATGTCCTGCTGTTAACTGTATCTGCGTCCTCAGGACGCAGATACCATTGAACCCAATTCTGAAGCACGGAACCATCAGCTCCCTGCTTCAGAATTAGTTCAGAGTGGAGGAGAAGAGGGAGCTCCTCTACTCGCCGAGGACTCCCCAGGCACAGCGCTACTTTAAGCGCTGTGCTCGGAGAAGCCCTTGCCGTCACTGTCCATATATGGACAGTGACCTCAGGGGTTTCCTCTAGGAGCAGAATCCCTGGCCAGATTATCGGCAATAGGGTTTCCGCACCTAGAGGAAACCCCTGAGGTCACTGTCCATATATGGACATTGACGTCAGGGGCTCCTCCTGGAGCAGAATCCCCGGCCGGAGTCAGCAACGGGGATTCCGCTGAAGGATTAGCCACTAATGTCACTGTCCTGACATCAGGGCTTCCCTCTAGGAGCAGAATCCCTGGCCTATGCTCTGGCTGGGGATTCCACTCCTAGAGGGAGTCCCAATGGTGCTATCTACAGGGGGGTGCTATCTTCAAGGGGGGTGTGGCACTATTTACATGGACACTGTGGCACTATATAGGGGCACTATCTACAGTGGACACTGTGGTCCTATCTACATTAGAACTAGCTACGTGGGCACTGTGTCACTATCTATAAGGGCACTGGCACTAGGGGCAGCTAAGGGGGCATTATACTGTATGGGGCAGCTATGGGGGCATTATGCTGTATGGGGCAGCTTTGGGAGCAGTAAGCTGTATGTTAGCAGCTATGGGGCATTATATTGTATAGCGGTATCTGTTTGGGCATTATACTGTATGGGGGAATTATACTGTATGGGGCAGCTATGGGGACATTATGCTGCATGGGGACAGCTATTGGGCATTACGCTGTATTGGGCAATTTGTTTGGGCATTACACTGCATGGGGGATCTGTATGGGCATTATACTGCATGGGAGAATCTGTGTGGGCATTATACTAAATGGGGGCATCTGTGTGGGCATTATACTGTATGGGGGCATCTATGGGGCAGTATACTGTATGGTGGCAGGTATGGGGGCATTATACTGTATGGTGGCAGTTATGTGGGCATTATACTGTATGGAGGCATCTATCGGGGCCTTATATTGTGTGGGGGCAGCTTTTTGGTATTATACTGTGTGGGAGGCACTATGGAACCATGATACAGTGTGGGCTGAACCAGGTGTCTATGGGTGGGGATAAGGTTGGATTAGAGGCATGGCTTGAAAAAAAAAACTTTACTGCAACGCGCTATGTGTGCCGCATTAGTTGTTCCTCTTTGTGATATTTGAAAGTTGGGAGGTATGCCTTATGCTGGAGAGAATGTGCGGGAGAATTATAGGACAAATTTTTGGGGTAAATACTAAAAACGTACAAAATTTATATCTGCTCCAATTTTAAATTATAAGAAACCCCTATGTATCCTGCAAAAAAAAAAAAGAAACATAACATTTTGGGGTAGACTAAGAAACAAAAAAAAAAAATCAGCTTGAGAATCCAGCATTCAAAAAGTTGATATTTTGCTTTGGCCATGAAGGCCCAAAACACCCCCAGCCAAGAAAGGGTTGAAACATATAGATGCCTGAAGTCTAACTAGCCCGACACACATGCTTCAAATTACAGATAGTAGAAATTATGATCCATTAGAAAGTAACCGGTCCACTTTTCCATCTACTGGAATAAAATAAATATATATAAGATAAATAATTGACGGTGGGGACAGACATTTTTTCAACATCCTTTCAATAGTCTCATTTAACCCTACAGCCTAAAATGGCTATAGCGAACTTCAGAAATATCTAATCTTTCTCACATATGTTTTATAGGTATCATCTTTAGGGTATGTGCACACGGACTATTTTCAGCCGTTTTTCGGGTTGCAAACATCTTGAAAAACAGCTGAAAAATCGGAAACAAAATGCCTACAAAAAAAAGAAAAGAAGAGCATGTCACTTCTTGAGCTGTTTTTGGAGCCGTTTTTCATTGACTCATTAGAAAAACAGCTCCAAAAAGTGCCGTAAAAAAAGCAGCAAAAAACGCGACTTTGAATAAAAAATATCTGAAAATCAGGAGCTGCTTTCCCTTGAAAATAGCTCCGTATTCTCACACATTTTTAGCTAAGCGTGTGCACATACCCTTAGTATACAGCGCCAGATCAAGATTGGTCGTGGCAACAAATCAAAGTCTATGGCGGCCTCTGGGCAAATTATTGTCCAAATAATGCCACCATACAATGTACAAAATGGTAAAACAATACCAATATAACAGAGTTACATATATATAATAATAATGCCATACAGTGCCAATGTAATTCCAGCATTCACTTGAGCTGCTGTGAATCATCCAGACGAGGGTGGTGGAGGCCCTAAGGCATTTGCCCCTTTTGCCCTCTCTCTATTCGAGCCCCATCAGTATAACATGAAAGAAGTTACTATATTGCAGCCCAGCAGAAGCTGATGAAGAGGTGGTCGGACATTGCTGGTGGAGGAAAACAGCAGCTGCTACAACAACAATTTTATCTGTTTCCACAATTCTAATTGGTATTTGGTTGCTATTAAAAGGAAAGTTTGAAATCTCATTTTATTTCCGTTGTGCTAAGTTCTTCACGACAGCTGTGGATCGCCTGGCCTGATGGTGTAAATAAATAAAGAGGCTTGCAAAGGTGGAAAATTACCAGCTAAATTTGTATTTTTCGTAATGTTTAGACATCTACGGATCCATCGAAATATCCAATTATATGAGAATGGAAAGAATTCCAGAAGACTAGATTGATGGTCGGAGCGTACATCCTCTGTCATATCTTTTGACAGGATGCAGATTGATTGTCCACGTCACAACGGGATGCAGCAGCCGATCCCTTGTATTGTCTGTCATCACTTCATAAAAAGATTTTCTGTAGGAATGTGTGTGGTGGAGATGGCTTCATGCTAACTTCCATGGAATAACTACATCACATGTTTCAACCTGAACCATGTCCTGCAGATACTAAAGCGGTTGTCTGGTTTAGAATACCTGTTTTGAGATGCCTTATTAAGGAGTTAGTAAAATAGGTTCCCTCCGTTCAGAACTCTCATCTATTAGCCAGAGTGGAGAGCAGCTGCAAAAAGAGTAGCGCTGGAGGACCCAGCATGTCCATGCATTACATAGACTGCCCATTTCTTCCAACAGGAACTTTGCAATACTTAATTTCCCCTGTGACGGCACTGCAGCGAAATTGAACACTTGAAGCTGATTTCCCTCACTGATTACAGCTAATCACAAGAGGTCCAAGCATGGGACCCTGTGATCAACTTATCATCCGAGGACCCTTCTAACAAAAAAAAGGGAATTATCTAAAGTAGATGACCCTCTTAAATTCTTTAATGCAAGTCACCCTAGAAATTCAACAACTGTTATTCTTAGTCTACAATGTGCTTAGTGTGGTTGTCACCTCCCTTACCCCCCACAGGCTTCACATTGAAAATCATCACATTTATGTTCCAACTACGCTCTGCCCAGGGTGGAAAATATGTAAATGATTGGTTATAAATCATACCTGACATTCAAAAATATATAAATAAGGTATATCTTAAACTCTAAAAGTCACAGGTGTCTTGTAAAAGTCATAATTGTAAAGTTGTAGGATACTATGACCTCATACCCTGATATGGGATGCCTCAGGAACCTATTTAGTTTAGCACAGGTAACAAAAATTACTAATTAAAAGATATATCCACATTATCTATCTATCTATCTATCTATCTGTCTGTCTGTCTGTCTGTCTGTCTGTCTGTCTGTCTGTCTGTCTGTCTGTCTGTCTGTCTGTCTGTCTGTCTCTCTCCCTCTCTCTCTATCTCCTATTAAAAAGATGAGTAACTTTGTAAATACAACACATATCTAGTACTGATCCCGAGTTACTGCCTGTATTATGAAGTAATCCTGAGCTACATTCACAATTCTGCTGGTTGTTATTGGAAACAGTCGACAAGATTGACAGACTCTCTCTTAGAAGTTTAGCTGATCTCCTATAATCAGTGGGGTGGCTACAGGGGTCGCAGCGGTCCCAGTTGCGACTGGGCTTCTAAGCCTGCGGTGGTGGGGGGCCTCCTTTGCCACACAGTGCCTACCGTGTCCTTGATGTCATGTGAAGGGCGTTCCAGTCAGGAAGAGAACGCAACGTGTGTTGTATTGTTCTGTCTGTGCTTGCAGAGGAGAGTGGGTACTTTAAATTACTGCCCCTCCTAGCCTCTCTCTACCACGAACACAAACAGCAGGATACAATACATTACAAATTGTGGGTCACGACTCCCTGGGGGGTCGTGTGAAGACCTCAAGGGGGGGTTGCAAGCCACTTATCGAGGTCCCGGTTCCAACTGTATCTGCGTCCTTAGGACGCAGATATAGTTGAATTCAATGCTGGAGCAAGGATTTGACAGCTCCTTGCTCCAGCATTCACTGCAGTGAGCAATGAGCAGCTTGACGCGGACAGATGCGATGTAGTGACATCTTCGCGCCTGTCTGCGCCAAGTCACTCATAACACAGACCAAAGAAGAAGGATCTACTCCACCCGTCGTGGGAACAGGGATAGGTAAATAATTATTCTATTATTTTTCTATTAGGCACAAATGGGGGCATTATACTGGTATGTGAGGGGGGCTAACATGGTGGCAGCTATTGTGGGGCATTATACTGAATGAGGGGCATTTTACTGTATTGGGCAGCTATGGGTGGCATTATACTGTGGGGGCAACTATGGGTGGCATTATACCGTGGGGGCAGCTATGGGGGCATTATACTGTGGGGGCAACTATGGGTGGCATACCGTGGGGGCAGCTATGGGGGCATTATACTGTGGGCAGCTATTGGGGCATTATACTGTGGGGCATCTATTGGGGCATTATGCTGTGGGAGCAGCTAGGGGTGGCATTATACTGTGGGACAGCTATGGAGAGCATTATGCTGTGTGGGGGCAGCTATGGTTAGCATTATACTGTGGGGGCAACTATTGGTGGCATTATAATGTGTGAGGCAGTTATGGGTTGCATTGTACTGTAGGGGCAGCTATGGAGGACATTATACTGTGGGGACAGCTATGGGGAGCATTATACTGTGTGGAGGCAGCTGTGGGGGCATTATACTGTGTGTGGGAAGCTATGGGGAACATTATACTGTGTGGGGGCAGCTATAGGGAGGATTATACTGTGTGGGGGCAGCTATAGGGAGGATTATACTGTGTGGGGGCAGCTATAGGGAGGATTATACTGTGTGGGGGCAGCTATAGGGAAGATTATACTGTGTAGGGGCAGCTATAGGGAGGATTATACTGTGTAGGGGCAGCTATAGGGGATTATACTGTGTGGGGGCAGCTGTGGGGGCATTATACTGTGTGTGGGAAGCTATGGGGAACATTATACTGTGTGGGGGCAGCTATGGGGAGGATTATATTGTGTGGGGGCATTATACTGTGGCGGCACCTATCGGGGCATTATACTGTTGGGGAGGGGTAGGGGGGCCCAAGCTGAATTCTTGCCCCAGGGCCCATGAGCTTTAGCTACGGCCCTGCCCATAATGCAGTAAATATGAAGGCATGCAGAGTTTTTCTGTTGGATTCATATAGAATTTGACTGAAATAAATGATGTCACGTTCTATTGGATG
The DNA here is from genome assembly GCF_050947455.1 of Rhinoderma darwinii. Classification (NCBI taxonomy): domain Eukaryota; kingdom Metazoa; phylum Chordata; class Amphibia; order Anura; family Rhinodermatidae; genus Rhinoderma; species Rhinoderma darwinii. The sequence continues at coordinate 452,359,247 of NC_134688.1, forward strand.
CAGTATGGAGGCATAAAGAGGCACACGGAGCCGCCATGTAGGCACCGTGCACACAGCTCTGCCAGGTCTTAATCCAACCACAAAACAATAAAACAAAGCCTAGATACATTTTAAGCTGTCACTTTACTGATGATTGCAATTATTCGGCCAAGTGGAATACTTTTACTTCCTGCCCTGTGAGAGCGTATTAAAAACAAATTGCATTAAGGTGTATAACAGAGGCGCAGAAAGTGTGCGCGCTGTCACGGGGAGAAAGGCTTTTATTCACCTGCACGGATGTAATGTTCTGCCTTTTAAACTTTAATAACGCTGAGTGCGTACTAAGGCAATAAAATGCTTTTCCTAATGGAGGATCTCAACCGGCATCAGTAAACATTAGGTTATTTATTACTAACGGCAGGAACCTACAATAAAGGATAGGAAACGAAAAATTAAATGACAACATACAATGCTGTAAAAAAGTATCTGCCCCCTTCTAGATGTAAATTATGATTTCATATTTGTCACCTGAGTGGTTTCTCATCCTTTGGATAGGCCATCAAAGTATAATCAGTGGGCGTCCGGTACCCAGGCCCCCTGCTGAAAAAAGGGTAATCGCTGCAGTGTCCATAAGCGTGTGGCTGTGTCTGGTAACTCAGCCTATTCAAGTGAGCGCGGCTGACCTGCAGTACTAGACACAGCCACATGTAAATTAATGGCGCTGTATCGGGTGCTGTAGTGAAGGAGCCTCGGGGCTTTAGCCTGATTTGTAAATTTTGTCTCCTGTGCACTCCTCATAGACATGAGATTGTCTGAAGGTCTGCTGACTAATATGTTGTGTCCATGTAATCAACTTTAGTGTATTCTGCAGGGTGTGTTAGGTCAGGTTGCCTAGCAGCCGCTTGTCTCCCTAGCTGGGTGACCACCATTTGAATACATGTAGTTAACTGTATGAATGTGATTGCAAAAATACACTGCCTCTCCATTGTCCTCAGGCAGGAAGAAGCATGAGAAGTTTGCTGGATTGTCTGTAACTATATTATTTTTGGTTAGCTCTCTTTTTAATTAAGAATAAGATAGCCTTTAAATTTAATGTATTTAATAAAAAAATTCTCCCTTTGCCTCCCCCCTCCCAGACTGCGCAATGTATAGGACACCCATACATTGCATAGAAGAAGTTTGGGTCCTTAAGCTTCAGTTCGTGACATATTTGCGTTCGGTGGCACTCAGATATGTGGACGTCGTCTTATTTATCAGTAAAATTGGTGTAAATGCACGAAAAGATTGTATGTTAGGCTGAGTGTCATATTGGGGCTTGGCTTCAAGTCGTAAGCAACTTGTTTTCCACATGGAACAGTCACCGATAGCTATGACATGTAAGAATGTAAAAATTCAGGAGCGGCGCTGTATACCTTAAACGACATACGTTGTGTTGGGGAACATGGCGCAAGCGGCATTTAAATGACGTATGAGTGTACCACTAGGTGGCGCACCAGTCTCGACCTCACTCTTCAGGTTCACTTGGAGTAATTGTCGGATAATTAAAGTGCTATTGACTAGTATAATGGTTATTATTGGACCTGTTTCCATTGGTTTTAAGAATTTGAATCTACAGTAATTCAGAGCTGCTGGGTAAACCTAGTAGGGTGCCTTAGACTTCAACTTGGAGGTTGCACTGAGCCGTAATATAGTAGTGTGTATGAGCCATTAGGGTATGTTCACACACGGTGGATATGTTGCAGAAATTTCTGCAACTGGACATCCGTTCCATAGATGTGAATGGGGTCGTTTTTGCAGAAAGTGCATAGTGCATTTTGGACAGTCATAAAAATGGTGGAAAACAAATCTGCAGCGTGTGAACATTGCCTTAGTCGACTATAAGGCTGGATTCACAAGAGCATGTTCGATCCGTAAAGGACGGAATGTATTTCGGCCGGAAGTCCTGGACCGAACACACTGCAGGGGGCCGGGCTCCTAGCATCATAGCTATGTACGACGCTAGGAGTCCCTGCCTCGCTGCCGGACAACTGTCCCGTACTGTAATCATGTTTTCAGTACGGGACAGTAGTTCCACGGAGAGGCAGGGACTCCTAGCGTCGTACATAACTATGATGCTAGGAGCCCGGCTCCCTGCAGTGTGTTCGGTCCGGGACTTGCGGCCGAAATACGTTCCATCCTTTACGGACCGAATATGCTCGTGTGAATCCAGCCTAACTCAAACGTTATTCTGCATTCTAATTTTACCTGCATTTGACTGCTACGGAAAGTTAGGGGGTGTTCACACAGAGTTTTTTGGAGCGTATTTTGACGTGGAAAGCGCACCAAAAAACTGCCAAAAACACCTCCCATTGATTTCAATGGGAGGCGGAGGTGTTTTTTTCCTGCGAGCAGAAAAAAACCCTCTCGTGAAAAAAAAAAAAAAAAGCGTCATACCCTCTCTTCGGTTGTTTCCGTCTCTGACCTCCCATTGACATGAATGGGAGGCAGAGAAAGCGGTTGTCGCTGTGTTTTTGCCCATGGCGCTCAATGGCCGCGGCCTGAAAAACACCCTGAAAAATGCGGTAAAGAGAATGCAGGCAGGTCAAAATCTGCCTCAAAATATCTGACGGAATTTCGAGGTAGATTTTTCTGCCTGCAAAAAACTAAAATACATAGAAATATCATACCCTCATATAAGAAATCACCTAAAGAAAGAAGAACATTGTCATAATAATAGAAGGAACCTGAAACAACAGACTGCTCAGACGCCAGTAGTTGAGACTTTCGCGTCTGATGGCAGGCTGATTTCATGCCCTGTGATGCCCACACAATAATGATGTCTTTAGGGATTTCCTCAGAAGCGCTCCAGTGCGGGATGTCTGCTGTCTTGAGATAGGCCGAGCGCGGCGGCTCAGACTTGGCTGCACACACATATCTTCTAATAGGATATTTTATTTGAAGTAAAGTTCACTGAACATCAAGCACGGCAGCGGCATTAAGTCACATATCCCCACTGTGCAAATCTTGTATTTAACTCTGGAAAGTGTTAGTGGCATTAGTAAAACAAAGACCGATTTGTCTATTGCATTTGGCAAGACTACAGCGGCTAGATTCTTCAACTGTGATGTAGATATAGCAGAGTTGAGTTGGTTATTTGATGCAACCCAGTGTAATAACACGATGTAATATCTGTTATTTACCATAGAACTGCAGGCAAAGCGAAAAGGATATCTTAACCTCATGGATACTTCCATATGTAGTGTAAACACTGCATTTCCGAACAGATTTTCTGTGTATAACAATTCTTATCCACACGCTGCGGAAAGAATCAGCAGGACAGAAGTTGCGGAAATTGACCTACGGTCTCTTGCGAAAATGCTGCTGAATTTCCGTACAGAAAATAAAGGCCTATTTCACATGAGCGTGTCCAATTTAGCGTCTTCTTATGTGGCAGAAGGGCCATTGGGCCCCCTAAATTACCAGGGTTTGGGTTCGACTGCTACCTCTGCACTTACTATAGCTACGTTCCTAATGACAAATTCAGCTCCGCTACACCTCTGTGTTGCCTTAAAATGAATTATTTTACCTTACTTCTACCTTGGGACCCCAAATGACAATACATTAGAAATGACCATGTGTAATAAATGTATCTAGACCTCACATCCACAGCAAAGAAAAGAACTATTCTTAAAGATATCTTACAGCCAATAAAATAATATCAATACACATAATAAAGTCGAATAATAACTGTAATATAATACAAATACAGACAAAACTTACGAAAGGACATTTCCAATGTAGGCATAGTAAGAACAGCAGTATGGAGGAGCCCCATCACAGCAGTAGGATTTGCAGTCTATTCCACAGTGTGCGAGACAGGATTCTAGATGAAGAAAAAAAAACAGGCCGGTAAGAAAAACACAATCTGTATTAAGCATTTTTAGTAGAGTTTTATTATGGTTTTTTTTGGGTTTTTTTCCAAAAGTTTTTCTTAGTTATCTAGCTCATCTTATCAACTTTAGCCAACCCTATAATTCAGACTGTGTCTAAAATCTCTCATCCAGGGTTACACTATAGGAAGGGCCAAGGGGCCAATGTCCCAGGGGCCTCCACCAATTATAGACCTACAATTGTCTAATTTTTATATACGTTAAATGATACTGCTACTGGAGAAGGTACTCCCACTAAACTTTTTTGTTCAAGGGGTTTCCAACAACCTTGTTCTGGCCATGCTCCCTTTCACGTGACTGTGCATGAGTAGCCACTTTTCTAGCAGGAACAGGGATCAGACATCCCCATTTGTGGATTGGATGTTGGATCTACATTGATCAGACCATAAATTCTACGGTAGGAAAATACCAGCTTTAAATACATTGTCATACCCATAACTTTTCTAATTCACTTAAAAATGGGGTCCATCATGTTCCAAAATGCCCTAAATAAGTCAATTGTCAACTACGGCTTATTTTATTCATAAACATATAAAACACTATTTAGCAAACCGAACCGCTTACAAAGTTTATCTCCACTGCTTCATCAGTAGCTTGTGCTGCCATTGCCCAATATCATACGGCAAGAAGATATGAACCTCTATTCAGTCATGACTTACATTAAACTGATACTTAGGCCTTATTCACACGAACGTATATTACGTCTGTGATACGCGTTTGAAAATTACACGCGTCGCACGGACCTATGTTAGGCTATGGAGACGTTCAGACTGTCAGTGATTTTCACTCAGCGTTTGTCCACTGCGTAAAACTCACAACATGTCCTATACTTGCCCGTGTTTCGCGCAGCACGCACCCATCAAAGTCAATGGGTGCGTGAAAATCGCGCACGGAAGCACTTCCGGGTGACGCGCGTGATTCACGCTACAGTTGTTAAAGAAGTGAAGGGAAACGTAAAAGCCCCTCCTTCTTTAATGTTTTGTAACATAAAAACAGAGTGTCATAATGATGCCGGCTGCGTGAAAATCACGCAGCAACGCACCATATACAGATGCCACACTGAAGTTTTGCGCGCGCAGAACGCAGCGTTTTTTGAGCGCACAAAACAGACACGTTCGTGTGAAGAAGGCCTTAAAGGGGTTTTCCCACAAGGGACCTCTATGACATATCCACAGGATATGTCATAAAAGTCAGATAGATGCGGGTCCCACCTCTAGGACCCACACCTATCTCTAGAATGGGGCCCCCCGCTGTGTTGCTATATCCACAGGAAATGTCATAAATGTCAGATAGATGCGGGTTTCACCTCTGGGACCCGCACCTATCTCCAGAACGGGGGCCCCCAAAACCCTGTTCTAGCTTTGTCAATTCTCGCTGCTTCCAAGACACTTCCTGGTTATATGGAAGGGGTAACTAAAACAGCATAACTCGCTGAGCTACGCTGTTTTCGTAAGTCCCATAGAACTGAATGGTAGTTGCGGAAACAGTGTAGCTCGCATGCAACGCTGCTTTTGTAACTGCCAGTCACTACTAAGGGAGTCACGGAAACAGCGTAGCTCAGCGCGTTATGCTGTTTTAGTTACCCCTTCCATATAACCAGGAAGTGTCCGGGAGGCAGCGAGAATTGACAAAGCTAGAACAGGGTTTTGGGGGCCCCCGTTCTGGAGATAGGTGCGGGTCCCAGAGGTGAAACCCGCATCTATCTGACATTTATGACATTTCCTGTGGATATAGCAGACCAAGAAATGGCGACAGCACACTGCGAACACTAATGCCACCTAAGCCACTAAATATAAATAAATATGCATCTCCTGTGGATATGTCATAAATGTCCCTTGTGGGAAAACCCCTTTAAGTTGATGAAGTGGTGGTATACGGTGGTATACGGTGGTATACGGTGAAACATGTCGGGCGGATCGGCATGGTTGTTTAGTTATTTTAACTAGCCAAGTTTACTGATACTGCTGTAAAATTGATATCGGGTCCCCGATCTGTAGAGGAATTTGACAATAACCCGATATAGTTACTGGAGCACCTAGAGGGCTGTAATAAATAAATGAAGGAAATAATGCAAATGTTCTACAAGATAATAACAAATACAACAACATAAATGCAGCGTTCTGGGACACAGAAATAAATAAGCAGAAGAGGAATCTGCAATAGAATAAGTTATAAAAAAATCAACATAACACGTGTTTTTAAATAATAATAAAATTAAATGTATATAGGATGTGCAGTTATTGGATGGTCACTAAGTGAAGCCTTTTTGTAAATATATTTTTGGTATTGAATAAGTCCAACCAGCGCATGTGAACTCGGCATCTTATTTATTTAGGTTTATTAATAGGAAGGGATAATGACCTTTACTGCTGCTGACCTTTATCTATTGATTTCAATAGGAATTGTGTAATGCTTTACATCCTCTGTGGAGGCGCTGCAGGAGATTTGAACACTTGCTCATTAGTTCCTCTACAGATTGAAGTTGATTGTTGGTTATCCGTGCAGTGGTATGTACACCTTGTGATCAGCATAAATTTAAGAACCATTCAAACAAAAAGGGATCGTCTAAAAGTGAACAATCCCTTTAAGCACCGGGAATAATGAGAATGTTGTGATAGAGAAAAGGGACAGGGGTTTGCTTGCTTATGCATAACCTAGAACTCTAAGCATTTATTATTATAAATATACCAGTTGATATATATATATATATATATATATATATATATATATATATATATATATATATATATATACAGTGAAGGAAATAAGTATTTGATCCCTTGCTGATTTTGTAAGTTTGCCCACTGTCAAAGTCATGAACAGTCTAGAATTTTTAGGCTAGGTTAATTTTACCAGCGAGAGATAGATTATATTAAAAAAAAAATCACATAGTCAAAATTATATATATTTATTTGCATTGTGCACAGAGAAATAAGTATTTGATCCCTTTGCCAAACAAGACTTAATACTTGGTGGCAAAACCCTTGTTGGCACGCACAGCAGTCAGACATTTTTTGTAGTTGATGATGAGATTTGCACACATGTTAGATGGAATTTTGGCCCACTCCTCTTTGCAGATCATCTGTAAATCATTAAGATTTCGAGGCTGTCGCTTGGCAACTCGGATCTTCAGCTCCCTCCATACATTTTTGATGGGATTAAGGTCTGGAGACTGGCTAGGCCACTCCATGACCTTAATGTGCTTCTTTTTGAGCCACTCCTTTGTTGCCTTGGCTGTATGTTTCGGGTCATTGTCGTGCTGGAAGACCCAGCCACGAGCCATTTTTAATGTCCTGGTGGAGGGAAGGAGGTTGTCACTCAGGATTTGACGGTACATGGCTCCATCCATTCTCCCATTGATGTGGTGAAGTAGTCCTGTGCCCTTAGCAGAGAAACACCCCCAAAACATAATGTTTCCACCTCCATGCTTGACAGTGGGGACGGTGTTCTTTGGGTCATAGGCAGCATTTCTCTTCCTCCAAACACGGCGAGTTGTGTTAATGCCAAAGAGCTCAATTTTAGTCTCATCTGACCACAGCACCTTCTCCCAATCACTCTCAGAATCATCCAGATGTTCATTTGCAAACTTCAGACGGGCCTGTACATGTGCCTTCTTGAGCGTAATGTGTTACCAATGGTTTTCTTGGTGACTGTGGTCCCAGCTGCCTTGAGATTATTAACAAGTTCCCCCCGTGTAGTTTTCGGCTGTGCTCTCACCTTCCTCAGGATCAAGGATACCCCACGAGGTGAGATTTTGCATGGAGCCCCAGATCGATGTCGATTGACAGTCATTTTGTATGTCTTCCATTTTCTTACTATTGCACCAACAGTTGTCTCGTTCTCACCCAGCGTCTTACTTATGGTTTTGTAGCCCATTCCAGCCTTGTGCAGGTCTATGATCTTGTCCCTGACATCCTTAGAAAGCTCTTTGGTCTTGCCCATGTTGTAGAGGTTAGAGTCAGACTGATTAATTGAGTCTGTGGACAGGAGTCTTTTATACAGGTGACCATGTAAGACAGCTGTCTTTAATGCAGGCACCAAGTTGATTTGGAGCGTGTAATTGGTCTGGAGGAGGCTGAACTCTTAATCGTTGGTAGGGGATCAAATACTTATTTCTCTGTGCACAATGCAAATAAATATATATAATTTTGACTATGTGATTTTCAGTTTTTTTTTTATATATATAATCTATCTCTCACTGGTAAAATTAACCTAGCCTAAAAATTCTAGACTGTTCATGACTTTGACAGTGGACAAACTTACAAAATCAGCAAGGGATCAAATACTTATTTCCTTCACTGTGTATATATATATAAAATGGAAAATCAGCAGCACTCACAATGCAATTCCAAGATGGTCTCTACAATATATATATATATATATATATATATATATATATATATATATATATATATATATATATATATATATATATATATATATATATATATATATATAAAAATAGAATTTTTATATATATATATATATACATATATAAAAAGAAAAAAAAAAAAAAATATATATATATATATATATATATATATATATTTATATAAAGATGAAATAAAATATAGAAAAAAAAAATAGTCCACTCCAGCAGAGCAGGGGTAATTGGATTGAGTACAATAATGCTGTTATCTCCTCCAGTAATTCCATTGAGGACTGATTTCCACTGTTTATATTCTCGGATGATCTAGACAAGTAAATTGTCCTATGATTTGTCTCTACAGAAATAGAATTAAGGAAAGAATAATGTTTTTGTGCTTCTGAGAAACAGAATAGAGATTCTCTTATGTGCAATTGTATGTGAGGAGATATGGTGACCCCAGGTCTAAGGCTGGGCCGACACATGGACCTGAGTTACCTGGAGTAACCTGGATGACTACTCCCTATGTAGTGTAGGCCTAGTGTTCCTTAGGTCCAACAGAGGAGATGATTCTCAAGTCCACCCTCTATCTATATACTGTATGTGCACGTCCACTCTTAATTTCATCGTAATCTATGTTATTATCATTGTACACAGAGGAAATATTGTCAATGAGGTCTAATAGGTTATTTGTAAATGATTCAATAAAAAATACACCCTTAAAACAAGTGATTGGCTCCAACGTCTCCTCCAAATGAGGTTGTCTCCTTAACGTTTGAGGCCCATTATTATCTCAGAGCCCGGGCCCGCAGGAGGTTCCTCTGGTGCCCTATTGGGCTAGTCTGACCCTGGCCCTAGGCCACAAATCTCCCAGCAGAACAACCACCTTTTCTTTCTCCTACATGTTTTTGTGAAGCTGTACATTTACAATTGTGCGAATACCTGGCACACAGCAAGAAGCATGAAGAAGCTGTTGAAGTGATTTCATCTGCGACCATTTACCATGGGAACAGAGGTGAGAGCAATGTCTCGCCTATATTTATACTACAAAGCAACTCCTCAGAGGATTCCCAGATGTACAGAGTGGCTTAGCCAGCACTGTGCGTCTCTATCCATACAAATGGTATGTGACCTGAAATAATTGTCGGATGTAGGAAGCTGTATCCCTGAATTAAGTCATCAACTAAGAAAGGTTCAAACTCTCTAAAAATCATACTTGACACGTGCAATTTTGTCCGCAATGCTAGAAAAGTGGCACAGGGGCCTCATGAATACGGCGTTCAGCCCAAACGCTATACTACGGGGAGCTCATTGCATATGAATTTATACAGCTACTATTGATTTCTATGAGAGCTGTAAACTGTATCGGTAAGCAGAAGAATCAGTTCAGTCCCAACCCCCTTTCACCATGGACTCCCTAGCATTTGCGTGGTCTGCTTCCATGGAAGGTACGCCACTGCCCCCAAACTATGGCATTTGAATCACAAATAGTGAATATAACCCCCCCCCTTCATTGCTGCCCAAATGAAAACAGGCCCCAGATCAGACCCTTCTAAACTAATACAGACCCCTAAATATAGATCCCAGATCAGGCCCCTAAATAAATACAGATTTAACACCAAAATGCCCCAAAAAATACAGATCTCAGATCAGACCCCTAAATACTGACCCGCTAAGTAAATAGAGACCTCAGGACAGACCCCCTAAATACAAACTCCAGACCCCCTTAATAAATATAGACCCCAGACTAGATACGTAAATACAGTTATTCTCAGGACGTAAGGGACGTCAACGGCCTGTCGCAGGCATAGCGATGACATCACTGTTTTGCTCCACCTGAGTAGGATGTCAGCGGCTCAGGACAGGCGGTGCAATTACGTCACTAATTCGCAGAGGACGAACATCTAGAGGCCATATTAAAACAGGGATGACATGTTGTCTCACGTAAAGCACCAACACTTGGCAATTTTTTGTCCCCCTCCCTCTTCTCTTCATGTAAAACCAAGACCACCTGGCTACATTAAGAAGGATTTTTTAGATGTAGCTCCAACCCATGTAAAATATGTCCACTCACACAGCCCACAAAAAACTTCCATGACTCTGAAGATACTAAGGTTTTTCCTATTAAATCATACATCAACTGCAACAGTGAGTATGTCATTTATGTTATTGAATGTACTGATTGCAGTTTGATGTATGTGGACTGTACATTAGGAAATTTAAAACAAGGATTCTTGAACACCTCAGATACTTTAGGAATCCTGCTATCCATAATATTTCAAATGCGGTCCGACATTTTATCACTCAACATAACAGGTCGGTCAGTTCTTTCAAGACCTATGCTATTGAAAGCGTCAATAGGTCCATTAGAGGAGGGAATCTGAGGTACACTCTCCTTGACAGAGGCCCTTTGGATCTATGGTTTAAAAACCAGATACCCAGTGGGCCGGAATCTGCGCAGGGAACTCATGTTCCATTATTGAACATACATCAATATCCTCTTATTTGTATTATTTGTTTTTTTTTCTAAATAGAAGTTCAAATATATCATTTACCCAATTGGTAAATGTATATCCCAAAAATAATATTTTTTCTCTTTCTAAATAAGTAACAATTAATGTCAAATCTAAATTACCAAAGGGCTATTATATAGAACCAATAAAAATTAGAAAAAGGAGTATGTAGATACCAAGCAGATATCTTTTTCAACAGCGAATATATAAAAGAGGGTTTTGCATCATGATAACCATTGAATGCTTAACAACATAGAGCTATGATGCGTCACCCGTTATAAATCGTTGTCATATTTAGACTATTTCGAACTAGTATTTGTATTAATCTATTCTAAATGTAAAGTCTTCATATAACTTGTTTGTTTTTATTCTTTTTTTTGAGCAGTGTCTTTTGCTACACAGCTGTCACTCTGTTTATATCCGATCCCAGATTCAATTCCGATTCTATATACAACATATTAAAGTTAATATACCCTTTTTTTTTTAATTATAACTCATCCTATGATATAGCTATGTGATCATATCATAATGGATACATTTATGTACATATATTAACTTGTTCGCTTTACCTTGGCGACGCTCCGGTCTTCGGGAGAACTCCGCCCTATGACAGGTGTTACATAATTATACTTTATTTCCCTGACAGGATATAAACCACGGCATGATACACTTTTCTTTACAACACCTACTTGGTGAAACTAAAAAATGCCCAGTTGGGCTTTTACAAAAATTAGCATAAATGTAAAAATGATCAGGACTTTGTCACTAATAAACGTTTCAAAAAACCCCCAAAAACAGTAGTTATCTACAACAAAGCATTTATAAGATTAGGTAGGAGATAGAGAACTATTAAACTGGTGACAGAGCCTCTTTAAGGGGTAATAAACTGTCTATGCATTATTATTAAGGATCACTATTTGTGCGGCACTATAATTTTTGGGGTAACTATAGCCAATACCAATATTTCTGTCGCTGGAGCCTTTAATTTGTTCCACTACTTCTTAAGAACAGTATTTGGGGCACGGTACAACACAGCAAGTAAAGTAATGGGCACAAATGGGGCATCATTAGGTACAGCATTGGGGGTAGTAGCAGGATGTGGAGGGTATAGAATGGTGGGGAGAGTACCAGAAAAACAAGGAGCCAAAGACGTTTGAACAGCAAAATCTGTAGAGATTAATGTGTTTTAAAAATGTTCCCCTCTAAAAAGATATAATTGTTTTTTTATGATGTTTGATTTTCCATGTAGGCATTGTAAGACAATTAACAAAAGATTCAGGAGGGGGAGGCATTTATGAACCTTTGTACTGGACCCACCAAAGTGTTAAAACGACTCTGGCAGCCATGACTCTAAGGCCTTATTTACACGAGCGTGTTAAACGTCTGTGTGACGGCCGTTTAAATAATGGCTGTCCCACGGACCTTTGTAATTCAATGTGGCCGTTCACACGGCCGTTGTTTCAACGGATCGTGTGAAGGGTTCATGAGAAAATAGGACATGTCCTATTTTTTGAGGCTTCACTCATCCCCCCCATAGACTCTAATCTATGGGGGATGCGAGACATCGCGTCCCGCATTGCAGAGCACGGAAGCAGCTCGGATGTAAAAAACTGCCGTTTTTCACGTCGGAGATGCGCAACGCTAGTGTGAATCCGGCCTAAGGGAGAATATCTTCATAATATGGCATGCGATGGAGCGTGCTACAATTTATTTTCATCGAAGACTCTGTATGAATCTGTGAGAAAAAAACCTTTATATGCCTATAGTCTTTGGGCAGATCTGTACAACATGGATCTGTAATATGGACATGTGTATGAACCCTAACTAATAGTATTATATTGTATTTGCATTATATTATCTATACTAGATCTATCTTTAAAAGTAAACTTTTGATTTTCTTTCATTGTCCAATAATTCAGAATAATTCATAATCTGACATCTATTAAGGCTGTACTAAAGGCATCTCTACCTGATCATAACAGAATGGATTGATAAGTGGCTCTATAAATGAATAAATGTAAAATGTACAAGATTTACCAACTATCAGATGGTTTTAACAATACCCATATGATTACAATGATAAAGTGCTGTTCTTCTAGAATACTGTGGCCTTGGATGGTTTTTGTAAATGAGGAAGAGGTAATCACTGAACCATTGTTCCAATGCTGTAACATTACACTGGCACATCTCATCTTTGCCAATATTGTAATATCATTTTCAGGGACATTTGGCTACTGAGCCAGTGCATTTCCAAATATAAAGTATTTATACATAGATGCAATCAGCACCCTTGTATAGATACAGCATTAAGACTGATAAAAAATCACCACTATCTGTATTCTTCAAAGTGCCAAATTCAATCAACTTGTAGCTTTGTTGGGTCTTCTGCCCAGCACGGCGCTTGGCTTTTCTATATACTCCTATGTACAGAAAATCATGTGACAGCCCTATTGGAATAACCCAAATTGGCACTTCTAGTGGTTGTACAACTTTTTAAAAACAAAAATGACTTCTTTGGTTAGTACAGCCATCAAAAAAACATTATTATCGAATTACCTAAACTTTAGTATAAGTGATACATTTATAAGTATCACTTATAAATGTTGTGTACTTTAAATGCATTGTCCCAAAAATTTATTTTTATATATGTCACTCAGCCCCCCTTCTCAATGCTCTATGGAAACTCCTGCAGGACTCCCCTCTTCACTGGCACCACAACATGAACAAACCAGCGAAAGGGAACCAACCTGAGGGTTATGCTACTCTTCTCTACAATGGAGAAAAGGTGAAGTCAAATGTGCAAAGGACCTAACAGTGTCATTCTGGAATTCCTTGACCTCATCAGAGGATTTTTTTTCTAAGAATCAGCCCTCTATTTATGCAGAACATGTACAAGACCACTTTAATGTAATTATTAATAAGGTTCTTTACTGGATCAGGTAATAAAAAGTAGACTTTTTGTCCCCAAAGTCTGTTTCAAATAAAGTTGTCTTCTGCTGGACCTTTGGAGCCCATTGTTATATCAGAGCCTTTGCGCCCCGGAGGATCCATTGGTACTCTGGTAGACCAGTCCAACTCTGGGGACTAACATCTCAGAATAGAGCTGCTATTGTGGATTGTAGTACCAATTTATACCAGGTATGCTGTAACTTTTACATTTTTGCTATGAGGCCCTTCCGGATGTGTGTAGCCTTTCCTTTGCATGGGGTTGAATGTTAAATAGTGCCCGTCCCAACTGGAAATGGGACAGAAGGATGACTACATGTCGTTAAGGCAATATGTTATCACAAACGTATTCAGACAGACTCTACGTATAAAATGGTGGTCTAATACTGATCGCTCTTTCTGAGACAATAGAATCTTTACATTTTTTTGCACCTAAGCCTGTAACAATGACAAGGGATCATCCGCTACATCTAGAAGAAAAAAGGTTTTACCTTCATCACAGATGAGGATTCTTTACTGTAAGAGCAGTGAGACTATGGAACTCTCTGCCACAGGATATTGTGATTGTTGATTCTGGGAGCAAGTTCAAGAAGGGCCTGGAAGTTTATCTTGAAAAATATATAATATTACAAGTTATGAGTACTAGATTCTGGTGATAGGACGTTGATCCAGGGATTTATTCTGATTGTCATATTTGGAGTTATGGAGGAATAATTTCCCCTAATGACAAAATTGTCATCAACCTCATGGGTTTTTTGCCTTCCTCTGGATCAACACGGTAGGATTATAGGTTGAACTAGTTGGACCTGTGTCTTTTTTCAACCTTATCAGCTATGTACCTATGTAAAATGGTATACCTGTCAAAAGGTGCCCCTTACAGTCAGGGAAGGCGTCAATCTGAAGAGTTGTGAACTAGACTTCTGGATGGCACACACCTTGAGGCCTCTCTCCTTTATATATGCCTATGCTCATAATACTATAAATACAATTACTTCTTATAGTCCAATTTTCCTTGAAACCCAATCCAATGACATCAATCCATATTTTTCGGCCATGAAAAGTTCAATATTTCATTTATATTGCATTATTTTTCTGTATCCAATGCCTTACAAAACACCTTAATCAAAGCCAGATGTAATTAATCTTAATATTTATATATTCCATGGAGCCAAATGTTTGTTTTTGGAGTAATTACATTTGGATAGAACCATTTCCCAGATCTCAATTTTTTTTTTTTAAGGTCATTCCCTATAGAAACCTGCAGTATCAGAGACTGATAATATTATTTAATTCACAGTCCAGCACTGGCCAACAGACAAAGATCAACTTTCACTACTAGTTACTAACTTCAATTAAAACGTCTAATAATGAAGCCTAATTTTCTGTATCTAATTATGTGCAGTAGTGGGTAAGAAATGGCTGCCGCTGGGCACATATTGTGTAGAAAACGCCATGTTAACCAATTACAAAGTAAATCCAGATTCATTAAATCAGGTTGATCAGCAAATCATCCATAAAGTGGTTAATGTCTCAGAACCGCTGAGTAAAAAGGCAATCCTCAAAACCTCCCTTGTAGCACTGGATGACAGAACGGAGCAGCCGTGTTCTCCGGTGGCCTGTGGAAAAGCGGTGGCGAATCTCGACTTTTGTTCCATTGTGGTAGAATGAGGAAAGCTTGTTAATTATTTCACAATTTAGTTACATGAGGCAAAAAAGGTTAATTGAAAATGTCTGTATTATATGATGGGAGATAGCGCTTCAGGAGCCTGAAAGGAACAGATCATTTTCTTAATGGATCTAACTTTTAATTAATGTGATTTTTTTTTTCTGCATTATACATCACATAGTTATCTACTTGCACAGCTCAAACTTGGTCAACTAGAAAGACAGTAGACATGGGAACCATAACCTCAGCCCCTGGGGTTCCCTGAAATTCGGTCAGGGTTCACCTGAAAGCAGCTGCAAGAGTTGTCATTTTTACAGTAAGGCTAGAAAACTAATTTCAGTCAGCCTTACAGGGGGTTTCAGGGACTTTGATATTGAAGATCTTTACTTTTAACAGGACAATAATATCAGATTAGCGGGAGACCGGCTCCCGGAAACCCCACCAATCAGATCAAAATAGGTCTAGTACAGAATGAAGTGGTTTGCTCTATAAAGTTTATAGAGCAAACTGCTTTATTCTGTATTAGACCTATTCTGATCTGATATATTGTTTTTGATATAATGCCCTGATGCTCTGCCCTTACCCCTAATCCTTTTTCCCTCCCACCCTTCCGCATGTTTTTGCTGTGCGCAGACACTGTCCAATCAGCTACGGACAGTGTGAGAGCGGCTTGTGATGTGTGATCTCTCTAGCGATATAACACAGTCTTGTCGTTCTGCAGAGAGCGTGCGCGCGTGATCTGCAGAACGACAAGACTGTGTGATCTCGCGAGAGAGAACACACATCACAAGCCGCTCTCACACTGTCCGTAGCTGTTTGGACAGTGTCAGAGTGAAAAGTAACACATCCCCTTGCCATTTAGAAATAAAGAAACACCCCATTGACAGTTCAGGGGGTTATTTACATATCGGGTGCCAAATATAATGGCACCGATATCTAAATAACAGAGGAGGATAGAATTTTTTTTTAAAGTGAGACTGGGTTTGTGCAGCACTGGGTGTATCCCACATCAATAGGAGAAAATGATCACGGCACTCTCTGTTGGATCTATTATTGAATCCAAGTGATTTTTATTTGACAATACAATTAATCATGCGTTTTCCAAAGTGGTACAAATAGATGTAGACTTAAAGAGAACCTAATAGGCAGTCTATTACATAGCAGCACCGCCTATTACATTCTGCACTCAGCTGCACATGTAGGGGCAGGAGAAAGGTTCTCTTTAAGTCTACATCTATTTGTACCACTTTTGTAAAACGCATGATTAATTGTATTTTCAAATAAAAATCACTTGGATTCAATAATTGATCCAACAGAGAGTGCCGTGATCCTTTTCTCCTATTGATGTGGGATAAACCCTTTCTCTGGCATGTCAGAAACCTTCCCCTGAGTGCAACCCATATTCTATACAATGATCTGATCAGTCAGTAGGCAACCATGAGCTGAGTCCTCACCAATGTATGGCAAAGCAATTGATCTCGATGGAGTTAGGTACCAGACGTGTAATAATACATACCGCCCAACTTTAAGTATTGGAAAGAGGGACAACCTATACAGCGCGCAAAGCTATTTTTTTTTACATTAATTCATGCCTTTAACCCTACCCAATCCCTGTCAATACAAAATCAATTCAGCCCACACAGTATAATGCTCTATAGTGCCATGCCACAGTTTAATGAACCCATAGTGCCTTTCCACAGTATTATACGCCCATATTGCCCCCTTAGTACCTCCTAAATATAATAAAATAAATTCTCAGCTAACCGCATTCCCACGATGAATGAAGGATATCTCTTTGCAGGTCTCCTCCGGTCTGAGCTCTGTGTGGCTAGAGGCAGACAGGCACGATGACGTCACTGTATCGCGCCTGTCTGGGCAAAGCTGCTCACAGCATGGAGGCGCAGGACGCAGATACAGTTAAAACTGGGACATGCTGCCTGCCTCTCGGGACAATTGGATACTGCCTGGAATCCAGGATTGTCTTGCTGGATCCGGGAGAGATGGAAGGCATAAATAAGACTGTTCAAATCAATGACCTTGCCTCTTCAATGTCCAACAAACCGTAAAGGGATTCAGTTTTAATACCAAGCACTGTGACCCAGAATGGTCATTTAAAGCTTGACTCCAATGCAAAATATAAAAGATAAATCATGACAAATCATTTATAGTACTGGACTCTTCATGTAGGGCAGAGATACCTTTTTGGCCCCTTCAGCTTCCAGGGCCGAGGTGTGATCTCAACCTTTGCACACCCAATAGTTATGTACCGGATGTGACCCAATTTATTATGTGGATCAGTGTTGGTAGCAGCTCGTAAAGCGCAACTGTACCCCCAATGACAGATTTTTTTGTAAAATTCCTCTTTAAATAAATGACTATAGTAAAATATCGACAACGTGTTGTTTTCTGTCAGCTGTGTGAATTGCACATTTAAGGTGTTGAGTCTGAACACTTGTCACCTCTTCCAGAATAAAACCTGAAGCTGGAAATACTGACTCTGTTGCCAGGAGAGCTCCTCAGTTCTATCTTTGTACTTGGAGAAGTTTAGGAGGAAGTACAAAGGGAAGATACCAGTGATGAGCAAACCTCACACAATTTATGGTCACATTTGTCATATGCTGAATGGTTTAAACTACTTTTATGTTCAGGCGCCTTCATAGTCAGGATATTTTTTTTAATTATATTCTGAGAATATGTTGCATATGCATAAGCGGGCTAACAGAACTTTAACAGTCCACTGGTAGGGGAAACTTATATTGGTACATAAATATGGCGGACACTGATGGTGTTGCAAAACTAAACTTTACTGTAGATTTACTTCTCATAGAGAGGCAGAAGTCATGCAACTTTTCACATGCAATGAACACAATCTCTGTTAGCGAAGAATTTAATATAATGATTGGCGGTGATGACTTCCCCCTTTGCCTACACAACAGGCCCATTTCAGCGGCTTCTGCCCCTCTTGCAACTTGGCTTCCAGCAGGCATCAGCAGCTTCCATTCCGCTTGGCAACTAAGCTCACAATAAGGATTCCCAGCATTTTTTGCCCCACTTAACAATTTGGCAATGCTCGCTTTAAGCCCTGCAGATCCAGTCGGCCGGCAACTGCAGTCATTTCAGTTATTCAGGAACAACAGACCCTCTCCAAATTTTGTGGCACACTCATTACAGTGGCAAAATCACCCCCTTTTCACTGGGTAATGTCGAACAACTTTCTTTTTAGGTACCAACACCTATTTATCATCTCGTGAGGTCCCACCTACCAGACACGCGACTACGTACTTGCACCTGCGCATTTCAGAGGTTTTTATGCTACGGTGCCTCAGACCTACCACAATATGGTGGCCAGGAATGACTTTACCTGAACCCATAATGGTCACTAAACAAGGAGGTCATCTTCTTAATCAAAATAATGCCAAAGAAAACCATTACCACCCATCACACCAAAACACACACAAATACACAGACACAATTTGGGGATGGGTTTCACCCCTCTTCCACACACTTACACACTGGGCTACAGCGCTGGGGGGGGGGGGCATGCATCTTGCTCTCAATTTGCTTCTTGTGAAGAAGTGTTAGTGATGTTTATACATACTCCAATATGCTGAAATCCAAAATTGCTTTAACGTCCTAGAAACACATCATACACACATGCTGGGACGGGTGTAGGGCAGTATATAGGGCAGGTGCCCCTGGACCACCTACACTTTGGGGGCCTAGGGGATCTTCAACAAAGCGGTTTTTTTTATACGGTTGTTAAAAAAAACTTAATGGGAGAACTGGTTATGCTATGGGTTCAAGGGAGCCTTTGTCATTCATCTATGTTTATTATGGGGCCAAGCATTTTCTAATTAAGCTCCTAGCAGTCACTAGTTGTCATATACACTGTTAACCTTTCTGACCCTCACCTCTCCGGATATCTCCAATGGGTGACTGCTATAGTTCTGAGACAGTGGGCTTACAAATACTAGGCACAGTGACCTCACCATTAAAAGAGGTCCACCTATTTTAAGATGTACAAACCAGTGAAAATTGGTACTGTACTTCCCAAATAGGTACACTTGGAGGGTCTGATATATGATAGGCTCCACTCTCATTAATTCAAACATTTGGGTTTACAGTTGCATATATGTTTGGATCTCTCTGAATGAAAAAAAACTAAATAAGCTTAACTTTCTCTTAAAAAAATAAAATTATATATATATATATATATATATATATATATATATATATATATATATATATATATATAGAGAGAGAGAGAGAGCGTATACTTCTGACGTGGGGAACAAAAGTAGTGTGAACATAACCTAAGCGTATACTAATGACTTATCAAACTCTGGTGGCACATTATTTTACGTTAGTGAGTCTGAAGGACCATCAACAAATATTTACAGCGGAACACTAGGATTTTTACCAGAAATTCCCTTTAAAGGGAAAGTGTCGCTAGAAAAAAATGTATTTTTTTTTAGTTAAACAATTAGTGTGTAGGTGATTAAACATTGTTCTAATTTTTTTAATTTTTTTCACGAGTCAGGAAATATTATAAATTAGATTCTAATTTATAATATTTCCCAGCGCTGGTCACTAGATGGAGCAATTCCCAAAATTGCAGCATTGCATGTGGTAAAGCAACCACATTGCTTTATGCTGCAAAATTTGAGAAAACTCACTCGCTCTAGTGAGCTCTCAGAATCCCCCCTCCTTTATCCTGGCTAGTGCCGGGAGAAACGAGTGGATTGAACGGTCAAACCTCCTACACTGTGTGTCGCCATTTTTTGAGCTAACACACAGTGTAGTAGGTTAACATACAGTAGTAAACACACAGTAAAACACGTACATACACAGACCTAACTTACCTGCTCCTGCCGCCGCCGCTCCCTCCGGTCCATCCGCTCCGTCTGCTACCGCCGCTCCAAGTGCACAAGTCCGGAAGCCGCGACCGGAAGTAGTAATCTTACTGTCCGGCCGCGACTTCCGGTCCACAGGAAAATGGCGCCGGACGTCGCACAGTTCAACTTGGACTGTGTGGGAGCGGCGCATGCGCCGTTCCCACACAGACGGCGTACAGCATAGTGGATGGAACGGGCCCCGTTTGCATTCACTATGGGACTGTATGTGCCGTATTCCATGTCTGTATGTGTCGTTAATCGACACATACAGAAATGGAAAAAAAAATGGCAGCCCCCATAGGGAAGAAAAAGTGAAAAAATAAAAAAAAGTAAAACACAAACACACAAATATATAAAAAAATGTTTAATAACACACTAAAGTCAAATTGATCTAATAAAAATTTTTTTCGTGACACTGGTCCTTTAATAATCATGATGATTGGGGTCACTAACCGATGAAAAAAATTGGTTCAGATTGGAGTTGGAGGCCATTTTTTTTACACTGAAGAAACCATAAGAGATAAAATAGGGCAACTATACTAACAAACCCTTTACAATTCAAATAGCTTACTATGTAATCAAGAACAAAAATGTTATACTCTTGGAGAAGATGAAAGATTTCCTGATGCATAAAGATGTCCTGTCCCTCCTCAATCCCACTGACCTTAATTTGCACTTGATTTATAGAGAAACAAAGCAGCTCCTATTTGCATTTCCATTACTCTCCGTACATTTACATATTAAGAGAGCCAATTAGTTTGCTAAATGTGATACAAAATATTCTGTCAAGTGCAAATGACTGACCACAAAGGCTGGTTACCCTTGTGAGATGCCCCTCATGTAATGACATGTATATGAACAGTGGAGGACTACAGCTTCTGGAGACCAAACTCATTGATGTGGCCACCAAGCTCCTCTACATGACCACACAATATATGTTTTATATTTCAGTATGGATTTAGACCTGAGAGACATAGAAAACGCTCTGACAGTGACCATACTGGAGAGACATCATAGTCAACGTAAATGCATATTTTACAATAATTCATACTCCATTGACAATCTGCTAACACAATACTAGATGCCAGATAACAAACTCGGAAAAGTTGTGTTAGAAAGTCAGTAATTTTTCCACATAGTACTATGGAAACAGGTTGAACGTTTGTGATTTTAAACTAAGGAAATTATATAAAGTGGGGCTGTCATTAACACCCAGATATCCACAACCCTTTTCCCCACCCTTGATGACCATCGTACTGTCCTGCCATGATTTTAGTGAATGTCTAACAAAAAAATCTAATATACTAATTGTAAATAATAGATAATATGCATTGGTCAACTGTGCCATTTACAAATATCGCACCCCCTGGTGCTGATCACTCCATCACATCCACCCTCTTAGGACCGGATGGATTGGCACTTGTTCCTGACCCTTCCCATCCAGTGTAGGAGAGATGAACAGTGAGCTGGTTCTCTATTTTTAAGAGGCACACGCTGTCCATGCTCAAGAAAAGGAATCATATCTGGTGTAGATTTCCACTGTAATTTACGCCTATTTCTGACATAAATTATAGTAAAGGTGTCGGGCCATGGATGGCACTGCCCACTTTTTTTAAAAGTGGCAGAAAAAAGTCGCAACATTTTTGAGCAAAAAAAGGCTCGTTTTTGCACAAATTGCGGCTTTTCTACACATAGAGTTTCAACCCCCCCCCCCCCCCGATGTCTTTAGGTAAATAATGGGTCCTCCCATTAAAATGCACATTCATCTCAACCAAATCTACATATTAATTCTATAGAGGGTAATCGGGAAGAAAAGAGGATCAGCCAGAAAATCAAGTGGGTGAGTATCTGTGTATTGGTGCTACCCTGAAATCCCCATCATTTCACCTATAGCAAGGGTTCCCTACAACTGTTAAATTGATAGGACTAGTTCAGTGCTACTTTGGGGTTGTATAGAGCTAAGAAGTACAATGAGCCCATCTGCTGAAAGTGTTGAGGTATCAAAGTGATCCTACTGCTTTAGATCCAAAAGTATTAAGCATAAGTATGGTAGGTAAGGACATGTGTATGCACCATAGGAGGACTCCTTAGATACCTTTACACCAGTGTTCCCGAACCTAAGCTTTCCAGCTGTTGCAAAACCACAACTCCCAGCTTCTCCTGACCAGACAGTCACAAGCTGCTAGGGCATGGTGGGAGTTGTAGTTTTGAAACAGATGGAGAGCCCAATGTTGGTGTACCACTGCTGTACACAATAGAGCTTATAATAAAAACTAGCACATCCAATCAGCTTACAACATAGCTCAAGATTTCCATGAAAAAAGTCCAGGACCAGAACAAGGCTGGTGGGGGGCTCCTGGGCAACTAAAATTGTTGGGGCTCAACTCCCTGTACCAGTGTCTCATAATGTGTGGCTAAGTTACTCTGGATATAAACATTATATAATTGTAGGCAGGTCCTACAATCTTCGGTGTGATTGACGCCCCTAGGTGGTGGAGGCCCCTGGGCAATTGCCCTTTTTGACAAACTATAAAATTAAACTCATCTGGCAGGAACTGGAGGAAATAAGGATTTAGAGGCGTTAGATACAAACATTTCACAGGAAATGATCCTTGACATCTCCATCCACAACGTAAGAGATGTGACTGTGAGTATTGACCTTCCGGCCTGTTTCCTGTGCAGGAGCTCTGAAAATAATCCCCTAACAGTTCACATAACCAGATGTAAGAAATTCTCTATCTGAAACTACAGGGACAACTTAGCATTATTGAAAGCAGCTCCGTACCCATCTATAATAAAAAGAAGAGCTCGAGGAACATCACCACATCTTCAAATCAATCCCTAATACACATTTATCATGCGGTTTTAACCGCTGGCAGCTTGTTAGAAATTTGATGACTGATCTCTGATGTTTTCTATTAAAGGCGTTCTACGTTTTGGACAATCCCTATTTTTTGGGCGGGTCCCTTGACTATAAGCTGAACACAAAGTGTCCCCGTGCTGGGGCCCCCAGTGATCGATATGTGTGGAAACCGGTCAGTAAGTGTTCAATTTCCCTGCAGTGCCTCCACAGGGGAAACTCAGCATTATACCGTTATCATTCATATCAATGGGCGGTCTGTGTAATGCAGGACAGGGCAGATCCTCCAGAGCGAGAGATGCTCTTTGTAACCGCTCTCCGCTCTGGCCAAGAGATGACGATCCTGAAGAGGGGACCCCCTCGATTTATTCAGAATTCCCTAATAGGGTAAATGAACATGGGTATTCTAAACTAGACCTGAATATGTTTAAAGGGGTTGTCCACTACTGGACAACTGATGACCTATCCACCGGATAGGTCATTAGTATACGATCGGTGGGTGCCTGACACCTGGACCCTGCACCAATTAGCTGCTGCGGCTACAGGAAGCAGATGGCTCTGGTCACAGAATAGCGGCCGAGCTGCAGTACTGCAGCTCTGCTCCTATTTAAGTTAGCAGCACAGCCGCTATGTAATGTATGGAGACAACGGCTTCCAGCTCCGTACATTGCATACTTTGCAATGACATCTGGTGCCCATACGCAGCCGAAGCAGCTGATCGGTGCGGGGTCCAGGTGTCAGACCCCCACCTATCGTATACTGATGACCTACCAGGTGGATAGGACATCAGTTGTCCGGTACTGGACAACCCTATAAGAAAACTGCCTCGTGCTCATAACTGCCTCAAGACCAATATAGTAGAATGAAAGTTTAGATTACTGCCTCATGTCATGAGTTTGATGACCTCTGCATAGATCATGGATGGAAAAAACATACTATTAAAAGGTTCTCCTACAGTAGCCATTCATGGCATCTCCACAGGATATTAGGAAAAGGGGTTCCCTTGACCTCTGCTCCCCCCAGGTAGGGTGTAAAGCTAGGATTGTATGGAGAGGTAGACGCACACATGTACGGCTCTCTCCATCCAAGTCCATGGGATTTGTGGAAACAGCTGCAATAGTAGACATTTATGAAATATCTTGTGAATATGCCATAAGTGTCTAATGTTGGAAAACAATTGAATTTCCATAGGAAACATTGTTCAAATTGTGAGAAATATCATTTTATTGGTGCCAGTTTTCCGGCAAGCTTTTCATTATTATGAAATAATAAGAACACTTTAAAAAAAAAATGTAACTTCCAAGGCATATGGCATAAATGTCTGATAGATGTGGGTCCCAGTTTTTGTCATCTGACCCCATCTGACTGTCACCAATTCTGGAGATAATCACATGTCCCAGAGCTGGAACTCGCAGCTTTCAGATATTTATGGTAAATCCCATAATTATGCCAAACTCTTCAAGCTTCTGGCATGGCGACCATTGAAATCAATGGGCAACCATATAATTTATGGTTACACAAAGCCCTCCAGAGCGAGAAATGTTCTCTGGTTTCCAATCTGTCTAACAGTGGAGAAATCCTCGGGAACCCCAATCTATGACTTCCATAACAGGACAGGGTTGTTTGGATAGGACAACCCCTTTAATTTTCATCCAAGGCTACATTCACACAAGCGTATGAGATTCACACGCGTGAAAAAACGTGCGTGAATCTGGTCCATGTGTGTTGCGCATGCATCAGTATGCTTTGCGAGTGGCACGCGTTATTCACGCACTTGCAAAGCACGTCTTTTTTTTCAATTGAATTGCGTCCGTGTGCGATGCGTGGTTTTCACGCACCCATTGTCTTCAATGGGCGCGTAGGTGCATGAAAACGCACACCAATATAGGACATGCAGTGAGTTTCATGCAGTGGACTCTCGATGCATGAAAACTCACACATGTGTGAACGGCCCCATTGAGATCAATGGGTCCGTGTGCTGTGCGTGATTTCCCTGCGCAGCACATGGACGTTATTCACGTTCGTGTGAATGGGCCCTAAGAGGTTTCATTAAAGAGCAAGTTCAATGAGGAAATGGTCTTTCTAGCCGGGTGGTCAGGCCTCATATGCTGGATACTGGGGACTTCGACTAATAAGCCACTCTTTCTTGGCAAGAGTATTTAGATTAAGGGCTAGGCCCACAAAATGAATCTTTACCCAGGGTGAAGCAGACTGTATATATACCTGTCTCCAGTCAATACAGATACCATTTTGTACTGTGTATACAGCCAAACGCTCTACCAGCTGGCTCTACAATCGGTGTGCCAGTATGAGTACCGGTGTGAAGTTCCTGTAGCCTGCCTATATACTTGTTCTCGATCTGATATTAGATAAGGTAGCAGTCTTAAGAAATATGTCTCAAACTTTTGTAAAAATAAGCCCATGAATAAAGTAAAATTCCTTTAATTAGATATCCGAAAATCCAAAAAGTTTAATAATCCAGAAACAGAAGACTGAGCTGAGAGAAGAACCAATGTGGAAGTTTCTTAAACGAAAAAAAAAGTTATAAAAATTACACTAGCGAATAAGATGGTTCACACCTCAATTTGTATGTACGTCCAGCGTATGCACCAGGTGATACTCCCGGCACATATGCGGAATGGGTCCATCAACACCTGTGGACCCAACTAATTCCAAAAAAGTTTGCTTGTGCCATCTGTCGGGCAGGTAGATGTAATTTTTTTTTTTTTTTACGATATTGTGTGTGTGAGTGAGCCACCACAAAAACAATGTATATCGCATTGTATGTTTTTTTTTAATATGGGTCCTACGTATGAATTTATATGCTACTGTATGTTATACTTCAGAGCTTTACGTTCGGCGCATATGTTGGGAGATTTCCTCGGCGTATAAGCAATGTGATCGTTGCCTATATGGGCTTATTTTCCTAAAGGGGTATTCCCAAAATCATAAATTATCACCTATCCACAGGATAGGTGATCATTTTCTGATCGACCCCCACAGATTGTTAGAACAAGGGTCCCGAACCCCCAGATCCTCCTCATTCCTCCTCAGGAGCTTGAACGTAATGGTGGTCGAGCATGCGCCCAATGTCAGTCCCATAAACGTTGAATAGAGCAGATGCTCGACTTCCGCTCCGTTCAATGTCGAGGATCTAGGGGTTTGGAACAACCACTCTCACGATGGGTGGAGGTCCCAGCAGGACACCAAGGGATCAGAAAATTGTCACTAATCCTGTGGATAGATGATAATTTATGATTTTGTGAATACCTTTTTTATGGTCCTCTACCTGTACAAGTGACACTTATATACTTTTATATGTCCAACTGATAATCCAGAATATCTAATTATCTAAATGCTGATCTCAGGGACCAGCACTATATTGACTAAATAGAGAGAAACAGTACGGTACATGGAGAGTACAATTTGTTCGCTCTATCTGAGCTTTATTTACTGCCCCTAGAGGACCCCTTTAGCCAACCAAACCTGTACTTATCTAAACTCCCTAGAAATCCTATATCAAAAGTCTAGAAGTCTTGAATGTAAATTTCGGAGGTCACAAAACTTAACTAAGAACTCATAACTGCAACTGAATTGTCATATCTCTATATTTCCTAGTCCTGCATAAGTCCCTTATGTAGCTACTCCGCCTACAGATGTAGCAGAGCCGAATTTGTCATTTAACTCTGTGTGGCCTACTACTTTGTGCATTGCGCTAACTCTTTAAATTAATATAATGGAGTTGGTTCACTTATAAAACCACAGAGAGTTGTGCCAAATGACAAACTCATCTTCTGTACATCTGTATTGCATCCCTGCCCTCATCTGGTATAGACAGGAATGTCTAATGAATGGGCTCTTCACATGGATAGCAGATGTTTAAAATCCATGATCCTCTTCCCTATTTATTATGAAAGCACAAATCACAAATGTAGCAGAGCTAAGTTTGTGTGAGGCCGAAGAGCTGAGTTTTTTTCATTAATAACATATAAACCTATTACATTATTTGAACTCAGAAAGTTATCACAATGCACAAACAATGTAAACCTAAAGGTATAGGTGACAAATTCAGCTCTGCTACATCTGTAAAGTCATCAACAATGTTAATTAAGAAGTAACAATTGAAGCACTGGTGCTGGGGACTGACCTGTGCTGATAGCTGAGAGCAGTAGCGCTGTCCGGAGACTCGTGTGGCTGGATGCCCTAGTTATGTCCATCCAAACTTTAGGGGTAGCGAATTTCTCTGGGGATGAGGGCACGGTGAGCAAATCCAGGCTGGAGTCAACTTCATATAATTCAGAAGAAACTATATCACTTGTCTAGATGTGATTGTGTCCTTGTCATCAGCAGCCGCCTTCACACAAAGCTGTGAAGCTGCTATGTCCCCCCTACAGATTTTCTTTGTGTGTGTGTGAGAATTCCCTACTCCTTCCTCTTGTATCCCGATAGCTTTTCCTGATGCTTCCATTCTCAGATTTCACAATTCTGCTTGGTGGGTGGCAAGTGTTTTTTGTTTTTTTTCCTTTCCTTTAAAGATACAGCTCTGTGTGAGATATCCTCCAGGCGTCTCCGTCTATAGAGTTAATAACATTTCCTTATCTCCTAAAAAAATATTGTATACAAATAAAGTTTTTAATTTAATTTTATCTTAAGCCAACTGGTCAAAAAAGTTTGATAACGAAATAAAGAAATGTAATAAAAAAAAAAAAAGTTTTACAAATTTTTGATATTAAAGTTTTACATTTTTTTAATTCCATTTTTATTTTTTGCATTTTTTTCAATGTTATATCAACGTTCATATATTGGAATACAACACGGAGGTTAACAATTTTATCTTTGTAACCAATTCTGTGAAAAGTATTTATACCCTTCCAGATGTTCTCCCTCCTAAATATTAATACAAAATAATAGCAAAAAAAGGAGCAGACTAGGCCTCTTGGTCTTTTTTTTATTTTATGTTTCTATAGTTGTCACAATGACTGATAAAACAGAATTTCATATTAGATACAGGAAACCCAAGTAAACACATAGCACACTTTTTAATTTATTACCTCATAACTGCTTGCACCCCCTTTAGCAGTAACGAAAATTTTCCTATAATTTGATAGAAAAAAAAACCTAAAATAGACAGCATCCAAAGCCAAAGTCCGATCTCGCATTCGTGGTGCAAGTCAGAAAGAGAAGGTCCATCCAACTGGCCCCAGCACAATATCCACCAACAGAGGAATAGACTGCACTCCCGTCTTGATGCAAAAACGTATGATAACTTTAATCCGGTCGTGTAACGTTTCATGACCGGATTAGCGTTATACCTTTCTGAATCAAGATGTGAGTGCTGTCCATTACTCTGTTGGTGGAAAGAATTTGATATCAGTCACTGTTAGGGTATGTTCACACACACTAATTACGGACGTAATTCGGGCGTTTTTGCCCCGAATTACGTCCGAAAAATGCGGCTTGAAAGCGTTGACAAACATCTGCCCATTGAAAGCAATGAGCTGACGTTTGTCTTTTCACACGAGGCGTATATTTACGCGTCACTGTCAAATGACGGCGCGTAAATAGACGCCCGCATCAAAGAAGTGACCTGTCACTTCTTGGGGCGTAATTGGAGCCGTTATTCATTGACTCAAATGAAAAGCAGTGCCAATTACGTCCGTAATGGACGCGGCGTTCAAGCGCCTGCACATGCCGTTACGGCTGAAATTACGGGGAAGTTTTCCCGCTCTGCCCGGACTCCGGAGCAGAGCCGATACTAGCGCTCTGCCCGGGACTCCGCTCTGGGGAAGACCCTGACACACTGTCCATATATGGACAGCGATGTCAGGGAATTCCACAGAGTCCCGGAGCAGAGCCTATACTAGAGCTCTGCACGGGACTCCTCTCTGGGGAAGACCCTGACACACTGTCCATATATGGGCAGCGATGTCAGGGAATTCCACAGAGTCCCGGAGCAGAGCCGATACTAGCGCTCTGCCCGGGACTCCGCTCTGGGGAAGACCCTGACACACTGTCCATATATGGACAGCGATGTCAGGGAATTCCACAGAGTCCCGGAGCAGAGCCGATACTAGCGCTCTGCCCGGGACTCCGCTCTGGGGAAGACCCTGACACACTGTCCATATATGGGCAGCGATGTCAGGGAATTCCACAGAGTCCCGGAGAAGAGCCTGTACTAGCGCTCTGCTCGGGACTCCGCTCTGGGGAAGACCCTGACACACTGTCCATATATGGGTAGCGATGTCAGGGAATTCCACAGAGTCCCGGAGCAGAGCCGATACTAGCGCTCTGCCCGGGACTCCTCTCTGGGGAAGACCCTGACACACTGTCCATATATGGGCAGCGATGTCAGGGAATTCCACAGAGTCCCGGAACAGAGCCGATACTAGCCCTCTGCCCGGGACTCCTCTCTGGGGAAGACCCTGACACACTGTCCATATATGGGCAGCGATGTCAGGGAATTCCACAGAGTCCCGGAGCAGAGCCGATACTAGCGCTCTGCCCGGGACTCCTCTCTGGGGAAGACCCTGACACACTGTCCATAAGCCTCGAATTACGCCTGAAAACACGGCTCCAATACGTCGGCAAACATCTGCCCATTCATTTCAATGGGTTTGCCGATGTACTGTGCCGATGACCTGTAACTTTACTGTCAAAAGACGGCGCGTAAAATAACAGCCTCGTCAGGGAAGTGCAGGACACTTCTTGGGACGTAATTAGAGCCGTTTTTCATTGAATCCAATGAAGAACAGCTCCAAATTACGTCCTTAATGGACGCCCCGCAAAACGCGAGTACGAGCAATTACGTCTGAAATTCAGGAGCTGTTTTCTCCTGAAAACAGCTCCGTAATTTCAGACGTAAATGCAGTTATCGTGTGCACATACCCTTAGGATTTATGTTTTGTAGTCATGATGAACTTCTATTTGGTAAAAATAATGTCTCAAATATACATTTATCTGTTGTAAGGATTCCAAATACTATACAAGGGGTAAATACTATGGAGGCAGCCAATACAAGTATTTTAGGAGTCCATGGAGAGTTTGCAGCTCAGGTTGGCTGTTCCCGACTCCACGTGGAAGGTGTGAACCTGCTCTGGACTCCCTACAGGTGGCAATATGTTATCAAACAAGGATGGGCATGTGCCCCTGACATGAGATCACTAGATTATTGCGCTACTGCTATCATTTGACCAAGATGGTTAGATGAAGATGCAGCTTGAATGGCCGATGTGTTGGAGAGCATGCAAAAATACACAATCCAAAACATCGGAGCATAAGTAATGCACCACTACACGGTATACCAGGGCATATGGTTGAGTTTCGGCAGAGGCGTAGCTAGGTTCTCCTACACCCGGGGCAAAGATTCAGATTGGCGCCCCCCCCAATTTATTTCCAAACATCTCCTTCCCCCTCGCCATGTTTTCTTTCCCTACCAATCAATGAGGTGTAATTTTTTTTCAAAATTTTTTTAATGTAACTCGAGTATAAAAGCATTTCTACATTTTATAAGCGATGTAGTTCTATAATGTAATTAACATAAAAATAAATTAAAAGAAAATAAATTAAAGAGGCCACACACAGCCCCCTGTAGATAGCGCCACACAGCCCCCTTGTAGATAGTGCCACACACAGCCCGCTGCCCCTTTGTAAATAGCGCCACACCCCCCTTGTAAATAGTGCCACATTCCCCCCCTTTAAATAGCGCCACACTCCCCCCCCTTGTAAATAGCGCCACACTCCCCCCCTTGTACTTAGCGCCACATTGTGAACAGAGCGGTGAGTGGTAGCCTACCGCTACCACTCTCCACTCTGCCTGGTGTGACTTACCGGAGGAGCCGAGGAGGTCATTCTGCGCAGGCAGCGGCGGAGTTCCTTCTGACTAGGGTCGGTGACAGCCAGGGCCTGCCTTCGCTTGGATGGCGCCCTGTGTGGGAATCTCTATTGCCGCCCCCAACACAAACCAAAAATTAACCACATATATAGACACGCTGGAACATATATACTGTACATACATAAAGACAGATATTTAGACATACAGGTAAAAATATACATACACACATCAGGAATATATACAAACAGGTAAATATATAGAGGTACAGACACATATATACACACACACACACACACACACACACACACACACACCAGCAGATAAATACACAGTCAGGAACATATACAAATACATAAAAGGCACAAATATACAAGCACAAAGACACATTCACAAACAGACCCATATATACGCACACAGGCACATATGAACACAGCACAGATAATGTAGTAGATGTTACATGCAGTCCTATGTAACAACACAGATAACAACAGTGATAACTCTCTGAGTACAGATAATGTAGCAGATGTTACCTGCAGTCCTATGTAACACCACAGATAACACAGTGATAACTCTCCCAGTACAGATAATGTAGTAGATGTTACCTGCAGTCCTATGTAACACCACAGATAACACAGTGATAACTCTCTGAGTACAGATAATGAAGTAGATGTTACCTGCAGTCCTATGTAACACCACAGATAACACACAGTGATAACTCTGAGTACAGATAATGTAGTAGCTGTTACCTGCAGTCCTATGTAACACCACAGATAACACAGTGATAACTCTGAGTACAGATAATGTAGATGTTACCTGCAGTCCTATGTATCACCACAGATAACACACAGTGATAACTCTCTGATTACAGATAATGTAGTAGCTGTTGCCTGCAGTCCTATGTAACATCACAGAAAACACAGTGAGAACTCTCTGAGTACAGGTAATGTAGTAGATGTAAGAGACAAACACATGCAGAGACACAGACAGACACACACACACACACACACACTGTAACATATACACATACAAACACAGAGACACACTGTATTCACACTACACACACATACACACACACACACACACACACACACTGACACACACACATACACACACAGACACTCACCATGTCTCCTTGCTCACAGGTCAGGACGGGCTGTGGGCGGAGCTTCCTCTCTGCTTCTCGGCATGTGTAACCGCAAAGCTGGAAGGCTGCAGCACGGGAGTGGACCTGTCCCCTGACCTGAGTCTCATCTGACCTCATGTCACTGATGTGTGGTCAGGTGACAAGTCAGGTGACTGGACTGGTCCACTCCCTGGCCGTCACAGACCCCAGTCAGAACGCCGTAATTTCCTGGCTCTTCCTAAAGCTGCTGCAGGTGTCCGACATACGGGGCGCCTGTCAGCAGCGATCAGCTGCTCTTCGGCGCCCCCCCTTCCCTACCACCGGGTTGTGCCCGGGGCACATGCCCCGCCTGCCCCCCCCCCCTAGCCCCTGGTTTCGGCAAGGTATAAAGATAAGTGAAAAAAATAATTTATTTAGAAATGGCATATTGGTATTTAAAAAATAATTAGATTAAAATATATATAGTTTTTTAGTAGAGCAGTTCTCTCCACCTGATGGGTTATGGGGCAACTGTGACTTTCAAAGGGGTTTCATGGCCCAGACCTTCCCCAGTAACCTGAATACATAGTGTAATTGTTGAAGATAAACAGAGCTCCTGAACTACATATAGCCCACTCTTGAGCAGACCTTCGCGGATTTAAAGCAGTTATTGACCCCCTGCTCAAAATACCTCCCATCATTCATGAGACATTACCACTCTTGGTTAAAGCTCTTGGGAGTAGATGATTAGTACGTCAATGAAATGCACAATATCTCCATAACCTCAGGACCTTACAGGGAGTTTTTAAAGTAGCATAATGCTCTCCATGTAGCGTTTTTGGTGCATTTTATTCACATTGACTGCAATGATTAAAAAAATAAAAAAGTAAAATAAAAAATGTACTGAAAAACCCATTGTGATGTATTTACTATACTGTATATAATGAAAACAGTTTTAAGCAGTTCTGGTGCATTTTTGTCATTTTTCTTTGAGCTAACAATACATCCTGAAGTGATGAAAAGTAAAAAGAAAAGACAAGGTGCCTATGAACATTAGACGAAACATGGTTGAACCCATCGATTTTGGCAGACGTGCTAATTTGTTTAGGGGCCACTATGTAATTCTCCCCCAATGACAGATGTTGGGGAAAGATGGTTCGGGCATATTGGATTTTGTCATGCCCAATAATTCCTTAGGGAGATAAGCTTCTGGCAGGGGCTTATTTCCCAGGAGGAAAACCTGTCCTCCAAACGAGCATTTGGCCGACAAGTCTGTTGGTAAACCAGAGTATTTTGCAACCAGAGAAAGGCCTATGCAGCATATGATCACGTCTGTCAAATCTGCCTCCCCAGCTTCACCTCATCAACAACTGGGGACTGTCTTACCAGTGAGGCCCATCTTACAGTTTGAGGCCCCATGTACATGACAATGCCTGTAATCACAGTTCATGAATACAGGCACGGCCGGCCGCTGACAGCCACCCACATTTGCGGGTTGTGCTCCCATATAAAATATGGGAGCACGGTCCAAAAAAGGAAAAAAAAATGACATGTCCTATCTTTTGAGAAGCCTTTCTATGGCACTGACACCTTCCCGTAAATATACGGGAAGGTGTCCGTCAGCCATAGAACTGAATGCGTCCGTAATTACGTACCGCAATTACGGTCCGTAATTACGGATGAAATCTACGGTCGTGTGCACGGGGCCTTAGAGCGCCCATCTAGAGCGGTAAGCCGCCGAGTACTCAATATAGCAGCGCTACATATGCATTATATTTTGCATCGATCCAGTCCCCAGCACGGCTCAGTGCCCGACGAAGGTCTTATCGACCGAAACGTCGACGTCGCACATGTAGCCTCTGGCATCCATCCAATAAAGATATATATTTTTGTAACACAAGCAAGGTGTGCCGACTACAAATTCTTAACCTATACCCGGGTTGGGACCCTACCTCGAGCACCCAAAGAAACCAGTGCCATCTGAACACAACCATATATGGGGCCTTAGAGGCACAGGTCTAGCGTGTGGCTGAAACTTCATGAAAAGCAAATCACCATATAAGAAGTGGACCGAGAAAGGGCACAAGTGGTACACAACCCTTTCCAGGCAAGGGGATCTGATACTGACCGTCCCGCAAGAGGAATGGCGCAGTAGCGAAACACAGAAGGTTTTTTTTTCAACCAAACTTAAAAGTTTACTTATTTCTCTTGTGCAAATCCTGATTTTTACAATATATACAGTTCAAAATGTGCAGTGGAACACCCGGAGTGGTACAGTACTTGGTTGCATGGCTGAGAAGGCCTGGCGGCTGCAGTTGAGGTGTGTCTAGTATCCGCTGGACTTCTCCACTGCATTTACTGTCTCTGCAATTAGGTAGCTATTGCACTCTCTGCATTAGTTCACTGCCTCTCCTGCAGTCTCAGACCTTTCTGTCAGTCCCCCTTGATTTGGGAATCACACGACACCCTTCCTGCGGTCGTGGCCCGATTCGAGTTCTAACCCGTGCAGCTATTGCCTCCACCTGTCTTTCTCAGCAGAAGCTGCAACACACTTAGTTTTAACAACACCTGGTGGGAAACCCACCCGTTTTATATACTACTGGGCTCCTCCCCTTCCACGTGATAGTACGGACTAATCCCCCACCGACTGTAGATCCACAGGGTTTCCTAGTCTAGCCCTACTAATTTCACCAAAATAACATGACGCATGAGGATGAATGTTTTTCCGCCACCATGTTACTAACCGTCTGTCTGAAATACAGGGAATCATACAGTAATTGGCAACATCAGTAAAGAATAAATTCACAACGTCCCCAACATATCCCCAACACATCCTTCTTCATCCTGAAAAGAAACAAATTTGTACAGGGTGCAGTATTAATAGACAACATCTAAACTTGTAAACAACACGGCAGCCTTTTTGGTCAGTCTACTCCCGGGCACACCTTAAGTTCTGTGCAGACAGTGAGCCCATAGGGAATGCTGGGAAACTTTAGCTTTAAATTCTGCAGAACTGTCAATGCAGAATACTTAAAGGGGTATTCCGATTACAACAAGTTACCCCCTATCTGTAGGGTAGGGGGTAACTTTCTGATCGGTGGGTATCCAACAGCTGAGACCCCGACCGTTTATGAGGATGGGGGTCTCAAACCCCTCGTTTGAACCGAACGGCAGGTCGCTCATTCGCACTGCCGCTCCATTCATTGTCTGTGGGAGCGCCGGAGAAAGCCAAACGCTGTACTCTGCTATTTCCGGAGCTGCCATAGAGAATGAATGGAGCTGCAGTGCGCATGAGTGAACTGCCGCTCGGTTCAAACGAGGGGTTCAGGACCCCCGTTCTCGTAAACAGTGGAGGTCCCAGCTGTCGGACACCCACCGATCAGCAAGTTACCCCCTACTCTACGGATAGGGGGTAACTTGTTGTAACTGGAATACCCCTTTAAGTAACTAAACATAGATTACATCCTAGGAGTATCTACCATAGAGGCTGGCCATTCGGCTTCTATGGGCCTCGGCCCAGTGCTGATTTGTCCTATTTCCCTTTGCAACTGGGTAGGACGACTTGTACAAATCTCCCCTCTCTAGCAGAACTGCATTGTCAGCAAGCACTATGATCATTAAAATTACACGGAGGGGGAAACAAACATCAGATCCTTTGGTCCTTGATGGCAAAACATATGCACAATAATGAAGTCCAATTTTAATTTTTGATATTGGGACATTGTCTTTTTTGTGTGTCACTGCTTTTATCTTTATGTAAACTGTACAAGGGAGACCAAATGTGGACATGGGCTTTGAGAGAAACTTTATTTGGTGTATTTTACAGCTCGATTTACGGTTTTGCTTCTAACCTTCGATCATACCACCCAACCGTTCCGGATTCAGCTGGACAGTCCTGGTTTCCAGACGTTGTTTCGCTGTCCTGGGCTGTCCTGATCTGGTCTCATGATGCAGATACAGTTGAGGTCAATGGTAAAGCAGAAAGCTCCCTGCTTCACCATTCACTATGTAATGCCGGCCGTGAGCTGCTTGGCACAGATAGATGTGATGCAGTGATGTCATCGCGCCTGTCTGCACCAAGCCACTCATAGCACAGAGGAGAAGGATCTCCACTCGTGATTGGAATGAGGCTAGGTGAGTATTTTATTTTTTTTATTAGGCACTATTGGGGCATTATACTGTATGGGGCAGATGCGAGGACACTATGCTGTATGGGGGCAGCCATGGGGCTTTATACTGTGGTGAGGTACCTTGAGAGCATGATACTGTGTGGGCTGAACTAGGTGTGTATTGGAGGGGATTGGGCAGAGTTCAAAGCGTGGCTTAACAGGGAAAAAATTTGGGATGTATGCTTCAATTACTAGTCATAGTAGTGTAAATGTGCATGCACATCATATATATATATTGGGCGAAGACGTGGTGTCTGAGGCACAGTTGAGGTTTTTTTTTACTCAGCTGCTTTTCTCTCTTTTACCAAATACAACCAAACTCTATGATACGCGCCAAATCTAATTTCTCTCCTTCTTTCCAATTCCTTATTATTATTTCATTTAGACGATAAAAGCAACAACAACAACAACAACAACAACAAGAGGTAAGTGTTACTGGACGTGGTGGACAATCGAGTTGGAGCATAGGATTTTCGGGTGGGAGTGGTCGAGTGGTGGATATTCGAGTTGGAGCGTAGGATTTTTGAGTGGGAGTAGTCGAGTGGTGGATAAGAGCGGGAGGGGGGAAAGCCAGAGGTGGTGAAGTGGAGGAAAACTCGAAGAGGCTAATAAATGCCCAAAGAGGCTAATAAAAGCCAGAAGAGCCGAAAAAACGCCCAAAGAGGCATAACCACCTTAGATGGCGTAACTGCTCTAAGGAGTGGAACAACCTTATAAGGCTTTTTTTCTTAGGTTTCAAATTTTGGTAATTCGGTTTTAAAATACTCTTATATTTTTTTCTAATATTTTTAAAAAATCCTTATCATCATTCCTTTTGCTAGAAATCCTGTGTAACGGGTTTTCTATACTAGTATACTTATATTATATATCACACAGCACATATTTGGTTAGCGGTATGCCTCTGGGTGTAGCTCATGAACTGCAGTCTTGCCTTTGCAACAGAGGAAAATTTCTATCACGAGTTAGGCAAGAGCTGTGTCAACTAGAAATGTGTTTTGGGCTGGGTTCACACGTGGCGGAATTTCACTTAAATTCTGCTGCGGACACTCCGCAGCGTTAATCCGCAGCGGAGCCATTTCTGCATTGACTTCCACTTCTATTTAGAAGTGTTCGTTTAGACGATGCGTAACATTCCGCTGCGGAGCATAGGCTGCGGAGCGGAATTTGGTGTCCGCAGCATGCTCTGTCTGTTGTGAAGCAGTGGCGGACTCATGGCGGAATTTCTCCATTGACTTCAATGGAGATTCTAAGTTCCGCAATGAAGTCCGCAGCTGTCATGCACATGTTATGTGTGCTGCGGATGCGTCTTGCTTTTTTGCCATGACATTTCTTCATTCTGGCTGGACCTATGTATTTCTAGGTCTACAGCCAGACTGAGGAAGTCAATGGGGCTCCCGTAATGACGGGAGCGTTGCTAGGAGATGTCTGTAAATAGTCACTGTCCAGGGT
The DNA here is from genome assembly GCF_050947455.1 of Rhinoderma darwinii. Classification (NCBI taxonomy): domain Eukaryota; kingdom Metazoa; phylum Chordata; class Amphibia; order Anura; family Rhinodermatidae; genus Rhinoderma; species Rhinoderma darwinii. The sequence continues at coordinate 452,396,952 of NC_134688.1, forward strand.
GCTGAAAGAGTTAAGCGATCGGCAGTAACTGTTTCTGCACCCTGGACAGTGACTACCGATCCCAATATACAGCAACCTGTAAAAAAATATAAGTTCATACTTACCGAGAACTCCCTGCTTCTGTCTCCAGTCCGGCCTCCCAGGATGACGTTTCAGTCTAAGTGACGGCTGCAGCCAATCACAGGCCAAGCACAGGCTGCAGCGGTCACATGGACTGGCGCGTCATCCAGGGAGGTCGGGCTGGATGCCGAAAGAGGGACGCTTCACCAAGACAACGGCCGGTAAGTATGAAATTCGTTTACTTTCACTAGGGAAAGTGCTGTCCCTTCTCTCTATCCTGCACTGATAGGGAGAAGGGAAGCACTTTTCCCGCAGTCCGCAGCAGCTAGTCCGCATCAATTTACTGCACATTTTGTGCAGATCCGCAGCAGAATCTGCAACGCAGATTCTGTGCGGCATTGATGCGGACAGTTGCGGACGAAATCCGCCACGTGTGGTCATGCCCTTGGGCTGAAAACTTGCAGATACTCCCAAGTTAGAAATAGGAATAAAAATTTGTTTTGATTTCCCAAAGCGGTTTTAGCATTAAAATTAATGGGATACTTAATCTGAGATATGGATAAGTGTTTCTGTGATCATTTTTCAACAAGTGATTGCTTGCAGCGCTGGTTCTGTACAACAGAGGAGTTAACATTCAGAACACAGACATCGCACAAAGAAGAAATGACTACTGTTTGTGGCAATAATTGTCTATTAACCCCTCGCCACCGTAGCAATTTTTCATTCTTTTAATTGCGTTTTTTCCTCCCGCTTTCCAAAAGCCAGAACTTTTATATTTTTCTGTCGATACAGCCCTATGAAACCTTGTTTTTTGCAGGACAAGTTTTAGTTTTTAATGGCACCATTTAAAAATGTATTCTGTAATGTACTGGAAAATTGACAAAAAATTAGGATTCCTACATTGTATTTTAGGTTACCGTGTAGTAAAAAAGACATTTATTTTGCTGGTCAATACAATTACGGCGATACCAAATTTATAGAGTTTTATTTATGATGTTCTACTTGTACAAAGAAAAAACTATTTGTTCAAAAAAAAATTATGTTGCCATATTCTGAGACCCATATTTATTTATTTTTGTTGATTGTGCGGTATGAGGGTTTCTTTTTGCAATGCAAGATGTCGTTTTTATTGGTACCATTTTTTGGTACATACCACTTTTTAAATGCTTTTTATTCCATATTTTTTGGGGAGCTAAGGTGACCCATGAAACAGTAATTTTGTAAATTTCTGCAATAATTTGAGACTTCTATAAATGCAGTGTTACTAATTATGTTTTTTTTCTCTTCTACATTACGTTAGGGAAAAAAAATAGGGAAAGTGTTTTTGTTTTACTTTTAATATTTTTTTGTATGTTACTAAAAACGTTGTTTAACTGTTTATTTAGGCTTCGTTCACATCTGCGCCAGGGCTCAATTTCGACGGAACGTCAAAGCTTTCTGTCGTAATGGAGCACTCACTGACCGAAACGGAAACCATAGGTTTCGTTTTTCATCACCATTGGTGCTAATGGTTTCGGTTTGTCTCGTTTTGACGGAATCATTACCGTAGTCGACTACGCTATTGATTCCGTCAAAATGACGGGACCCTTGCATAACCGAGACAAACGGAAACCATTTGCACTGGATCCGTCACCATTGAAATCAATGATGATGGAAACGGAAACCTTTGCTTTCCGTTTGTGTCAGTCAGGGTCCAGTTCCGATGGAAAGCTCCAATGGAATGTCGGAACGGGTCCCTGGTGCAGATGTGAACAAAGCCTTACTCATTTTTTTTTTAGTCCCGCTAACGGACTTGAACAAGCGGTCATTTAATAAATATGTATTGCAGTCTATTTTCGTTTTTTCTGTCTACTATTAAGCCCTGCCTGTTAATAGGAACAGAAAGATGGCAGACCCCAAAACCATCGGCATCCTGCTTTGTAAATAGTTCTAGTTAAAAAACCATGTTGTGTATACAGCTCCTAGGCAGACCTATGTGTCTCCATGGTTACAAACTACAAACAAACCTTTGTATACTCTGATCCTGCAGTCAGGGGTGTAGCTAGGGGGGGGGGCAGGCGGGACATGTTTCCCCCGGGCGCAACCCGGTGGTAGGGAAAGGGGGGGCGCCGAAGAGCAGCTGATCGCTGCTGACAGGCGCCCCGTATGTCGGACACCTGCAGCAGCTTTAGGAAGAGCCAGGAAATTACGGCGTTCTGACTGGGGTCTGTGACGGCCAGGGAGTGGACCAGTCCAGTCACCTGACTAGTCACCTGACCTCACATCAGTGACATGAGGTCAGATGAGACTCAGGTCAGGGGACAGGTCCACTCCCGTGCTGCAGCCTTCCAGCTCTGAAGTTACACATGTCGAGAAGCAGAGAGGAAGCTCCGCCCACAGCCCGTCCTGACCTGTGATGCTGTCAGCAAGGAGACATGGTGAGTGTCTGTGTGTATATGTGTGTGTGTAGTGTCAATACAGTGTGTGCCTCTGTGTTTGTATGTGTATATGTTACAGTGTGTGTGTGTGTGTGTCTCTGTCTGTCTGTGTCTCTGCTTTCCGTTTGTGTCAGTCAGGGTCCAGTTCCGATGGAAAGCTCCAACGGAATGTCGGAACGGGTCCCTGGTGCAGATGTGAACAAAGCCTTACTCATTTTTTTTTAGTCCCGCTAACGGACTTGAACAAGCGGTCATTTAATAAATATGTATTGCAGTCTATTTTCGTTTTTTCTGTCTACTATTAAGCCCTGCCTGTTAATAGGAACAGAAAGATGGCAGACCCCAAAACCATCGGCATCCTGCTTTGTAAATAGTTCTAGTTAAAAAACCATGTTGTGTATACAGCTCCTAGGCAGACCTATGTGTCTCCATGGTTACAAACTACAAACAAACCTTTGTATACTCTGATCCTGCAGTCAGGGGCGTAGCTAGGGGGGGCGGGGGGGGCAGGCGGGGCATTTTTCCCCCGGGCGCAACCCGGTGGTAGGGAAAGGGGGGGGCGCCGAAGAGCAGCTGATCGCTGCTGACAGGCGCCCCGTATGTCGGACACCTGCAGCAGCTTTAGGAAGAGCCAGGAAATTACGGCGTTCTGACTGGGGTCTGTGACGGCCAGGGAGTGGACCAGTCCAGTCACCTGACTAGTCACCTGACCTCACATCAGTGACATGAGGTCAGATGAGACTCAGGTCAGGGGACAGGTCCACTCCCGTGCTGCAGCCTTCCAGCTCTGAAGTTACACATGCCGAGAAGCAGAGAGGAAGCTCCGCCCACAGCCCGTCCTGACCTGTGATGCTGTCAGCAAGGAGACATGGTGAGTGTCTGTGTGTATATGTGTGTGTGTGTAGTGTCAATACAGTGTGTGCCTCTGTGTTTGTATGTGTATATGTTACAGTGTGTGTGTGTGTGTGTGTGTGTGTCTCTGTCTGTCTGTGTCTCTGCATGTGTTTGTCTCTTACATCTACTACATTATCTGAACTCAGAGAGTTATCACTGTGTTATCTACGGTGTTACATAGGACTGCAGGTAACACCACTACATTATCTGTACTCAGAGAGTTATTACTGTGTTATCTACGGTGTTACATAGGACTGCAGGTAACACCACTACATTATCTGTACTCAGAGAGTTATCACTGTCAGTGGCGTAACTACCGCCGTAGCAGCCGTAGCGGCTGCTACGGGGGCCGCGACATCAGGGGGCCCGTGTCGCCCGCCGGCACGGGCCCCCACCATGGCCGGAGGCTCCGCTAGCAGCCGCTATGGCTGCTACAGAGCGACGCCACTGAACACGACTACGGCAGAGCAGGGAGGTATCTCCCCGCTCTGCCATTAAACAAAAGACATATATCCCCTACCCACAGGATAGGGGATACATGTGTGATCGCTGGCATTGATAGGGAGAACGGGGGACTGAAAGTCCCCTGAAGTTCTCCATCACAAACCTCGGATATCTGGGGTCTGTGTCGGCAGCTCCGTAGAAATGAATGGAACGCTGGTCGCGCTTGTGCGCATGCATGACCAGCGCTCCTTTCATTTTTATTGAGCTGCGCAGACGGCGGAAGTCAGAGGTTAGTCATGGAGAACTTCGGGGGACTTTCGGTCCCCCGTTCTCCCTATCAATGCCAGCGATCACACATGTATCCCCTATCCTGTGGATAGGGGATACATGTCTTTTGTAGGACACACTGTAGGTCGAATTTTTTTGGGAGGGGGGACGCTGTATAGCATTACCTACAGGGGGGGGGCTGTATGGCGTTACCTACAGGGGGGCTGTATGGCGTTAGCGCCATATAGCCCCCTATGTAGATAACGCCATACAGCCCCCCTGTAGAGAACGCCATACAGCCCCCTGTAGAGAACGCCATACAGCCCCCCCTGTAGAGAACGCCATACAGCCCCCCTGTAGAGAACGCCATACAGCCCCCTCTGTAGATAATGCCATACTGTATGGTGGTGTCTGTTGCTGTAGTGCTGCATTTGTGGGGGGACGTGGCCCAGAGCCAAGGAGGCTTGGCACGGTCTGAAGGCATGGGTGCTTTTGGGCCACTGGGTTGCTCCCTCTGCAGGAGTGGTGCTGCGGTGGTGGTAGCCGCCATGCGGTGCTGCAACCGCTAGAGTAGGGACCCACTTTAAAGAGGTCGCCGTGAAGTGGCAAGTGGGCTTATACAGTTTGATCAAAATGTTTACAAAGAACCTCATGTTCATGTTTCTAAATTATGCCTAGCGGCTCAGATCAACGTATATACTGTGGATTGTGCGGTCCATGTCTAGTTTCTCACAATGCTGATATTGTATAGTCTATCCTCCTCATTTCCTTTGTTTTACTTGGTACCAGCACTCCACGCATTTGAAAAAATACCCAGCTGATTTTAATTCCAGAATGACCTCATAAGTGTTCCTGCTCTTGCTTGTGTTCTCAGTTGGCCACTGGGGGCGCATGGCAAGGTGAGCTCATTCCATCTGTTCACATGGTGTGGTGCTGTATGGTGGTGTCTGTTGCTGTAGTGCTGCACTTGTGGGGGGACGTGGCCCAGAGCCAAGGAGGCTTGGCACGGTCTGAAGGCATGGGTGCTTTTGGGCCGCTGGGTTGCTCCCTCTGCAGGAGCGGTGCTGCGGTGGTGGTAGCCGCCATGCGGTGCTGCAACCGCTAGAGTAGGGACCCACTTTAAAGAGGTCGCCGTGAAGTGGCAAGTGGGCTTATACAGTTTGATCAAAATGTTTACAAAGAACCTCATGTTCATGTTTCTAAATTATGCCTAGCGGCTCAGATCAACGTATATACTGTGGATTGTGCGGTCCATGTCTAGTTTCTCACAATGCAGATAATGCCATACAGCCCCCCCTGTAGAGAACGCCATACAGCCCCCCCTGTAGATAACGCCATACAGCCCCCTCTGTAGATAACGCCATACAGCCCCCTCTGTAGATAACGCCATACAGCCCTCTCTGTAGATAACGCCATACAGCCCCCTGTGTAGATAACGCCATACAGCCCCCTGTGTAGATAACGCCATACAGCCCCCTCTGTAGATAACTCCATACAGCCCCCTCTGTAGAGAACGCCATACAGCCCCCTCTGTAGATATCTACAGCTAATACAGCTACTACATTATCTGTAATCAGAGAGTTATCACTGTGTTATCTGTGGTATTACATAGGACTGCAGGTAATATCTACTACATTATCTGTACTCAGAGAGTTATCACTGTTATCTGTGGTGTTACATAGGACTGCAGGTAACATCTACTACATTATCTGTACTCAGAGAGTTATCACTGTGTTATCTGTAGTGTTACATAGGACTGCAGGTAACATCTACTACATTATCTGTACTCAGAGAGTTATCACTGTGTGTTGTCTGTGGTGTTACATAGGACTGCAGGTAACATCTACTACATTATCTGTGCTGTGTACATATGTGCCTGTGTGGGTATATATGGGTCTGTTTGTGAATGTGTCTTTGTGCTTGTATATTTGTGCCTTTTATGTATTTGTATATGTTCCGGTCTGTGTATTTATCTGCCGTTGTGTGTGTGTGTGTGTGTGTGTGTGTGTGTGTGTGTGTGTGTATATATGTGTCTGTACGTCTATATATTTACCTGTATGTATGTATTCCAGATGTGTGTATGTATATTTTCCTGTATGTCTAAATATCTATCTTTATGTATGTACAGTATATATGTTCCAGCGTGTCCATATATGTGGTTAATTTTTGGTTTGTGTAGGGGGCGGCAATAGAGATTCCCATACAGGGCGCCATCCAAGCTAAGACCAGCCCTGGCTGTCACCAGCCCTAGTCAGAAGGAACTCCGTCGCTGCCTGCACCGAATGACCTCCTCGGCTCCTCCGGTAAGTCACACCAGGCAGAGCGGAGAGTGGTAGCGGTAGGCTACCGCTCACCGGTCTGTTCACAGTGTGGCGCTAAGTAAAAGGGGGGGAGTGTGGCGCTATTTACAAGGGGGGGAGTGTGGTGCTATTTACAAGGGGGGGGGGGCGCTATTTACAAAGCAGCAGCGGGTTGTGTGTGGCACTATCTACAAAGGGGGCTGTGTGGCGCTGTCTACAGGGGGCTGTGTGTGGCCTCTTTAATTTATTTTATTTTAATTTCTTTTTATGTTAATTACATTATAGAGCTACATGTAAAATGTACAAATGCAAAAGTATACTCGAGTTACATTAAAAAAGTTGTGAAAAAAAAATTACTCCTCATTTGATTGGTAGGGAAAGAAAACAAGGCGAGGGGGAAGGAGATGTCGGGAAATAAATGGAGGGGGGGGCATGCCAATCTGAATCTTTGCCCCGGGTGCAGGAGAACCTAGCTACGCCTCTGCCTGCAGTCATGTGTTACTCCACTTCTTCTGTCCCTTCTTCTTGCTAATCTACTCACGGTAGAAGGGGAGGGGGCAGATGAAAAGGAGTAAAGGCCCTTTTACACTGGCCAAGTATCTGGCAAACGAGCGTTCAAAGAACACTTATTCATGTTAATTGTCCTGTGTAACCAGGGCAACGATCAGCAGATGAATGAGAAAACGCTCGTTCATCAGTTGATCGTATTGTTTTAAATGTGTAAAATATTATCGTTGTCAGTAGCACATCTCCCTGTGTAAACAGGGAGTCGTGCTGCCGACATGATACAAATGTATGGGGACGAGCGATCTCAGTAACGATCGCTCGTCCCCATACTAGCTCCTTGTAAAAGGATCAAACGAGCGACGACCAACGAGGCTGAGAAGGGTCAAAAACAGTGGCACTTTCCCAACCTGGTAATGCTGGGCTACGGCTGTTTTATTGTATCTGGCTGGTTATGAAAATGGGGGGGACCCCACGTCGTTTAAAAAAAAAAAAAGAATAAATAATTGAGAAAAACGACATGGGGTTCCCCGATTTTCATAACCAGCCAGTTACAATAAAACAGCAGCAGCCTAGCATTACCAGTGTGGGAAGGGCCACTGTTTTTGGCCCTTCCCAGCCTACTAGTACCAGCCTGCGGCCGCCCCAGTGCCCGACCATCACTACAGATGGTCGGGTACTGGATCGTACTTGGCTCTTCCCGATACCCCTGGTGGCGGTGGGGACCGGGGTAATAATGGGGCGGTTAGTTGCAGCCTTTTTACTGGCTAACACTAAGCCCCGCCTTAGTAATCATCTGCAAAAAAAAATTGTATACTTCTCCAGATCTGTGCCTCCACACAATCCTATCTCTGAGCTCTGCAGGCAGTTCTTTCCTCTTTATGGCTTGGTTTTTGCTCTGATACGCATTTTCAGCTGTGAGACCTTATATGGACAGGGGTGTGTCTTTCCAAATAATGTCCTCTCAAATTAATTTACCACAGGTGGACTCCAATCAAGGTTTATAAATATTTAAAAAATTATCTAGAGAAATGGGAGGCCCCAGAATTCAATTTCAAGTATCATAGCAAAGGGTCTGAATACTTATGTAAATGCAAAAAAATATATATTTTTAATAAATTTGCAAAAATTTCTAAAATTCTGTTTTCACCTTGTCATTATGGGGTATTAAGAGCAGAATGATGGGGAAAAACTTGAATGTTTTTTTTATTTTAGGACTGTGCTACAGACATGGCATGTTACTCCTGGGGCACACGTACCACACACGGACCACAGATTGAGAACCTCGTTTCTAGACCAGTGTTTCCCAATCTGTGGCTTTCTGCAGGATGTCGGGCACTATATGGAGGTATTATGTGGATACTCTATTGCATTGTATGGAAGTGGCAAAGAGGGGCCCCTACTTTGCTTGTTTCCCAGGGCCCCATCCTCTATGTTCCCATGATAAATGTATAAAGCCCTATATATAAATAAAGTGAATACACCCTGATTAACGGCTCATTACTTATTATTGCTTTACACACATGCAAGGTGCTTACGTCACTGAATATTGTGAACTTTTCAAAATTTGATGAAGAGTAAATTGTTTGCGTCTGCATTAAAATGAGGATAATACACTTGGGAGTGAGAATGAAAGTCATTGTAAATATGATTACACACTATTCATCTAGTAGCTATTGAGAGAGATATTAGCTTCACAACAGCAATGACAGCAATAAATAGCCCGGCATCAATAGGATACGATTCTGCTGAGAAATGACAGCATATCCTTCATGCTGCTTTAATTAAATAGAGTTCAATCCATTTATGACCTAATTTAACTAGGGCGACCAGGACCAAGTTGGGGATTATTGGCGACTATGCGCTCACTTGTCTGAAATGTTTTGTACATACAGATGAATAATGTATAGCATTTCATAGGGGTGGTCTATGTTATGGGTGAAACACCAATCTCTATTGTAGGAGTCCAAAGGAAAATGAGATCTGCCAAGTCTAGATGATACTAACCTACTGTATAATATGGTCTGGGACATGCCCAATATAGGAGAGACACCTGGCTGGGCAGACAAGTCTCCCACACAGCAGATGAAGTAGTTGATTATTGTCCCACAAAACTAATACAGTGTGCCAGCGCTAATCATATAGACCAGATGAAGAAGAGACTGTGAGCAACTGCTTGTCAGCTGCTCCATGTCACCTCCTGCTAAGATGGTGGAATGAGAAGGTCAGAGTTAGTTTGTTTTGTGCCCGCCCTTTATTTATAGGCAGGACTCTGTTGGCATTATTGTTTATGAGGTCACTCGGCTGAGTCTATTAATGGTGGCACTTCTTTGGCACCATAAATTGAAGGTCACTGCTGGCACCATAAATAAGGGAACTCTGTTGGCTCTAGTAATTTTGGACATTAACCTGTAACTATTAACAAGGGGCACTCTACTAGCATTATAGTTTATTTTGTGCACTCTGCTGGCACTATTAATGGGGGGCACTCTGCACTATTAGTATGGGCCACTCTGCTGGGACTAATAATGAGGGCATTCTACTGGAAGTATTGTTTATGTGGTGCATTCTGCTGCTACTAATAAAGGAGGGTATGCTTTTAACACTATAAATGAGGGTACTCTGCTTGTACAATAAATGGAGGGCACTGCACTATTAATTTGGGACACTCTGCTGGAACTAATAATGAGGGCACTCTACTTGGACTAATGTTTATGGTGTGCACTGTGCTGACACTGATAATTGCTGGCTTAATTAATGGGAAATTACTGACACTATAAATGGGGGACACTCTTCTGGCTCTATTGATGTGGACATTCTGCTGGTACAATTAATGGATGGCACTGTGTAGGCACTTTTAACAGGGAACACTCTGCTGATACTATAAATGGGGGGCACTCTGCTGATCCTTTTAATAGGGGACACCTTGCTAGCACTATAAATGGGGCACTGATAGAGCAGTTAATGGGGGCACTTCAGAATGGCTGTGGTTGTGGGGATGTGGCTAGAATATTGAGGTTGGGGCTTACGGTATGTAGAAACATTTTTCCATGTTATGCAACATACGCAACATCTTACATCTCCCTGAAAATTATTATGGCAGCTCTACATATACAAGCAATTTCTACAGACCTAGGTTCAATATCAGAATATATAATAAAATATAATAATAATAACAATAATAATAATGATAGATAATTAATGGAATTGATCAGGTTCCCTTTACTTTGATGAGTAGCGCAATGAAGCAGAAATACCACCTCTTGGTGTAACAGCCCATACATACACATTGCAGTATTATACTGTAAATAGTTTTGAATACATCGGTAATATGTCACCCATAGATTGCTCTGGGCCCATACTGTACATACATCCGGAGAATTTGGTGCCAATTTGATAACTTTTGTGCCATTTTTAATATACAGGTGCTTCATTATCTCCAGTACATAATTATTTAATACAAGGCTAAAATGCTGCATCTTACAGGAATACATTCTAACAATAAAAATAATTGTAGCCTGAAATAATAATAATGATGATAATAATAATAATAATAAAAAAAAAATATATAATTATTATTAATAATATTAATAATAATAATGATAATAATATAAATAAAAACAATAATGATAATAATAATATAAATAATAATAATAGTAATATTGATAATAATAGAAATAAAAATAAAAATAATAGAAATAATAATGATAATGATAATAATGATAATAATAATAATATAAATAATATAAATAATAATAATAATAATAATAATAATAATAAAGATAATAATAAAGATAATAATAGAAATAATAATAATAATGATAATGATAATAATGATGATGATGATAAAAATAATAATAATATTGATAATAATAATTTTGGGGTACTTGTTGTCTCATTGATGCTAGAAAAAAAAAAAAGCTACGAACGTCATTGGATCTAATGGTGCAGTGTAAGAAATGAAAAGGATATAAATTGTAAAAAGAATAATAGAAAGTGAAATGAGGCATGTAAAGATGGAGGCCGGAGAATTTGGAACTATATCTTGTCACATTCATCGCCTGAAGATTTCTTTTGATTAGGAAAACCAACGATCTTAAGAGGATGTGTAGGCACTACAGCTTCGGAGCCTCAGGCTTCCCTTCTTTCTATCTGTTCCCACTTGTACTGTACATGTTTGACTGTCCTATCCACTATCTCCTCACCGCCGTCTTTACATCCACCTCGCACATGCTCGTGAGGCACAGCGTGAACCCCATGGCTCCCTCTGTGGATAATCATCTATAAATCTTCTCCCATCTTGCCGGTGAAGAGAATATGACTAGGATTTCTAATGGATCTACAAGGTTACAAATGCATTCATTTTCATAATATGAGATTTTTTTTTTCTTTTGAATTTTACATTGTAATTTGTGTTTATTTATGCAGCACAAACATTCCCAGTGGGGCTCTAATTTCCCTATCTCAGACACACTCACAATTTAGAGAAGACCCACATAAACACAAGTTGGGTTATGTATTGAACAAATGGTTTTCAGTGTGAAGGTCACCCACCACCTTTTTTACAGACACAATTGACTTTCCCCCTTTGGATTTGCCCCTACCATGACTGCCATGCTACTGCGTCCGCACACATGACCAGAGACCTTGTGAGACACCCCCCACCCCACACACACACACACCCGTGGCTGAAAACAGTGTAAACACAAAAACATTTCTTAACCCCTCCGCAGCCATTTTTCGGATTTTTCGTTTTGTTTTTTCCTCCCCACCTTCCAAAAGCCATAACTTTTTTATTTTTCCATCAATCTTTCCGTATGAGGGCTTATTTTTTGCGGGACGAGTTTTAGATTTTCACAACACCATTTTTTGTACCATATAATGTAGTCGGAAATGAGAAAAAAAATTATATGTGGGGTGGAATAGGAAAAAAACAGTGATTCCTCAATCTTTTGGGTGGTTTTGTTTTTATGGCGTTCACCGTACAGTAAAAACAACATGTTAACTTTATTCTGCGGGTCAATATGTTTACAGTGATACCAAATTTATATTGTTTTCTTTATGTTTTACTACTTTTACCAGGAAAAAACTGATTGTTAAAAATAAAATTTTAGTTTTGTCGCCATTTTTGAGAGCCATAACTTTTTTATTTTTCCGTCGATTTAGCGGTATGAGGGTTTAATTTTTGCGGGACGAGCTGTAGTTTATATTGGTACCATTTTGGGGTACGTGAGACTTTTTATTTCATTTTTTGTGAGAGATGAAGGGACCAAAAAACAGCAATTCTGATGTTTTTAATTTTTTCTTTTTACGGCGTTCACCGAGCGGACTAAATAATGATATATTGTAATAGTTCAGACTTTTACGGACGCGTCGATACCAGTTATGTTAGCATTTTATTTTTTTACATTGTGCTTGAGGGAAAATGGGAAAAGGGGCAAGGCTTCATAGGAGTACATAGATGGCGGACGTGGGGGACTTCATCAGGCCCCCAGGCTGTTATGCCAACCAACGGCACCCCCGATCTCGCCACGGGGGGCAGTTGGGACGTTACAGGTGGTCGCCCCCCTGTTTTTAGTCATTTAAATGGCGCGATCAATATTGACCGCAGCTTTTAACGGGTTAAACAAGCGGGATCACGCTCGAACGGGATCCCGCTTGTTACCCGGAAGTGTCGGCTGTAACACACATCCTTTTTGCCATGATTAAGAGCAACACGGTTGCTCGAAACGCGTAGGCCAAGGTCATCCAGCCCGCTATATATACACCTTGAGACTTTTAAATATTTTTTCATTAAAATTGGGAACAATTTTCCTTTTTAATCAAACACAGCGCTGGATTTTCTCTTTCTTTTTCCTGATATACCTACCGCTGGCCGTAGCGGGGATCCGTGCGAGGTGTCTGGAGACGCAACTACTGGTGAGCTGGAGGTCTCCTCCTTTCTTTACTATAACACAGCCGACACACTCTCTCTATGGAGCCGTCTCAGCCTGTGAGCCCACTCCATATTCCCCCAGCCGGCGTGCGCCGTATATATTCAGCTGATGTCGGGAAGTGGTTAACCCCTTAATGACCAGGCCTGACAACCCCTTAACGACCAGCTAAATTTTTTCATTTTTGCCTCACTGCCTTTCAGCAGCCATACATTTTCTATTTTTTTCATTGACGTGGCAGTATGAAATCTTGTTTTATACGGAAGAAATGTTATTTTTTTTCTGAACAGTTTGGGAATACATATAACTTACTGTGTAATTTATGTAATTTATTTTGGTGTTGTGAATATAAAAAAAAGGGATTTTCGGTATTGTTTTTTTGTTTACTTTTCATATTGTTCAAGTTTTATACTAAAAAACCTGTTACATTAAATCATCAGGTTGTTACGGTTGTGTAGTCACCTATTATGTGTAGGTTTTTTGTTTTTATATAATGTATGGGAAATAAAATATATTTTATGCAAAATAGTGACTTTTTTGGGGCGACTTTTCTTTATTATTATTATTATTATTATTATTTTTTATATATATATATTTTTAATCCCATGAAGGGATAACTGTAACAACTTTTTATTTTATACCTATAATTTATTTGTATACTCCTGTATGATAATAAATTACACTATCTGTATCAAGATGACACAGGCTGCTGTTAGGGCAATACATAGTGTGCCCTAACTGCAGGCACACTGAGCAGACAGTGCTGGGGTCCTTTCTATGATGCCAGGGCTGACTGCAGAGGGTTCCCCCAGTCTCCAATCAGGTCACTTGGTTTCTAATGACACAATCAAAGAGGGGAGTTCCCTTTGATCATGTCACGGTCACAAATCACTGCGTTGAATAGCTGGGGGTCAAATTTTTCGCCAATCCCAGCTTTATTAAAGGGACTTCTCTAAGGCCCAGTTAACACAACGTTTTTTAGTGCTGATTTTGACGCGGAAACCGTGTCAAAACTAGCACAAAAAAAACGGCTGGAATCAATGGGAGGCGGAGGGTTTTTTTTTTTTTCTCGGGCAGCTTTTAGCCGCTTGCGGGAATAAAAAGTGGCATCTCGTTTCTTGCCACAGTTCCGCCTCAGTGGGAGGCAGAAAAAGTGTTTTTCGCTGTGTTTTTTGCCCGTGGTCCTCAATGGCCGCAGGTGAATTATGCTGCAAAAAATGCAGCAAAAGCCGTGGCAAAAAGCACAGGCAGGTCAAAATCGGATTTTTTCTGCCTGCAAAATACTCTGTTTGAATTAGGCCTTAGGGTTTGTCCACATGTAACGGAATTGCTGCGTATTTTCCATCCGAAATTGCAGATGTAAAATACGCAGCAGAATACAGTAGGAGCAAAGTGGGTGAGATTTAACAAATCGTTGCGTAAAATGTTTGAGCAGAAATACACATGCGGTGCTGCGGAAGGTAGACTGAATTGCTGTGTTTTTCAGAGGAGATGTCACCATTTCCCAACATTGAGATAAACGCAGCAAATTCCGCACCATTTTCTACAGTAAAAAATGCAGGAAATGGTGCGGTTTTTCCGCAGCAGAATGAAAGAACCCGGACCATTAGGAGGGATCTACATGGGGTTACAGACATCCCTTGTTTTAGATTTTATTTAGGCCGGAATTTTTCCCGCCAGTATCAGGGCAGAATGGGAATTCTGCCCCGTGATGTCTGCCATTGGGCCACAGCTGTGGCCTATGTGACAGTGAGGGCAGTTTAGGGCCTTAGTAACAGTCATGGATTGGTGTAAGAGGAGTGGTAGGGTGACTAGTTAGGTAGATATAAACTAGGAATATGAAGTGGTCTTGGCAGACATTCTGACATATTCCTGGAATAAATGTTCGCTGCCCCCGCCCTCCCTCCCTAAATTGTTGTGATTGCACTGTATTATTACCACGGCCTTTTGTTGAAAGGGGTAAGTCGCTCAGCAGTACGAGTGGACATTTAAGTATTATTTGTGGTAGGCTTGAGTTTATGGCCAGGTTAATAATTCAGGATGATAAAGTTAATGATTTTTATTATACAATGTTTTATGGTAACTTTAATAAAAGGCCGTGGCCAGAATATTTTTAGCACCACTCCAGTGTCGTGTCTATTTATCTAGTTATATTTTAAGTTTTTGACAATGGTTATTTTGCTTATAATGTTAATAGTATGTTTTCTAATCCCATGTCTGCTAGTTTCTGCGGAATTGCTGCAGAATTCCGTTACGTGTGGACAAGCCCTGAGGCTTCCCACTGAAAGCGCCTTTTCTACTTTGGACCTGCACCGTCCGCTGTCAAAAGACAGTGGGCGGTCGGGAAAGAGTTAAAGGCACCACACCTATGAATAAAAGCAGGTAAGAAACATTTTGGTATAGCGCACAACACAAGAATGTCCAGATAGCTTCACTGAGGTGACGGCTGTTTAACGGCACTATTGTGTTAGGGGTGCTTGTCCAGGTTTATTACCTAATTTGCGGAAGCACCCCCTACATTCCTATGGGGAACTCCTGTTTCTCCGACTAAAGATCATTTAAAATTTGCTTCAATATGTACAGAAATTCTTTATGATGCTTGCATTGTGATCCCATTAAATGCATGGGCACAGTATGGAAGGGCTTGGCCTTAAATGCCTGAGCTACGTAGCGGATTACAGTAAAGTGATAAATCCACTATAAATCGCTCAGCTTTTATAGGAACACATTACCGGTGGTGGAAACTAGTATCGCCTAATAATGACATCTATTTTATCATCCTTCGAAGAATCACCTAGCTTAGGCCTAAAGACCATGTTCCCCCTCAAATAAAAATAAATAAATTGTGTTTTCTTTTTTTTTTTACGAATATGCTTATCCTACCATATATTACGGCAGTTTTCTCCAAGACTCTGCCTTCTATTGTAATGAAGGGAAATTCTACAACTGGCTGTAGACATGCGATAAACACCCAATAACCAATAGACAATACTAATCTGAAATTTTGGGATTTTTGTTTTGGCCATAACCTGAAGATTATGATATAATGAGGGAATAAATGGCCAGTAAGACATTATAAAAAGGGTGTTTTTTTTTATGTGCAATCTTTGACTGTATGCTCGTAAATATTTGTAGAGGTATTGGCCACCAGAATACTGTTGGACGACCAATTGGTTGTGCCTCTGTCGACCAGTTGTAATTTCATGTCTATGGACATCTTAATAGAGGGTGAATTGCCAGCAATCATATGAATTGGGTAGGGGGGCATGTGAGCATCTCTACGTCATCGTAGGAGTGACTGATGTGCTAATCCAAGTAGTCACAGAAGCCACAGGGGTGACTATGAGGTAAAATACTGAAGATTGATGGACAGGGAAAGTAAGGAGAAGTCTGATGGCAGGAACTGTTTCTGAATACTTGTATGCACCTTCTGTGACTGAGTGACAAATTATAATTCTCCATAGATTCTAGAATGGTTGTTCATGGCTGTAACTTCTTGATTGTAGAATCTATGGTGATGACTAACAGAGGAGGAACATACATGTTTTATTTTTGGTCCATTATAAGTTATTTTGTCTTCAAATCTATTGCTGCTAATGACCATTGGGACCAGAGAAGTAAATATAGGGTGTGTAGATGTAGCCGTCACTCCTGGGCCCTGGTGCCTAAGAAGCCTTACTGTTTCTGTCCAGATACGAGGACAGAGGAGTAGAAGTAGAACATCAAGGTTGGGGGCCCTGGTACAGATTTTGCATCATGTTCCAGGAGTTTCAAGTTAAAGAAGTTGCCTAGGATTAGAAAAACATGACTACTATCTTCCAAAAACAGTGCCACACCCATCCAAATGTTGTGGATGGTATTGCAGCTCAGCCCTATTTACTTCAAAGGAGCTGAGCCACAATACCATACACAACCTATGGACAAATATGGCGCTGTTTCTGGAAGAAAACTGACATATTTTTCTAATTTTGGGCAACCCCTTTAAGCCTCTGATTGGTTTATTTCCAATTTTTTTAAATTAATATTAAATCTACAACAATTAAACCTGCAAACAACTGGCAGTGGTTACCAAAACGACAGAGGTCTGCAACCCCAATACAGAAGTAAGCTAAAAACTTGTATCCCTGTATGTGAATGCTTAATTTCATAACTAGTATTTGAAAAAAAGCATTACCCTCTGGTCATACGAAATGATCTTCTGACTTCGGTCACCCTTTTCCTATTGTCTGCGGAGAAGTTTAATGAAGTTTTCCATCTTCCACACTGAGATAATGTAATTACCCCACATTGTGATAAATTGATTAGTTGTGCTCCTTCCTCTAAATGGTCGATGATTAATGTGATTGCCAAGTGGGCTATTGGGAGAATGTGAATGTACATATTTATGGATATTCTATGAAACATCACTATTTAGAGGGATTTGTTAAGCATCAGTTTTACAACTAGAGTTGCCTTTTAACAGGTATTTTCCAGCCCCTTAAAAGGGTAAATCATCCTATAACATTTATGGAATATTTTGGCCATGTTCACACATTATGGATTCTGTCAGGATTAAGGCACGGACAGCTTTAAGTGAATGCACAGAAGAGTTCATGTATAAGTATCTAATGTTTATTAACACAGATTCACTATATAGACAAAAAAGTTGGGACATCTACACATTATACCTACAGGAGCTTTAATAACATTCTATTCTAAATCCATAGGTATTAATATGAAATTAGTTTCCGCTTTGCAGCTAAAGGGGGTTTTACACAGGACTATTATCGGGTAGACGAGCGTTAATATAACGCTCGTTGCCGATAATTGCCCTGTGTAAACGGGGGAACTATCAGCAGATGAACAAGAAAACGCTCGATCATCTGCTGGGCGTATCGTTTTAAAAAAGTAAAAGATTATCGTTGTCGGGGAACACATCTTCTTTGTAAACAGGGAGACTCGCTGCCGACATGATAATATTGGATGGGGACGAGCGATCGGAGTAACGAACGCTCGTCCCCATCCATAGCTCTGTGTGACAGGAGCAAGCGAACGCCGATCAACCATGTCTCGTTGATGGACACTCGCTGCACCGGCCGCTTATCGGCCGGTGTAAAAGGGCCTTAAAACAGCTTCTACTCTTCTGGGATTTTAGAGTGTGTCTGTGGGACAGCCAGAAGAGCATTTGTGAGGTCAGCCACTGATGTTGGAGGAGAAGGCCTGGCACACAATCCCTGTTTTAGTTCATCCCAAAGGTGTTGGATGGGGTTGAGGTCGGGGGTCTGTGCGGTCAGTCAAGTTCTTCCACACCAACCATGTCTTTATAGACCTTGATTTGTGCACTGGGGACAGTCATGCTGGAACAGAAAAGGACCTGAACACAAACAGTTACCACAAAGTTGGAAGCTACAATTGTCCAACATGTCTTGGTATGTTAAAACATTAAGATTTCCCTTCATGGGATCTAAGGGACCTAGGCTGACCCCTGAAAAACGAGCCCATAGCATTATCCACCAAACTTTACAGCTGCCACAATGCAGTCAGGCAGGTAACGTTCTCCTGGCATTCACCAAATTCAGACTCTTCCATCAGATCGCCAGATAGAGAAGCGTGATTCCTCACTCCACAGAACATATTTCCACTGCTCCAGAGTCCAGTGGCGGCGTGCTTTACACCACTCCATCCGACGCTTGGCATTGTGCTTGGCGATGTAAGGCTGGCTTGCAGCTGCTTGGCCATGAAAACCCATGCCAGGGAGTTCCCGGCACCCAAATTTTGTGCAGAGGAGGTTTGGAGCTCTGCAGTTATTTCGTCAGCAGAGCGTTGGCGACTTTTATGCACTATGCACCACAGCACACGGCGACCCCACTTTGTAATGTTACGTGGAGTTGCTGTGATTCCTAAACTCTTCCACTTTACAATAATACCACTCACATTTGAACGAGAAGGGCCGATCCAGGCCGCAGGACATGGGAGGAGGCCACATGACCGGGGTGATAGGAGGGGAGAAGTTGGAGGCAGAGCCTGAGTGTGTTAGTCAGTGCACAGGCAGTTCTGGCGCCATTAGGTGAAAAGCACGCGCAGGGGAAGTTTTAGCCCTCTACTTGTTTCCTTGTTTTAAGTTGCTGCGGGGTAGTGATTGTATATTTGTCATGGCAGTGGTGGGCAGGTTGGAGGTCCTTTGAGTTGGTGTTAAATTGGTGGGGGAGGGACTCATCGTGGGTATGGTCCCTCCCAAATTGTGCAATATGGAGTGTCTGACTATTTTGGTGCTGCTGCCGGGTGGTGTCCCAGGGAGCAGGGGTGAATTATTGGCCATCTGCAGTTAGATACGCTGCCCGTCAACCTGTGGGGAATTGGCAGGGTGTATGACTGCACTTATGGGGAGATTGGCCGGGCAGACCCCCTTCTTAGCTCCAAGGACCTCCTTTCTTTGAATGGTTGTTTAAAATATGTGTGAGAATGTTAAATATATATATATATATATATATGTTGATGGTAATTACACTACCGTTCAAAAGTTTAGGGTCACTTTGAAGTTTCCTTATTTTTGAAAGAAAAGCACAGTTTTTTTCAATGAAGATAACATTAAATTAATCAGAAATACACTCTATACATTGTTAATGTGCTAAATGACTATTCTAGCTGCAAACGTCTGGTTTTTAATGCAATATCTACATAGGTGTATAGAGGCCCATTTCCAGCAACCATCACTCCAGTGTTCTAATGGTACATTGTGTTTGCTAACTGTGTTAGAAGGCTAATGGATGATTAGAAAACACTTCAAAACCCTTGTGCAATTATGTTAGCACCGCTGTAAACAGTTTTGCTGTTTAGAGGAGCTATAAAACTGACCTTCCTTTGAGCTAGTTGAGAATCTGGAGCATTACATTTGTGGGTTCGATTAAACTCTCAAAATGGCTATAAAAAGAGAGCTTTCATGTGAAACTTGACAGTCTATTCTTGTTCTTAGAAATGAAGGCTATTCCATGCAAAAAATTGCCAAGAAACTGAAGATTTCCTACAACGGTGTGTACTACTCCCTTCAGAGGAGAGCACAAACAGGCTCTAACCAGAGTAGAAAGAGAAGTGAGAGGCCCCGCTACACAGCTGAGCAACAAGACGAGTACATTAGAGTCTCTAGTTTGAGAAATAGACGCCTCACAGGTCCTCAACTGGCAGCTTCATTAAATAGTACCCGCAAAACGCCAGTGTCAACGTCTACAGTGAAGAGGCGACTCCAGGATGCTGGCCTTCAGGGCAGAGTGGCAAAGAAAAAGCCATATCTGCGACTGGCTAATAAAAGGAAAAGATTAATATGGGCAAAAGCACACAGACATTGGACAGAGGAAGATTGGAAAAAAATGTTATGGACAGACAAATCGAAGTTTGAGGTGTTTGGATCACACAGAAGAACATTTGTGAGACGCAGAACTGAAAAGATGCTGGAAGAGTGCCTGACGCCATCTGTCAAGCATGGTGGAGGTAATGTGATGGTCTGGGGTTGCTTTGGTGCTGGTAAAGTGGGAGATTTGTACAAGGTAAAAGGGATTTTGAATAAGGAATGCTATCAATCCATTTTGCAACGCCATGCCATACCCTGTGGACAGCGCTTGACTGGAGCCAATTTCATCCTACAACAGGACAATGACCCAAAGCACAACTCCAAATTATGCAAGAACTATTTAGGGAAGAAGCAGGCAGCTGGTATTCTATTTGTAATGGAGTGGCCAGCGCAGTCACCAGATCTCAACCCCATAGAGCTGTTGTGGGAGCAGCTTAACCGTATGGTACGCAAGAAGTGCCCATCAAGCCAATCCAACTTGTGGGAGGGGCTTCTGGAAGCATGGGGTGAAATTTCTCCCGATTACCTCAGCAAATTAACAGCTAGAATGCCAAAGGTCTGCAATGCTGTAATTGCTGCAAATGGAGCATTCTTTGACGAAAGCAAAATTTGAAGGAGAAAATTATTATTTCAAATAAAAATCATTATTTCTAAGCTTGTCAATGTCTTGACTATATTTTCCAATCATTTTGCAACTCATTTGATAAATATAAGTGTGAGTTTTCATGGAAAACACAAAATTGTCTGGGTTACCCCAAACTTTTGAACGGTAGTGTATCTATTTGTTGTTTTTGTTTGTTAATAATCTGGCTGCTGTTGCCAATTTTATCCAATCATGAGTCTGTCTTTATTTAGAGAGATATGGTTGTACAAGGACGGGATTGGGTGGTTGGCCTCATTAGGGTAAGTAGAATGATCACTAGGATTGAACTCTATCATTCCTCAGTCATGGAACATCTAGGAGGGAAGAAATTTCACAAAATGACTTGTTGCAACAGTGGCATCCTATTACAGGACCACGCTGGATTTCAATGTGTTCTTTAGAACGACCCATTCTTTCACAAATGTTTGTAAAGGCGACTGCATGGCGAAGTGCTGGATTTTATACATCTGTGGAAATGGGACTGAATGAAACACCTGAATACAATGATTAAGAGGTGTGTCCTAATACTTTATCCATATAGTGTATGTCCACAGCAACTTGTTGATGGTTTCCTTGTAACAATACAATGTGAAAACTAGTAAAAAAAACATTTTCCAAACGTCTACACTTTACATTTGCTGTCATAAGGAGACCGGTTAAAGAAGGTTCCTGATTTTGTGGGCCATGCAGACTGCAAGGGGTGGAAAATTTAGTTACATATGCTCGGCCATAGACAGGGAAATTTAACCTACCATGCTTTAACACCAGGACTCCAGGATGTATCTCTAGTAGAAATCATATTAGGACGGGTGAAGGCTGCAGCCGCCTTGTAATTTGATCAATATTTTTACATTCTCAGAGAATTGCTGTAATTATAGCGATGAAACAAATTCTACAACAGGATTTATTTCCTCTTGACTACCTGATAAGCTATAAAATATACCAACTATAAAAAATGTCTAACTGTTACTTCTCCCCAGGAAACACCATAATTAATACTCATGCTGTGAAAACATATAATTATTATTAACACAGAGAAAACATACAATTATTCATCAGGAAAAGAGAAAATGTTTACAAAGAAACAAATCAGTGAGAATATCCAAGTACTAGAAAAGCATAGGCTATGTTCACACAGGACGGATATGCTGCGTAAAAGTACACAGCGTATCCACCCTGGTCGCCGCAGGAAATTCCTTCTGAAAAACCGCACCAAATGGAAGGGGTTAATAAATGAGGTTCTATTTATATAAAACATAAAAATAACAAAAAACCTTGTAATATACTTATCTTATCGTTCCCTTCTGGTCCTCTTTTTTTTTATAATGTTCATGATGATACAACATTGTTGCCTAGAGACCAGCAGTTTGAGAATGGGATTAAATGGCTACTCCGCTTTGGACAAACCTTACTTGCTGTACAGGTTCTTCAACAATAAGCTGATCACAAAGTGTCCTCCTGCTCGGATCACCAGCAATCAGCTATAATCTATGGTAAAATGTGTCAGTAAGTGTTTAATTACCCTGCAGTGCCACCACAGGGGAAATTAAGCATTACACAGTGCCCATTCAAATTAATGGGTTGCCTGTGCAATGCAGAATAGGATAGGTCCTCTAGAGCGCGAGACATTGTTTGTAACCACTCTCCACTCAAAATGTCCTAAAAAGCTATGTGAAAATGGGTTTACTAAACTCGATTACCCCATTAATAAGGTATATATATAGTAAACACTGGTTAAAAGATATGTGTAAAACAGTGTATTATTATTAAAAGTGTCTAAAATAAATTAGCAAATTGCGTTGAATAAAAACAATAATAATACTGTTTTGTGTATACAGCTTCTAAGCAACCCTATGTGTCTCCATGGTTACAAACTTGCTACAAACAAACCCTTTATGTAGTCTGTAGTCATGTTATTTTACTCCCTCTGTACTCTCTTGTTGCTAGACAGTAGTAGATTGAGCAGATGGAAGAGCGTTTCACATGACGGCAGGATCAAACTACAATACAGTTTGTTTATGGTCCATAACCATGCCGACATATAGGAGTTGTTTACACAAAATGGTAGGATATTTCGCAAAGTTGCTTCATTTCTTTTATTTCAATCAAATCAAAACAAACAAAATGTTGCAAAAGCAGACATACCCTTTAAGAGAACGGGCATTGCTTTCTTAGGCCCCAAGCACACGGACGTAATTTTGATCCACAATTACGTACCGTAAATGCGGATCAAAATACGGACCCATTCATTTCTATTGCCCATGGACACATTCCAGTATATTTACAGAAAGGCGTCGGGGCCGTAGAAAGCATCCGCAAAAAATGGGACATGTCCTATTTTTTTACTTTACGAACCGTGCTCCCATACTTTATAATGAAATCACGGCCCGCGGCTGTTCGCAGCCGGCCGTAGCTGTAATCACGTACCAGCAGTGGCATAACAATAGGGGTCACAACGGTTACAATTGCGACCCCCCGCACCACATAAATGAAAAGTTACTACAGTAACTGGGGCCTATGTAATCAACTACATGGGCCCCCGTTACTATAGTAAGTGACTGTTCTTACATTCCTCATTGCGGAGCGCAGCGGAGGTCCTGACATCACAGCTCTGTGTGCAGAGCATGATGTCACAACGCTATGCACAACATCCCGAACCTGGATGGAGTCAGGACCTCCGCTGCGGCTGAAGAGGAGGGTAAGTTTAATACCACTGTCTGCTGTAGCTTATAAGTCGGGTCTGACTCCTGGGACCCCCGCCAATCAGCTGTTTTGAAGGGGGTGCAGCACTCATACGAGCGCTACTTCCCCTTCATTCCATTCACTTTCTCACACTTTGAATCACCGACAACGACGTGTCAGCGATTCACAGTGTGACCAAGTAAGGGAAATGAAGGGGAAGCAGCGCTTGTACGAGCGCTGCACCCTCTTCAAAACAGCTGATTGGCGGGGGTCCTGGGAGTCGGACCCCGACCAATCAGCTATTGCTGGGCTATCCTGAGGATAGACCATCAATGTATAGGGACTGGACAACCCCTTTAAGCCAACCATGTGGTAGGCTTAGATACAGGACCCTAGCCGACAGTAATCTTATACTGTATAAGATTACTGTCTCCTGGACCCTGTATCTAAGCCTACCTTGTGGTAGGCTTAGATACATGGTCCAACAAACAGTATCACACATGCACATGGGCACATCACTGCTGCCCTTCCATTGAGGGGTTCCGTCGGAGGCTTATGTCGGGTATCAATGTTGAGGGAAACAGAAGCTTGGGTTTCAGTTTGCTTTTCCTTTGAGGGGCTACCTGACGGAAACCCCTCAATGGAAGGACAGCAGTGAGGTGAACAGGCCCTTACTAAAGTTTTTTTGTTTGTGTTTTTTTACAGGTTCGGTCATTGGACTACGTCGGATTCGAGGACTACTTCGATGATGGCTTATTTTTATTCTCAATAAAATGGTTAATGTGGGTTGTGTGTTTTTTTTTTATTTCAATAAAATATTTTTCTATGTCTTTGTAGGTCTGCTGAGCCACTGTATCTAATCCAATCATATCTGATAAAGTCTGCTAAACTACTGTATCTAATCCTATCCATAGCTATAGGGTCATAGCGCCATAGATATGCTGTCGCCTATATACACATATACATACACACACACATTTATTTTTATTGCGGGGACACATGTATTGGGGCTCTTTCCCCTGACGTTTCAAGACCTTAATGATGCCCCTGGCTGCTAGTGCTGCATCGTTGGGTCACTTAGGAGACCCAGCGATGCAGCTGAAAGCTGCGGACTGTCGGCGATGAGAAGTTTGGGGGAGGGGGCCAAGAAGAACCTTTGCATCGGGGCCCATGAACCTTTAGCTAGGCCCCCTGGATACGTCCGTGTGCAGGGGGCCTTCATGAGTGACTGATCTGATACTAGAACAGGGATGCAGTGGGTATCAGCAATATTCAGGCTGCCGCTTACATATTCGTCTGTATTCATACTATGGAGCAGCAGACCAGACTGCCATAAAACACCATATCCACTGGGCGTCATCTGTATAAACTGATATAAGAGAGGCCGACTGCCAAAATGTGTGAACTACATTTCTCTTTGCACTTTGTTAACTGACCCTTTGTGTCTTATAACATACAGCTTGGCAGCACTCTGCTTATTATCGTGGCTGTAAAGAACTCTCCGTTATCATAGATTTATGTTCTAAACAAGCTCGGTTGGTGCAGTTATACATCCCCTGGCACTTGTAGGAATTGTGGTCAGATAGTTACCTTGTTTTATTAATGTACAATGGAAATGGTGTCAGTATTCTATTAGGTTCTTGAATGAATCATGTTTTATATGGGGTTGGCTGGACCTGCAGTCCTCTGAGCATAACGCTATTATCATAATAACATGGATATTGTGCTGAAATGATAAACTAAATGGTGGATGATACATTGACGCTGTTGCCAGTTTTATGTGTATTGTATAGTACTAGTCAGCCAGCTTTACATTGCATGCTGTCCCTTGCGGTACCTTTTGTTGGCTTCTTCCTCCATATAATGTACTTTCATACAGTGTACAAATACCTCTACCATATAGTGCCTAATACAAGATGATGCCCAAATAACAGCACCTTTCATTGGCCAAATAACACAATCATCTACCATACAGTTGTCTAAATAACAATGCTATACAGTACCACCACCGTCATAAACTGCAAAAATAATATACTGTACAGTGCCAAAGTGCCACACAAAGTACATGCCGCCATAGAGTACTCAAGTAATATTATCATACACTGACCAAGTTACAGCTCCATATATAAAGTAATCTAATAACAGTGATACACAAAGTAAAATTAATACCTCTATGCACTTAATATTAGCCTACGTAATGGTCACAAGTTTCAGATGCCGAGCCATCAGTGGCGCACCCTTCAGCAAGTTCATCTGATGCCCCCTGTGCGACCTCCCAGGTTGCATACAACTGAGGGCCGACCCTGGTATCACTCAAAAGTTTGTACAGACCTTCTTATTTAAACGATGCAATAACGCATGGAATGATAACAGCTTTACAAAACTCTTGGCCTTCTTTCAACCAACTTCTTAAAGACCTGTCATGTCCTTTAACATATAAAGCAGGCTGAATAGCTTATTAGCCACTTGTTTTCTTTGCTGCTTGCCATCTGCGTTCCCCTGCAATCGCCCCGTCAGTTTCAGTGCCTTGTAAGAGTAGACTGTCAAGTGGGTGGTCGCCAGTGCTCGGTATTAATCTCAGTCATAGACACTGAGTGCTGGGGACTGCCAAATTGACAGTCTACTCTCACAGGGCACCGAAAATAATGGGGTAGAATACAGGGGAATGTGGGTGGCTAGCAGGAAAAGTAAACCAGCGTTGCAATGAGCGCTGCAACGGCCGGTAAGTTACCAGATCATTGTACATGTTAGGGGACGCGACAGGTTCTTTTTAAGGTAGTCACCAGGTAAGATTGTACAAGAGTCTCAAAGGAATTCTTCAGCAGTTGTTTGCCGCATTACCTTAACATTTCAGTCCAACTTGTCCCAAATCATCTCTATTAGGTTAATGAGGTGACTGAGGAGCCCATGCCTGTATCAGCACGCTATCACCAGGGGCGTTGCTAGGGTCTTAAAAGATTAGGGGCACAAGCCCCGAGACATATATTTTATTGGGGCTATTCACACTTGCATGAGTTTTCACACAGCGAGTGTCCGTTGCGTGAAATTCTGCATGTCCTTTATTGGTGTATTTCACGCACCTAGCCGCCCATTGAAGTCAATGTGTGCGTGAAAACCACAGACAGCACACGGACGCACATCCATGTGCTGTCCGTGTTTCACTCATCAATTACACTGAAAAAAAAAAGTGCTTGCAGGTGCGTGAAAATCACACGCCTCACACAAAGCACACTGATACAAAATGCAACGCACATGACCAGATTTACATGCATTTTTCACACACGTAAATCTGTCACACGTGTGTGAATGTAGTCTTAGATACAGGGCCCCAGCTGTAAGTATCCTTGTACTAACCCTCAGGGGCAAATTTGGCATTTCTGGGGCCCCAAGAAAAGTTATGTCTTGGGGATCTAATCAAAGACACCTGTAGAGAGCCCCACACAATGCCCCCTGTATATAGTGTCACAACCCCCCTGTATGGTTCCACACACAGTCCACCTGCCATACATCCCCCTTGTAGACAGTGCCATGCAGTCCCCTGTAGGTAGTCCCACATACCCACCTTGTCTCAGCAGACAGTATCATACATTATAGGCTTTGATACATGGCTCAGCAGACAGTATCACACATGATAGACTTGGATACAGTGCCCCAGCAGTCAGTATCACACATGATAGACTTAGATACAGGGACCCAGCAGCAAGGCCCCATGCACACGACCGTAAAAAACCTCAGTTTTTGCGGAGCGCAATTGCGGTCCGCAAAAATGGACCCATTCACTTTCATTGAACGCAGACACCTTTCCGTAGCGCTATGGGTGGGTGTCCGTGCCGTAGAAATGTTCCAAAAATTATGGAACATGTCTGTTCTTTTGCATTTTGCGGGCCGTGCTCCCATGCTTTGTATGGGTGCACGGCCCGGAAATGCGGGTGGCAGTCGGCGGGCCTTGATTGCGGGCACGGTCGTGTGCATGTGGCCTAAGTATCCTTGTACTAACATATGTTCACCGTCCCAAAAAAATGTGTGTGCGTGTATGTATGTGTGTGTGTATATATGAGACAGCATATCTATAGCACTACGACCCTATAGCTATGCATAGGATTAGATACTTTGGCTCAGCAGACAGTATCACACATGACAGGATTAGATACATTGTCTCAGCAGACAGTGTCACACATGATAGGATTAGATATGGGGCCCAGCTCGCTGACATTGCGGCTCCAGCCGTGAACCCAGGAAAGGTAAGTATAAGAATTGCTTTGCTTTTGTATGTGTTACTAATGTTTTGGGTGTATTTGTGTTTTTTTACAGGTTCGGTTGCTGGACTTCGTCAGATTGGAGGACTTCTTCGATTACGGCTTTTTTTATTCTCAATAAAATGGATAAAGAGGGATGTGTGTTTTTTTTTTAGTTCAATAAAAAAATGTTTTTATGTCCTTGTATTTTTTTAAACTTTATTACTACCGCCTTAGTTATGTCCGCTGGCTGATTGACAATGTCTAGTACTAAAACGTGGCTTAATTTTAGCCGGTGCAAAGGCTAACACTGACCCCCATTATTACCCCAGGGTACTGGAAAGAGCTGGGTACGATCCAGTACCCAACCATCTGTAGTGATGGTCGGGCACTGGGGCGGCCGCAGGCTGGTATTATTAGGCTGTGTTGTATCTGGCTGGTTATGAAAAATGGGGGTGGACTGCACAACGTTTATTCCATTTGAAAAAAAAAAATGACATGGTGTTCCCCCTAATTTTTGATAAACAGCCAGATACAAGATAGCAGCAGCAGGCTAGCATTACCAGGGTTGGAAGGGCCATTGTTTTTGGACTTTCCCAGCCTAAGGGTATGTTCACACGCAGTGACCAAAAACATCTGAAAATACGGAGGCGAAAACAGCTCCTGATTGTGAGACGTTTTTGTAGCAACTCGCGTTTTTCGCAGCGTTTTTTACGGACTTTATTGGAGCTGTTTTTCAATGGAGTCAATGAAAAGCGGCTCCAAAAACGTCCCAAGAAGTAACATGCACTTCTTTTTCGCGGGCATCCTTTTATGCACCGTATTTTGACAGTGACGCGTAAAATTACACCTCGTGGGAACAGAACACCGTAAAACCCATTGCAAGCAATGGGCAGATGTTTGTAGGCATAATGGAGCCGTTTTTTCAGGTGTAGTTCGAGGCATAAAACGCCCGAATTACGTCTGAAAACACTGCGTGTGAACATACCACAGGTGGTTTCAGGGCCCATGTGTGATACTGTCTGTTGGACCCTGTATCTAAGCCTACCACATGTTAGTCTTATATACAGGGCCAGAGCAGACAGTAATCTTAAACAGCCGTAATGGAAGTTGCGCAAGACAAGGTAGTTTGGGGTTTTAGGCTACTACGTTTGAGGCTATGTGTATAGGGAGTTAAGGGTTAAGTGAAGGGGGGCTGGTGAACATGTGTCTATATGTTGGTGGGTGGAGTAAAGTGTATATAGGTTCATGCGGGGAAGAGGCAGCCCTCTTTCCCGCTGGACAACAGGAGAAAAGAGTTGTTTGTGATACTGTTTTAAAAAAAACAAAAAAAAAAACGGTTTTGCACTTACCTTCTCATGGATGGGCAATGGAGTCCATGATGGCCAGGATCAGGGATGCAGCGATGCAGCACGGTTCTGGATGGCTGGAGCAGCTGTTCGCTGGAGCTCTTCCTCCGGATCCAGCGGCTGGAGTGGAGAGCGTGGAGGGACGCAGCAGCAGGCGTTCCAGGCCTCCGGAGAGGCCTTCACCTGAGGTAACGCCTCAGTCCTGTCGGCGCCATGGGAGCCCCTCCAGAGACCCTCCTCCTCCAGGTCCTGAGCTATCGCCAGGCGCTGGGCCGCGGAGGTCAGGGAGGAATCCCGGCAGACGGGCGGGACTGGATGTGACAGGAGGGGGGGCCGCGGCCATCATCCCTCCTCCTGTCTAAAACGACAACGCCGGAAGTGAGGGCGGGACCGGATGTGACAGCTCTCTCCAGCGCCGAGGTTCCGTGTGCCGGAGGAGCTCGGCTGAAAGATGCGTGGATGCCAGGCCCGACCTGCAGGAAGAGGCGGGCGGGCTCCTACTGGGGAATGAGATTGCCTCCTGCTGGAGCAGGGAGGCGTGCGATGGCGGCGACCGGAAGTACCTGGTCTTGGTCTGTGGGTGACGCCGGGCCCCTTCCGGACGGGAGGGGGCAGCGGTCAGCTGCTTCTGCTGAGAGGGGTGCTATGGAGGCATATGACAGCCCTGCAGAAGGACTGGGCAGCCAAGGCTGTCTTTCCATATATGCCACGCCAGAAGCAGGTGGCAGGACTTTGGACGGGCCGCTCTCTGCTGGGCCTCGGGCACCATCGGCTGGAATATCGGGGAGCTACGGGGAGCAGGAGCACTGATCCCCAGGAACGTCTGGATCGATACCGTGCTCGTCTGGATCGGTGGATACGGCCACTGGGAGGTCACCTCAGGGACGGCCGGGGGAGTCTATCACTGTTGTGTTGCCGGGGATGTGTGGGGGGGGGGATGTGGGGTGGTGGTTTTCTGTGTCTCAAATGCAATGGTTTTTCAGGGGTATGCAGGAATATTTTACTAGAAGTTTGGGGGGTGTAGAGCAGTCTCCAGCGATGGTGTGGGGCGCTGCTAGTGAGACGGGTGTTAGTGCGGCTGCGGCCGGAATTGCGGTTGCCAGCGAGGTGGCGCCAGTTGCGGGTGTTGTAGTGGAGGTGGAAAAAGCGGTTGATGCGGTGGCTAGTACTTCTAAAAAAGTGGTGGAGGACGTGCGTTTGGCTGATGCTGCTAAGGGTGACGTGTATGTGTGTTTAGAGGGCACGCTTGGGGCGCATTTGAAGGTTGAGATTAGGGAAAAGATCTGGAAGGATGTGGAGATTTTTGCTTTATTGCCTTTAGAAAAATGTTAACTGGAGCGGTGGAAACCCGGATGAGAGTAAGAAGGAGGAAGAGGAGCAGCGTCGTTATCGCTTGATTCCTCGGACGTTTGCGAATTGGCTGCAGGCCTTTGCTATTTTGGCTAGTGTGGTGGGTGAAAAGGCGCCAGAGAATTGTTCGGCGCTGTTTTGTTACAAGGATTCAGTGGGAGAGGTGTACCGGGTATACGGCGGTAATGCTTGGTTGCGGTATGACGAGCAGTTTCGTCAGCGGAAGTCGGTGCGCCCGTCGTTGCGATGGGATCACAAGGACATTAGTCTGTGGATGCACTTGTTGTCTGCTCCTAAACAGGGGCATCAGCCCTTTCGGGATGCGGCCGGCGGGCAGGGGTCAGCAACGGGTCGGTCAACTTCCTCAGGAAAAGGATGTTGCTGGCAGTACAACGAGGGGCATTGTAAGTTTGGTATGTGACAACCTGGGTGTGGTTCAGGCTGTTAATGCACAGACGGCAAATTCTCTGCCAGTAGTGCGACTATTGCGACATTTCGTTTTGAAAGGATTGTTTTTAAATGCGCATTTTGTAGCTGTTCAGGTTCCTGGGGTGCTTAATTCTGTGGCTGATTCCCTTTCTCGTCAACAGTGGGACAGCTTTCGTCTGCTGGTGCCAGGGGCGGAGACTCATGGCCTGGTTTGCCCAGGAAGGTGGTGTGAAGATGGCGATGTCGCTAGTGGGGAAGTCAGTTAGTGCGGTTACGTGGAAGAGGTATGGTGCGATATGGCGAGTATGGGAGGCTTTGTTGGCGGATGTACAGGCGGATATTTCGGATCGTCCGGCGTGTTTGCTATATTATATTGGCAATGCGTACAGTGAAGGGGCGTCTGCAGGAGTGGTCGCTCAGCGTTTGTCGGCATTGGCATTTTGGTTTAAGATCAGAGGTGAAGAGGAGGTGACTAAGTCCTTCCTGGTCCGTCAGGCAATGAAGGGTTTCCGGAGGGGTTCCGCAGTTAGGGATCATAGGAAGCCGGTGTCATTTGAGATCTTGGAAGCTATTTGTGAGCTATTGAAGGCTGTTTGTGTGTCAGGGTTTGAGGCACGTTTATTTACGCTGGCCTTTTCTTTAGCTCTCTTTGGGGCTTTCAGGATATCGGAGTTGGTGTCGGCCAGTAAGCATGTGGCTGGGTGCTTATTGTACGCGGACGTGGAATTGGATGGCTCCTGCTTATCTTGTTTGCTTCGTCGATCAAAGATGGATCAAGAGGGGAGAGGTTTTGTGGTGAGATTGTATGAATTACCGGGATCAAAGGTGTGCCCGGTTCACTGTTTTCGGGAGTTTGTTGCAGTGAGGCCGGAGGGGCCAGTATCTTTGTTGGTTCATGCAGATGGCCTGTCTTTGTCCAAGTTTCAGTTTTCACAGGTTTTCAAAAAATGTATAGGTGGTTTGGGGTTTTAGGCTACTACGTTTGAGGCTATGTGTATAGGGAGTTAAGGGTTAAGTGAATACCCTACAAAAACTATGCCAAACAGTGCCCAAATACTACTAACATACTAACATATAATGCTCTACAAACACTACGCCATACAGTACCCAAATACTACTAACATACTAACATATAATGCTCTACAAAAACTATGCCATACAGTGCCCAAATACTAGTTATATACTAACATATAATGCACTACAAAAACTATCCCATACAGTGCCCAACTACTACTTACATACCAACATATAATGCACTACAAAAACTATGCCATACAGTGCCCAAATACTACTAACATACTAACATATGATGCTCTATAAAACGATGCTATATAGTGCCCAAATACTGCTTACATACTAACATATAATGCGCTACAAAAACTATGCTATACAGTGCCCAAATACTACTTACATACTAACATATAATGCTCTACAAACACTATGCCATACAGTGCCCAAATACTACATATATACTAACATATAATGCACTACAAAAACTATGCCATACGGTGCCCAAATACACTTACATACCAACATATAATGCACTACAAAACGATGCCATACAGTGCCCAAATACTACTAACATATAATGCTCTACAAACACTATGCCATACAGTGCCCAAATACTGCTTACATACTAACATATAATGCTCTACAAAAACTGTGCTATACAGTACCCAAATACTACTAACATTTAATGCTTTGCAAAAACTATGCTATACAATGCCCAAATACTACAAATATGCTAACATAATGCGCTACAAAAACTATGCCATACAGTGCCCAAATACTACTTAAATACCAACATATAATGCTGTACTAAAACTATGCTATACAGTGCCCAAATACTACTAACATATAATGATCTACAAAAACTATGCTATGCAGTGCCCAAATACTACCGACATACTAACATATAATGCTCTACAAAAACTATGCCATACAGTGCCCAAATACTACTTACATACTAACATATAATGCACTACAAAAAGTATGCCATACGGTGCCCAAATACTACTTAAATACCAACATATAATGCTGTACAAAAACTATGCTATACAGTGCCCAAATACTACTAACATATAATGATCTACAAATACTACTGACATACTAACATATAATGCTCTACAAAAACTATGTTATACAGTGCCCAAATACTAGTTATATACTAACATATAATGCACTACAAAAACTGTGCCATACAGTGCCCAAATACTACTAACATTTAATGCTCTACAAAAACTATGCCATACAGTGCCCAAATACTACTAACATACTAACATATAATGCTCTACAAACACTATGCCACACAGTGCCCAAATACTACTTACATACTAACATATAATGCACTACAAAAACGGTGCCATACAGTGCCCAAATACTACTAACATACTAACATATAATGCTCTACAAAACAATGCTATATAGTGCCCAAATACTACTTACATACTAACATATAATGCTCTACAAAACGATGCTATACAGTGCCCAAATACTACTAAAATACTAACATATAATGCTCTACAAACACTATGCCATACAGTGCCCAAATGCTACTAACATACTAACATTTAATGCTCTACAAAAACTATGCCATACAGTGCCCAAATACTACTTACATACTAACATATAATTCACTACAAAAACGATGCCATACGGTGCCAAAATACTACTTACATACCAACATATAATACACTACAAAACGATGCTATACAGTGCCCAAATACTACTGACATACTAACATATAATGTTCTACAAACACTATGCCATGCAGTGCCCAAATACTGCTTACATACTAACATATAATGCTCTACAAAAACTGTGCTATACAGTACCCAAATACTACTAACATTTAATGCTTTGCAAAAACTATGCTATACAATGCCCAAATACTACAAACATGCTAACATAATGCGCTACAGAAACTATGCCATAAAGTGCCCAAATACTGCTTACATACCAACATATAATGCTGTACAAAATCTATGCTATACGGTGCCCAAATACTACTAACGTATACTGATCTACAAGAACTATGCCATACAGTGCCCAAATACTACCGACATACTAACATATAATGCTCTACAAAAACTATGCTATACAGTGCCCAAATACTACTAACATACTAATATATAATTCACTACAAAAACTATACAATACAGTGCTCAAATACTACTAACATACTAACATATAATGCACTACAAATACTATGCCATACAGTGCCCAAATACTACTAACTTACTAACATATACCACAAAGAGACAGAAAAGAGCCTTTAACACCAATATATATATAAAAGTATAAATCTTTATTACACAAACACTGTACATAATTTAAAATAACATAAAGAGACTCTAGTATAGAAAAGCGGAGACTGCATCAAATGTTATTGCTACCTGTCATACAAGAGTAACGCTACGACTATTTCAGCAGTTCTCTAATTATCAGTCATCAAAACAATAAATATAGTACACCATCCTTAAATTGTAAGAAAAGGAAAGGGAGAACAATGTCTCCATAGGTAACAAGTATATCAAGGAACAAAGGTGTAGTGTATGTCATAACAAACAATAGTATGCTCAAAGCAAGGCTGCTGAGTCACAGACTTACCCATGGATAGAATCAGGTGAGTGTAAAGGAGTGATGTCCGCTCCGCTGCATAAACCCCGACGCGCGTTTCGCCACGTAGTGCTTCCTCAGGGGGATGTATACTACTGTATGCTCCATGTTAGCCCTTATATGGTGTCCTAAGTAATCAGACTGTGATGTCGTACAGCGGCGCATCCACGCTGGGACCGCCGGAAGCGAGGCAGTCCCCACATCCTGCTCCCAGCACGGCAGCACACGTCCGGGCTCCCGACGCGTAACGGGAGTTCCGGACATGCGCAGTGCGCCGAAGGAAGCAGAGGGGGACGGCACCGCCGACAGCCGCCACAGCGAGCATGCGCACGACGGCACCAGAGTCTGAGTGTAAAACCCTGCATCCAGACCTCATGTCAATTGATCCCATGAACCGCTCACTATAAATAATGCTGTGGGAGGAGCTTTCCGATAGATGCTCTAGGGGATACATGGAATTATTGGTTCTTTCGAACCAAAGCAATTTGGTACAAATTGAAAAAGAAATAGAGGGTATTCAGGCCATACTCAGATCAGAATTGTCGAGTGGTGCACTGGACAAAATATCTGATGATCTGGACAAAGACTTCATTAAGTGGGAGAAAGAGATTTGTACGGTAAAAGCTGGGAAATTCCAAAGGGATGTCCAGGACTACCAGCAACATAGAGTCTATAGGTGGCATAGGGAGAGAGGGAGATCGAGAAACATGAGCTTTGTCTCACACTCGAGATCATCATCTACTTCTTCCCGTACGTCTAATGAGGAACCCCCGAGACTGAGAGTAGCCAGACACATGGTAGAATCTGAGAACATCCAAAGTTCACAAGGACCACGATGGCAGTTTGACCGACAAGCCAAACGGAAGAACACATTTAACCACCAACGTGATAAAAAATCCAGAAACAACTTGGAGGTAATAAACCTGTCTTCACATACCCTTTCTGATGCCCAGTGCGATGTGTTAGGAAAGGGGTTAACCTTTTCACCTACAAATTCTTTTAATTTTTTCACAGCCCTAAAGGACTTACACCTTTTTTCTAGAAAGGTGGTGCTGAAAAAATTACATAATAGGGGAGGTGTGGAATTTGATAGTCAAGTTGAAAGGGATGCCTTACGAGCATTAGAAGACCTTCTATTGGAACAAACATCTGAGACTCAAGGTACGTTCCCATCTGCTGTTGTGCCCAGATCCACCAGGTTTCCTCCCTTGTCCCTATGTCCACAGGTAGAAATATTCACAAAAATGGTCACCGAAGACTTTAGAAAGCTATCCACTAGAAACAACGGAGATAACCTAACCAACATCCAAAGAAAGGCATTGAAAGAGCTTCAGGCTTTGGATGATGTAGTGTTTAAGGCCGCGGACAAGGGGGGAAATGTCGTGGTCTGGCCAATGGCTAAATATGAAAAGGAAGTCATTGTGGACAGGGCTTTGGATTCAGGCATTATCCCCAAAAAAGTACATGATGGGCTAATTACTGATTCTCCTAGGATCCCGACCCTATATCTTTTACCAAAAGTCCACAAGGATCCCATTGACCCCCCGGGACGTCCGATCGTGTCCGGGATAGACGGATTATGTTATTCGGTATGTAAATTCATTGATCACTACTTGAAACCTATGGTATACGATTTACCTTCCTATGTCAGGGACACGACGGACGTCCTTGGTAGGGTTGGTGGTATCCAAGTGGAACCTGATATGTATCTTGTGACTGCGGACATTGAGTCACTCTATACGTGCATTAGACATGAGGATGGGTTGGAGGTGGTCCGCTTCTTCCTGGGGACCAGCAACCGGGATGGCCAACTATGTGATTTCATTCTTGAATTGTTACAATTTATTTTAAGCCACAACCTTTTTGTATTCAAGGACTGCTTCTATTTGCAGCGGCAGGGCACTGCGATGGGGGCGGCGTGTGCGCCGTCCTATGCGAACCTGTTTCTCGGACTCTGGGAGAGACAGGTTTTCCTTGGTGACGGCGCCCGCGCCGCCGACCAGGTGCAGATGTGGCTGCGATATATCGATGACATTTTCTTTATTTGGCAGGGATCGGAGTCTGACCTGATGGGTTTCATGCAGCAGCTTAACCAAAATTTGTTTAATATTAAGCTAACATATAAATACCATCGTCACCAAGTTGAGTTTCTGGACATACGGATATTTTCTGACAACCAAGGCTTTTTACATACAGATGTACATCGTAAGTCCACATCGGTTAACTCGCTGCTGCATGCCTCATCGGCTCATACTCCATCCACAATTAAAGCCATCCCGGTTGGGCAATTTCTCAGGATGAGGCGGATCTGCTCGTCCGATGCCCTTTTTGAACACCAATCAGTAGATCTGAGGAATAGATTCAGGGAGAGAGGATACAGCAATAGGGCCATCAAGTTGGGCTATAAGAGAGCAAAGACGACATTGCGCAATGACCTCCTTAAACCTAAAAAACAACAAGACAACCAACCTGAGGTACGGTTTATTTCTACCTATAATGGGCAGTGGAACAAGATGCGACGTATTTTGGAGCACCATTGGCCCATTCTCATGTCTGAACCACAAATAGCCCAGAGTCTATCTGCTAGACCTCTTATGACTGCGAGAAGAGCTAGAAACCTGAAGGACTTTCTGGTAAAAAGCCACTATGTCCCCCGTCAGATATCACCCTTTGGCTCTCGTGGTCCCAGAAAAGGATGCTATCCCTGTGGTAAATGTAGAGCTTGCGCTAACATCTGTCGGGCCACCAACTTTTCCTCAGCAGATGGAACACGTCACTTCGATATACGGGAATATATCTCATGTAGCACGGCACAGGTGATCTACTATGCTACATGTGGATGCCAAAAGATATATGTCGGGCTGACCTCTCGAGAACTGCGAATCCGTACTAGAGAACATGTACGTGATATCCTAGGGGCTAGGGAGATTGATGACCCAACACAATTGAAAACCATACCTCGGCACTTCAAGAGATATCACGATTGTAATCCGAGAACCTTTTCGGTCAGAGGCATTGACAGGATACACTGTGGCATCAGGGGGGGTAATGTGAAGAAGGTTCTGGCGCAAAGGGAATGCAAATGGATTGTTATGTTGGGATCCATGACACCAAGGGGACTTAACGAAAATTTTAGCTTTGTTCCATTTCTGTAATCTCTCTCACTCTCCGTATTTTTATTCTATGTAATTTTAATTTTGTGTTGCTCTATATGTCCCTTTCATTAGGTTGTATATGTGATGTACCTGTTACCCTGTCTTGCGGATTGGGCTGGAATCTTCTTGATCCACGTGGAACAGACCATGCAACTTTTGCCCTCGCATCTATGATATAGGGAAATTACGTATATTGGGCCTGCGTATGATGTAATTGCCCCTCTCTTTGTGATGTGTACTTCACTTTATGGACACTAACTCTGATAAAGTTGGTGCCATTATTTGTTTAACTATTCACTTGTATTCATTGATGTACTTGACTAATGTGGGACCAGTGTTGGAGGTATGGTGGAATATCCTATCGTTTTACCATTTGGGATTATTGTTTTTTATGTAGGGTATGATGACATATATTTCGTGCTACTATTACTTTTTAATATATATGGTGTGAATCTATTACTATGTATAGAATTGGTGCTTGTGGCTAGACGCATATATTGGGAGTATTGGAAGTATTCTATCTTTAACTCATCTGGGTGTGTATTGATGCATTCTCAATACTTTAATCATGTGATGGAGGGGATATCCCAATCTTAGGGATGAAATGTCTATTCATTTTGTGGGATTTATCTATGCAATTATGAAATTAATGCACTTTATGTACTGTTTTTTATGTAACACCTTATATTTACTTTATTATATATGTATGTTTTGTTATATATTTATTTATATTTCTATTTATTATATATTTTCTTTGCACTTTCCCCTTTTTCCCTTCACTCTATGGCACATGATGTTTTTATGTGTTATTTATAAATGGGTTACCCCTGATTAGTAGCACATATATTTACAATACACATATATAAAAAAAACTCTTGGCACGTTATGTATCACATTTTGCTATGTATATCCCCTTTTCTTCTCCCTTCCTTTTATATTATACGTATAAAAGCCCACATATGTCCGGTTTTGTTTATATAAACCCTTTCACACTAACATACATATACATATAAACATATATAATGAAATAAAAATACCTCTTTCTTTACTTTGTAAACATATTACTCTATATAGCCAAGATACAAGGATACATGGGGGTAGTTTATGGCCAGGGATATAGGTCTATGGCCATGGCCATTTAGTTTATTAACAAGTTCCGCATCTATCGGAAAGCTCCTCCCACAGCATTATTTATAGTGAGCGGTTCATGGGATCAATTGACATGAGGTCTGGATGCAGGGTTTTACACTCAGACTCTGGTGCCGTTGTGCGCATGCTCGCTGTGGCGGCTGTCGGCGGTGCCGTCCCCCTCTGCTTCCTTCGGCGCACTGCGCATGTCCGGAACTCCCGTTACGCGTCGGGAGCCCGGACGTGTGCTGCCGTGCTGGGAGCAGGATGTGGGGACTGCCTCGCTTCCGGCGGTCCCAGCGTGGATGCGTCGCTGTACGACATCACAGTCTGATTACTTAGGACACCATACAAGGGCTAACATGGAGCATACAGTAGTATACATCCCCCTGAGGAAGCACTACGTGGCGAAACGCGCGTCGGGGTTTATGCAGCGGAGCGGACATCACTCCTTTACACTCACCTGATTCTATCCATGGGTAAGTCTGTGACTTAGCAGCCTTGCTTTGAGCATACTATTGTTTGTTATGACATACACTACACCTTTGTTCCTTGATATACTTGTTACCTATGGAGACATTGTTCTCCCTTTCTTTTTCTTACAATTTAAGGATGGTGTACTATTGTTTTGATGACTGATAATTAGAGAACTGCTG
Organism: Rhinoderma darwinii; assembly: GCF_050947455.1. Lineage (NCBI taxonomy): Eukaryota > Metazoa > Chordata > Amphibia > Anura > Rhinodermatidae > Rhinoderma > Rhinoderma darwinii. The sequence continues at coordinate 452,436,340 of NC_134688.1, forward strand.
AAATAGTCGTAGCGTTACTCTTGTATGACAGGTAGCAATAACATTTGATGCAGTCTCCGCTTTTCTATACTAGAGTCTCTTTATGTTATTTTAAATTATGTACAGTGTTTGTGTAATAAAGATTTATACTTTTATATATATATTGGCGTTAAAGGCTCTTTTCTGTCTCTTTGTGGTATATGTAGTATCATAGAGCTGCCTATATGATATGGGGGGACGGTTGTGATTTAGACAGTCCCCAGCCCCTGTTACTACTCTGTTTGGAGTCTATATATCTGATCCTAACTTACTAACATATAATGCTCTACAAAAACTATGCTATACAGTGCCCAAGTAATACCACCATGCAGAGTCCGTAAAAAAAGAAAAGCTAGCTTATCAACAGCAAATATAGTACTACACTTCTTGCCATCTATATAACAGCTGGACTTGTCCTTTTCCCCGGTTATTTCCACCTTTATGTTCCTACAGCACCTACAGATGGAAAGTGGTCATGAGAACATCTGAAGATTAGTCAGGATCCATTGGACTTTCCCCTTATGTTTGATAATGATCTTTGAGTTTATATGCCACCCTTACCAATGCATGAAGAAGAGAAAATGGTTTGATTAGAGGCCCCTCAATGCTGGAACCCATGGGTCAATTGCCCAATTTGTATATTTCCTCTTGCTATATATCTGGCCCTGTGCACTTGTAAATATACAGTACATTGATCCTTATTTCATCCTGGGTCTATCAGGATCGGTTAGGATCTTTCAGAAAACGGATCTGTCACAGTGATGATAGCTCAGTTATTTGATGAAGCCATGACGCTAGTGTGGACAGAGTCATTCAGAGAACGACTTACAGTATCCTCCACAAATGAAAAATGATGTATACATGGGTCATTTATCCAAGCATCTAATATCCAGAGACTTCCCAAATTGAAATGCATTTTCTTGCCAGAACTGAGATCATGAACTTCATTCCGTTGTTCTGCATCGTCCGAGGAGCAGAACAAGGGAAGACCAAAGGCAATAGGTTCTGTTGCACCACAGACACCACTGGCGGCCAACAGAATCCATT